>NC_038045.1:1196265-1519942 GCF_002211085.1 Panicum hallii | reverse complement strand
CCGTTTCCTCACTCGAGGAGCTTTGGTCCTCTTTTACAGACATAGAAGATGCTCTCGAAGACATTGAAGGACCTCTCAGAGATATTGAGGGAGCTCTGATTGATACCGATGGAGCTCTTATGGCCATCGAAGGGCCTCTTTTCATGGAAAAATTAGGCATTTTCATGCTACGTCGACGGCTTTGAGACGCAGGCAGGTTCTGAGTTTTGTGTTGTCCCGTCCCTTCACCAATGTTATGCAAACTATTGTCCTTGCTTTCTACTAGTGAACTGTCTGAGTGCTTGTCCTTTTTCAACTTTTCAAAGATAGCAGCTGAAGAAGAAAATACAGATACAGCCCTAGAGAGTGTCCTCTGCATGTCATGTTTCTTTGCCTGCCCGGAGGGACTGGCTTGAATTGAAGGGGAAACAGAAGATGGGACTAAGACAATAGCAAATATGCGGTGTGCAGCAATACGAGCTTCATGATCGGGGTGGATCATTGTTAACAACAGCTGATGAAACAGAGCTTCAGGAAACACCTGGCATCAAGTATAGAAGATAAGTTTTAAACCAGAAGAAAGTAGTGTTGCTCTGAGATTAATTTTAACACCTCAACTTGTTAGTTCTAACAATATACCTTATTCTGATATTGCAAATTTGGCACGGAAGCAATTATTTGAGCTGTGCGGTAAACAGCAGCTGCAGTTGATCTAGCTACAACAGCAGTACTTGCAATGTTTTCTAGCATCACAGCCATCATGTCAAGAACTGGCCCAGCATCAGTTACCTGACCAACACAACAATCTTGATAAGCCTTATATGCATTGTGCATAGATGTTCATATGAGACTAATGAACATATTATACAGACCAATTGTAACAAGAAGGAAGCATAAAACTTTAGATGGAGAGAAAGGCAAAAGCACCTTCTTTGACAGCTGAACTAGGCATTCATCTATGGCCTTCCGGAATTTTTCATTCCATTTTACTAATTCCAAATCTTTACTTCCAAGAGTAATATGGAATGTCCTTTTCAAATGCCTCACAAGATCACTTATGGCACCTATAGTTGCTGCTGAAGCCATAGCACTGGATTGCTCTGCAAGGGTAGTTGCCACCTCCACGAGACTAAGCTGCATGTCTGGCTGCTTCACCACTGCCTTGTGCTCAATATGCTTTATCAGTAGTGACAGCATTAAGTGCATATTTTGGCCTGGAGAAATGTTTAAACAACATAAGTAACGACGTTGCCCATATACAGTATACTTAGCCTCAGAGACTACAATGAAAAGGGAGCACCTGTGCTTTCTACTAAAAGTTGCATGTCCAACAAGACACATAGAGCAAGTCCATTTTCTGACAACCATGAATTATTGTTACCAAAGTACCGAAACAAACATTCCAAGATACGGCGGAATGTGGTTGCTTCCCTAGAAAGCCTGGCCATATTGTGCACGCAAATTCTGGACCAAAACTTAGGATCCCTAGCGTCTTCCCTGCATCATAGGATGTGTTAGGAACCACTTATTGTATAAGAAGAAATGACAAAGTCAATAAAAATGAGCAAAAATAAGATTATATTACTCTTGCAGTTTAACTCCTCCCTTAACATCAACTATGTTCTCCCAAGAGGGGAGCATAGGGATGACAAAAGGGGAAGGAGGATGCCCAGCATTTTGGTCTCCTTGCATCAATTGGTTGTCGGCATCATTGGTACTTTGACCATCATTTTGCATCTTCTGAGGTGTGTAGTTTTCCAGTACAACTTGAACAACCTAGAAAATAAAATAGAGAAACAAGAGCTGTGATGAAATGTTTGTGGCTGCAATCTGCTTGCAAAAGTGATACCATGGTAGTAACCAAATGAACATAAGCAAGGAACCTTCCTTGCAGTACCAAATAATGTTTCTTCTTTAGATGTAATCACAAGATTGACATGTACATAGTAAAAGGAAAGTAAGGCAAGAAAAAAGAACTTCTTGATATTACTTACATTGTCAAACTCTGATGAGATATGAGAAAGCTCTCCCATAAACCAGATCTGCACAACGAAAGAAACTACATAATATTATGGCTTAAGATAATTTCATTTAAAAATTTTAGATGCTCATAGTGGTTATGGTATATTAGAGGAATACAAAAAAAACATAAATATTTAAGAAGACACAATTTTCATAATTCATTTGACTGCAATCTACTTAGTGATGGAGCATAATTGAAATATTTTTAACAGAGTTTGAAGTTCTAAACAGCTACTCCGTCCACTCACAATTCACAAAAACATGCCGCGACCCTGCTGATGTCCAAAATGACATGTATGCATGACTGGCGGGAGTATATATTTGCAGAAATATCTGGATCTGTCTAAAGATAGTAGCGGGAAGTTACAAATTATAATATTACTGTTTAGTTATAAAGAAGAAGCAGGAGTCCAAATTTGCATGAAATGGGATTTAAACTTGGGTGATCCAGGCATACATCCACACCCTCAAACAACTGAGCTAGGCATAGTTCGTAAGTTAAGTAAATCTGAAGTTAGTCGCAAGTACTTATTGCATATGAGATTTTCTTTGATCGCATGATAAGAAATGTATTAAACTGTGAATTAGACTTACTATTATGCTGGAAGTGTGTCAACATCCTTTTGGAACATGATATCTGTTTGATATGGCCTGATCACAGAACTTACCATAGCTGAAAGGGATTGCAGGGCTGCCGCTCTCAGGGCCCGTGCCCTCTCATCTTCTCCTACTTCTTGAGCTATTTCACATAATCTTGGTACCAGCCCTTCCAAATTAAACTGATATGTACCATCCACCTGGAATATAAAGACAAGAGATCACCGATAATGACATATGCCTCTATATAAACTGAATACCTCTAATGGACAATGGTATCCACCCCGATAGGAATACCTGATTGACAGCAAAATCAAACAAGGTTTCACACCCAATGATGCGCATATCATCTCGCCTCTTTTGGTCTAAAAGAGTGTGTACAATGCTTAATAGGCTACTTGCGAACAGCGGCCTGCATTAAGAAAATAACAATTATCATTTTAACCACCAAAAGCAATAATAAAGTGTAAGAAGTATATCCATTGCAAACCAAATGAAATTATAACATAGGATTACTGACATTAGGGTGCTGCTAGATTAACACACGTAACTTCACAGAATTCAGTGCCATGAGAGCAAGAGAAACTTGAAAGGAAGACTCACATCTGTTCTTTACAAGAAACCAATAGCCTGCGATATATCAACATCACCACTTTTGCAAAGCCATACTGCTCACTTCTTAAATCGCGGTAAATACGTTGCTCCAAGTAAACTGTGATCTGCTCAAATATCAATATGCAAAAGACCACAAGCTCACTGAGAATCTGAATTTGATAGAACAGATTGAGAGTCATTCATGTTTGGTAATATATTTAATAAATAAGGATTACTCTAAAACAAGAGCACCACAGAGAAAAGGGCACTATACTCGAAACGTTAAGCTAGAAGCCTAGCGCAATGTCCCATGAGGCATCTCCAGTTTTCAGTTACAGTGCCCCATTGCATTTATAATTTGTGATACAGTAGCTATAATACCGACAAATTGTATTCTGAAGGTTCGTTTAGCAGCAAGAATAACTCGCTCAAAAAGTCAGAACCCCTACTCCTGGCATGAAAACAACTAAATTCCAACGAGGAAGCAAGGCGCGGTTTGTTCGCGCACACTCTAAATAGCATGGAAAATTGAACATCATGCGGGGTATTTTTGACTCCCGGCACTCGACGACGACTAAGACGCTGTTCGCAAGAATCAAGGAGGTGGCTGCACTCTGGTGTAAAACGCCACAGAGAGAGAATCCTAATTGCTTCGAGCTCTCTTGGGGTGTTTTCTTTTTTCTTTGTTGCCTCATTTTCGACCTGCTCCAATTAAGTTTCCTTTTGTTTCTTGCTCTATATCAATACAAGCATGGCAGAATCATACCGGTTCTTTTCAAAATAAAAAACAAGAGCAAGGGACGAACCTTTGGCATTCGAAGAGGGTTTTTCGAAGCATACTCGCACAACTTGCCAATCCTTCTTTCATTAGGTTCTTCATCCTGCAGCAGGGCAGAAATACATGCTCAATCAATAAATAGATCCACAACAGTGAAAGCAACAACATGGTCACACTTGACAAAAAATAAAAGGCACGCAGCAAAGTCCAAACCTGTGTTCTGGGAAAGATTTCTGCAAGGATCTTCTTGTACCGCTTGACGGGCATCCTGGACCGTGTCGTCAGCCCAGGGCAGAAATAGCACAGGTTCGCGCACGCCATCCTTTACTTCTATGTTAACAGCTGATAATGTGTATATTAGTGCCAAGTTAAAGACAACCCTAATGAACATCTCATGATCCAGATTCCAATAATGAGATGCTATAGGTTAGCGAAAATGGGAAAAGCTTTTGAAAGCATCTCATTTGAATTTATAAAATGTGAACCAGCAACCGATGATCAATCAGACAGGGAATTCAACTTGGAAGATAAGCACACAAAGTGAAACCAAAATTGAAATCATGTCAATCTGTTCTTTTATAAAAAAGAGAAAACGAAATGGGCCAGGAACCGATTATCAATCGGCAACACACCAATGAAAATGTGATTTTTCCGACAAATTGTGGACCAAAAACGAGGTGCTGCAACACGGCATGATCACCCGCGAACCCCAGCGACGCTGATCATTAGCGCAAACAAAATGAACACGACGGATGAAGCATGTGGGATGAGAGCGAGGCCATTACATGACTACGTGGCGCCCGCCGGCCGGCGAGTTGGTGGTCGAGCTGCCGCGGCAACGAGGTCGGGCGGGACCGGATCGGGGAAATGCGGGACGCCTATGCGCCGGCGCCGGTGGTGGTCCTCCGCTCCTCCGCCTCCGACCGGGAGAGACGCGACGCGACGCGCGCCGGGGGTGGGGGGTGGGGGTGGGGGTGGGGTGGCGGTGCGGGCGGGCGGGGAGGGAGGGAGAGAGGCACGCACGCGCGCACGCCCCCACGGTTATTCGCGACGCGGCTTTGCCCTCGGTGGCGCGGTGACAGGGGGGTTGGGTTGGGTGGGTGGTCGCGATGGGAGGGAGGAGGCGAGGGGAGGGGTGGTGGCGTCCCGCCGTTCGTGCGCCGGGGCTCCAGGACCGGCGGGGGCCACCTCCGCCATCCTCGGCGGCACGCGGCGCCAGGCGCTCCAGATTTAGGTAGCATCGCCCCCTCCCCCGCGCGTCTGCTACTGCGAGCGCGCGCCGCAGCTGCTTTTGCTAACACTTTGAACGGCAACAGATGGAATCGAAAGACCCATCTCCCATGGCACGCCGGAGGGGATCAATCAATGTACTCGAAATCTGGAATCGTACATGTGGAAAGTGCCAACCATGCATCCTTTGATCAATACTATAAATGAATTCAGGTGCGATGGTGATTGCTAACTTTTCTAACATGCAGTAGTCAATATGCAGTACCAGATGACGGAAAATCTAGGCAAGAGGATGTAACACCCACAATGGTTGAGTACGTAACACTCAAGCACAAACCAGCATGATGATATAGATCCGTTCTCAGTTCCACTACGTATTGATGCCATACAGTTCTATAACACTCTGTATATCAACCCTGCCAAATTCAGGCCAACCTGCAACATCAGTTCTAAACATAAAGGACCGGATATTGAAGCGCCTCCGTTTGCGCAGGGACTAAATATGATATAAATACCAATTCTAGAAAGGCTGGTACACACATTTATTACATCAGATGATTCAATCTCGATACAAATCCCTCGATAAAGGCCGAGTGATCGGTGATGCAAAGCCAAACAAGAAACAACCATAACAAACTGAAGATGCTGGATACGGCTGCTATAATTCGCATGCAGCACTCAGGATAAAGGGGGAGATATGAACTCTTGATCTATTTCTTGCTTGACTAAAAGAGATTCAATCCCATCATTATATAGATGGGGTGACTTGACTTTTAAGAAACCAATCTCTAGAATTAAGGAACCGCAATGAACAAATTTAATACTAGGGCCGCAATGAACAGTAACCGCACATGAACAGTACGTTGCCCTGGAATGGTTTGGGATTGCTCCAGCTCATGGGTCCTAATTGGCTGCGCATGATAATTGTTTAGACTGTATGTACTTTAGCTAAGCTAAAAAAAAGCAAACTCCTAAATTCAAAAAGTTATTTAGATTCTAATTAAGGTTTAACAGAAATTGGCCCATGTAAAAGAAAAACTAGATAATATCATTAAACCAAATTTAGCTATTCTCATATGCTAAACAGTGTTCGACCTTGTCTGATTCTACTTTAATTTGAGTTGAGCACGCAAATTTAGATCAAACATTGAATTGTACAGCATTTTAATTTGTACGGATCACTTATATGATACAAGAAATAAGAAGATATATATACCTGGAGAATCGAGTTATAGATGGGCTCTTATGGTACTCCTATATCTTTCAGCATCTTCATCAACTGCTCCACCTTCCCTAACTTCATCATCTCAGCATCAGCACGCAGAACCTTTGCGTGCTTTTGCTTCAAGTACTCTATAGATAGATTGTCTACAAATCCTCGCTGGAGTCGCATGTTTGACTCCAAAGCAGCAATTAATAATAGAATAATATCCGCATTTATCTGCATGCGAGTTTGTAGAAGTTAAAAAAACAAATGATATAAAATGTGATAGTTAATTGGACCTTTTCTCTAATAGTAGAAAGCAAAACTAAATATAGAAAAATTATCCTTTGGGGTATTCCGCCTTCTAGTCAGAACAGGTGCGCCACTAGTGATGCTGTTGTTCCAAGTGAACCGCTAGTAGTTCCTCTTGTACTTCTGCACTGGTCGCATATCTAATTGAAAAAAACAAAATTAAAAACTTGCACAAGTAGCAATTAGATAAATTTGCACAAACTACATTTATATTAATTCAAATAAAACTACTTAAACACAGATGCTGGTGAATTAAGTGGAAAGATAGGGACAGTGGAAAACAGTGGGAAAGGAGCATATCCGATGAGCAGCAGGATATGTTCCTTCATTCCAGTTCAGAAGAATTTAACTATTATGGGCTAATAGATGCCAAGGATTCAACTTATGAAACAACATGCTTAGTGTCAGAAACTGAAATGGACTTGTTACTGACTTCAGATTGTTTGCAAAAGCAATACCTCACACACTACCGGAGACAGCACCTTTGCCGAGTGCAAAAATTTTTGCCGAGAGCATTTCGTCGGGCACTCGGCGAATAAGACCTTTGCCGAGTGCCGCACTCGGCAAAAAGAAACACTCGGCGAACAATAGATTTGCCGAGTGTCAAGCGCTCGGCGAACAATAACACTCGCAAAATCTGTTTTGCCTAGTACCCTACACTCGGCAAAGACAGACACTTGGCAAAGCTCCGTCAGCTGCGAACGACAGCAAACGGCCGTTAGATTTGCCGAGTGCCGGTATCGCGGACACTTGGCAAATGTGTGATCTGCTGAGCGCTTTTTCTGGGCACTCGGCAAAATATATTTATTTTTTCCTTTTTCCACCCAAACTTTTTCTGTTGTGATTCTAGATTACCTTGAATACAATTGTTTGCTATATTTAGTCAATTTATTTCATTTGATTGAATTTCTTGGAATAATTCAAATTTGAATTGCAAGTCGTTCAAAGAGTGGAAAAAATGAATCGAAAAATAATATTCATATTATTGAGCCTACTTCGACACCTTATCCATGAACGGATAAGAATTTCAAACATCTTATGTTCACGAAGCATGACCACAAACTTGGGGTCCGGTTGTTTTTAAATTGTATAAAAAGAAAATTTGGTCAGAAAATCATGAAACTTGCCCAGATGTCATGATATCATATGTGGAGGCTGTGATAAAAATTTAGCTAGATTTCATGAAAGTTTGTCAGCTACGATGTTTAACACCTAGTTGGCCTTCACATGAAATCATGAAACTTATTTGGATATGGTTCGGTTTGTAAGCATCGTATGTTACAACTTTCACGAAACTTTGTTAAATTTTTATCACAGCTTCCACATATAATATCATGACATCTGGGCAAGTTTCATGATTTTCTGACCAAATTTACTTTTTATACAATTTAAAAACAACCGGACCCCAAGTTTGTGGTCATGCTTCGTGAACATGAGATATTTGAAATTCTTGTCTGTTCATGGATAAGGTGTCGAAGTAGGCTCAATAATATGAATATCATTTTTTGATTTATTTTTTCCACTCTTTGAATGATTTGCAATTCAAATTTGAATTATTCCAAGAAATTCAATCAAATGAAATAAATTGACTAAATATAGCAAACAATTCGAGTAATGTGCCAAACTTGTATATGTAGTTCAAGGTAACCTAGAATCATAACAGAAAAAGTTTGGATGGAAAAAGGAAAAAAAATAATTATGTTTTGCCGAGTGTCACAGAATAGCGCTCGGCAAATATTGTCTTTGCCGAGTGTCCAGTTTGTGGACACTTGGCAAAGATTGCCATATTTCAATAGTTCATGCTGATGCGTTGGAAAATAAAAAAATTGAAAACTTTGCCGAGTGCCCGTGATCTGGCACTCGGCAAAGGGTCTTTTATTCCTTCACAGGCTACCCGAACACTTGTGCACTTCGTCGGCTCTTTCATTCCTTTCCTCGCCCAGCTCTTCGCCGCCCAGCTCAACTCCTCGCCGCCGCGCCCCGGCCCCCGCTGCCCGGCTCCTGCCGCCCCGGCCCCCGCCGCGCCTCGGCCGCCGCCGCCCCGGTCGCTGCCGCCGCCCGGCCCTTGCCGCCCCGGCCCCGAGAACTATGAAGCAGGTTATTGCGCACTGAATAATTAGAATATGTACATAAGTCTTTTTTGAAATATGGTATGAATGCATATAACTTTTTTTATGATAGCTTAGTCAATTAAAAATTTGGAATAATATAGCTTTTTTGAGTAATATAGTATCAGATTTTGAAACAATTTGAGACCTACAAAATACGAATAGTTCATGAAAACTTGTATCATATGCAATTGATATTATTCTCGGCTGTATATATTTAGAGGATGGAAGACCGTGAGTGGATGTACAGTGGCCGCTTAGGTCAGGGTCAGGTCACCGATGAATGGATCGACAAGACCGATGCTTTCGTCGTTAAACTCTTGTAAAACTTGTGGTCGATCAGCTTGTTTGATGCGTCTATGTAGCTATTGTAAACTTGTAAAACTATTGTGTGAGGCTTCCCAACTGGGGAGGGAGAGAAAACAGACGTTTCCCAAAAAAAATTTATACCTTTGCCAAGTGCCTCTCACGCGGCACTCGGAAAATAAATCTCTTTGCTGAGTATCACTCCACCAGCACTCGGCAAAGAGCATACGCTTTGCCAAGTGTCACTACACCAGCACTCGGCAAAGAGCATACACTTTTGCCGAGTGCTGATTTAGGACACTCGGCAAAGAGCATACACTTTGCCGAGTGCTTGTCTCAGGCACTCGGCAAACGTCTGTCACCGTTTCTTCCGCCGTCACGTCTATTTTTTTGGCCGAGAGCAGGATTAGGCACTCGGCAAAGTCTTTGCCGAGTGCCTGACAAAAAACACTCGGCAAAGAGACCTTTGCCGACCCTTTCTTTATCGTTTCCTCTTTGCCGAGTGCAACACTCGGCAAAGGGTTTGCTAAGTGCTTATGTTGTTTTGCCGAGTGTGTCAGACACTCGGCAGATAAGGCTTCTCCCATAGTGACAATCATGATCAGGCACATCTGCTCTCAGTTGGGGATGTTCAATTAAAGTTCAACATGAGACTAATAGAAACGTAACAGATAATGGTGATTAAGTGAAGGGACACAGGACAAAAAGGAAAAGGAGTAGATTTTAAAGGGAGGACATGTCCCTCCATTTTACCTCATATAAAGCAGCAACAAGGAGCTAAAGGATGACGAAGATTCAGCTTATTGAACAGCAGGTCTACTGTGAGAGGTTGAAATGGATAGGTTGCCAACTTAGTCTAACGGATCCACAGGTTACGGAGGAGTATGCGGATAAGCAAGTTACTACCGCAAAGAATACAAATACAAATGAGATGGAAAATGAGAGTCGGTCTACTCAGGAGCAAGCAATGGAGATGCACGGGCAGGTGGAGAAGCATACTTATACTATAGCGAAGGAGTTGATCAACAGCAACAACAAAGTCATTTAGTTCCAAGAAAGTTGGGGTAGACTAAGCAAAGGAGCTGATAGTAGCCATTTAATTCGAAAGGAAAAAATGGCTTAGATATACAAATTGCTGAAAAGCCATTGGGATCCCATTGTTGTTTTCAACACATAACAACTGGTGAAGGCCTCAACTTCACATATCCAGCTTGCAGCAGTATTTATGGTGGACCAATCTGTGTAACTATGCAAGATGGTGACCTGACAAACAACCATCTAAGAGAAGTCGAAGAACCACTATCTAGGTGGTATTCGTGTCAAAGATGGAGAGCTATGGCAATGGTGGCTCGATGTAATGACATTATTGGAGGAAATAAAAGAGTTAACACTTCTATCATTTATAATTCCTTTTCTGTTTTAGAAGATCTGCAGTATAGTAATAGGATAACAAATACATGCACTATTGTTCAGTTAGGATCCATAGATATAGTTTGTTGCAATAAAATTACAAAACAGAGATGGAACAAACTACAGGTACTATGGATAAGCAATGACAGATTATAAAACAGTACATGCAGCTGGATCAGTTCATGTTACATTCAAGAATAAGTGAAGACGACATTGGTGGCACAGCTGGAAGGATAAATGCTGTGATGCTTCGTTAAAGGGCGCGGTAGAATAAGGTGAAGGATCCTAGTGCCTATGTGCAGTAATGATTCTACTTAATTGAAATATTGATGTAAGGTGACCGTGTCTTACTGGGTACAAGTTCAATTTTAGGCTTCTTTCTACTTGCGAACTCATATGCTGCTTTTGCTACAACAGGGTTTGTCTGAATGTGTTTCATACACAAATACTATATTTACACTTCACAATGTTGGATGTGATGTAGTATCTCAACCACAACTTTTGTGGATTTTTTATATAAAAGGTGACAAAGAGTTTCCCTTGGTTGAAAAAAAAATCAATCTAAAAAGATAAGAAGCATATAAATTGATCTATTACAGATATTGCAAGATTTATCTGTTATCACTATCCTGAACATAGGCACTATTAGCACTGCTAGTGAAAACTTTTCTACGCGATGCTTTGCTCTGTTTACCTCCCACTGTTACATTTAATTGCACCATATATCTATGTAATACAGCGCATATTGCGAAACAATGCAGAGAGCTAACTGGGTTAGACGATACTCCATGTGTTTTTTTCTATCGACTGAAATTCCGTTTGGCTTTAATGTTGAAATTCTATCCCATGCTTGTGCGTGCAGGACATCTGGCACCATATACATTTCCTAATGCCAATGCGTGATGCTGCTCGTGCTGCTTGCCTTTCTCGTGCCTTTCTACGTTCCTAGAGATGCCATCCCAACCTCACCTTGGATTGGCCAACACTTTGTTCATGGGCACATGAAGAAAATTTCAGTCACTATATTGACAGCATTCTGAGAAACCGCTCGGGCATTGGCTTGAAGGTAGTGAAGCTTAATTTCGGTGGTGAAGACAGTACCTTTCCTTATGTCGACAGCTGGCTTCAGGTTGCTTTTACACCAGGGATTCAAGAGCTCAGCCTTAGTCTATATAGAAAGTACAACTTCCCATGCTCGCTTTTATCTGATGGAGTTAGAAACTCAATTCGGCATCTTGAACTCTACTCTTGGGTTTTCCGTCCCACTGCCGAACTTGGCCCCTTAAGAAGCCTAACAAGTCTGACTCTGGGTTATGTGCGTATCACGGGAGATGAATTAGAGTGCCTTCTTTCCAACTCCCTTGCTTTGGAGCAGTTGGACCTCAGTAATTGCAGGGAGATCATTTTCCTGAAGATAACTTGTGTGTTGCAGCAGCTCAGCTTCCTGAAAGTTGATGGATGGTGTAAGCTGCGGGTGATAGAGTGCAAAGCTCCAAATCTCTCAGAGTATTGACTTTACTGGAGACAAGGTAAAATTATCACTTGGAGAACCATTGCAAATGAAGGAATTGCACATGCACTGTCCAAATGTGGTGTGTTATGCTCGTGCTGAGCTTCCGTCCTATATGCCATATCTTGAGACTCTTGAAATAAGTTCGGGTATTGAGGTATACTGTTAAGACTCTGGTTGCTGCTGTGTAGCAATACATGCATATGACAGTAGTCATACCCTGTTTGTATAACTAATCCTAACATGACGTATTCGTTTTGCAGGTGGTTAATACACCAATGTTGCCTACCAAATTCCTCTACCTGAAGCACCTGACCATTATTATTAGGGACGGGACCCTTTCCCCATCATATGATTACTTTTCTCTTGTTTCCTTCTTTGACGCGTCTCCTTCCTTGGAGACCTTGTTCTTGGACGTAAGTCACTGTTCATCCTATCCTACAAAGATATCTGGTCACTCTGTTGGGTCCATGATTCAGTTTACTATTCATCTTCAGGTATCTCGGATAGATATGAAGCATGAATCAGTTTTTGGAGGTTCCTCACATTTGAGGCAGCTGCCTGAACACCAACACAACTGCCTCAAGAGTGTGGAGATCATAAGGTTCAGCTCTGCAAAGAGCTTGGTTTGAGCTAGCATGTTGTATTATCAAGAATGCAGTCTCACTGGAGCGTCTTACATTGGACACCCTTCATGGTTGGGGGAGATGTTCTGGGGAAGCTTATAATGAAATTTGCTGGCCCATTAGAAACGCTGTGCTCGAGGAAGCATCTAGAGCGGTCGTGGCGATAAGAATGTACGTTGAAGATAAAGTTGGGCCTACAGCTAAGTTGACTGTACTGGAGCCTTGCACAAGGTGTTATCCCAGCGGATAATGGTACTACAGATCAAGTTGCAGCATTGGAGGGCGCATAATTTATTGTAATTGCGCCATGTATAATCGTTTCAATTTAATAATAATCTTAATGAACCATATGCTTTGTTTGTTGGACAAGTTATGCTAAATGTACTTTGTATCGTCGCTTAGGTCATTGTCGTAAATTATTGTAATTGCGCTTTAATTGTGTAATAAATAGAGCAATGAATTAACCCTGCTTGGGTTATTGGATAACTTCTGTTAAATGTGTGATCACTTTAATTTAGTGATAGATAAACCATGATTTGTTTATTGAAAGATAATTGGGCTTCATTTTATTTGGATCTTGTACCATGTGTGTGTGTGTTTTTTATCTGATATATCTAAGATTCCCATAATCTTTACAATGTGATTGGCCCATTTGTCACCAGTCTAAGACATGTTGCTACTGTGGTGAAAAACTATGGACCATTGGACTAGACCCGATCCAGTGGGGTGGCCGTGGCAGGGGGTGGAGGCGGCGGGCGCTGCCGGCGTGGGAAGGTGGAAGAGCAGGGAGGCGAAGCAATCAGGTTCGTAAGATTTGAGATGCTGACCGACCGGGATCTCGCCATAAAAGCGAGCGCTTGTACGAGAGGTCCAGAGCAGTCAGATACGGCAGCTTGTTACTACTCCAGGACCTTGAGGAAATTGGCCTTCAAGACCCAAGTTGGCGAGACTCAAATGAGAAAACCACCATGTCCTCATCAGGGTGCCAGCATTCCACACCAGTAAATTGGCATATGAAACCGCCGTTGGTACGGTTGCCAAAATCCCATGAGGATAACAGTATGCTGTTGGGATCAGCCACTGATCGTAGTACAGTTTCCAGGCATTTATTTGATGTCATCTTCGGTACCAAAACACAGCGATTGGCTGCTCAAGAGCAGCAACAAAAGAATGAGCTTGATATCACCAGCCATTTCAGACACGGACTGGAACCAGAATTTCTCGGCCAAACGTTGTGACCTCTCAACTCCGGTGGCACGCTGTCACCTGCTCAAAATTTGTGTAAGAAAGAATGCTAAAAACACCAGTCGCAACACACAAAAACTTGTTCCTACGGAGGGGAAAAACAAGGAGACTCCACAAAGCAGCCTCTAGAAGCAAAGAAGCCAAAAGATAGTTACTCTTTTTTTTTCAGGGAATAGTAACTCTGTTTTATGCAACACTTTCTCTAGTTCAACTAGCAGTATTTTTTAAGTAAAAAGAGTGCAACTAAAACAAGTGAAACTTATGGACAATATGAAGTGTTTCAGAAAACTCGCCAGATGATCCACGTAAAGCAGAAGCCTAACTTCTGAAAAAGCTGCGTAGATGAATCGTCACATGCACACGACTCTTTAAGTGGGTAGTCCCTCAATCTGGATTTTTTTTTTGCATCTGTTAGTCTCCCCTGTTGACCTGCTGACTTGTTTTTTTTTTTCCGAAAGCCACAAAGTAGACGATTATACTGTATTAGAAGAGGGAAAAAGAGTTTGTTACAAGCACAAGCTGTGATGGCTTAGAAAAGGGAACAACAGAAGCGGGTAATCAGTTGGCTGGTTGGGCGGTTTCTCTGTTCTCACGCAGGATGCTCAGTGCCGATGCGCCTGCCATTCCCCAGACCATAGCTCACGCAGAATGCTCAGTGCTGGTTGACCTGCTGACTTGGAAACTTATAAATAGTTGCATAACTTCATACGGCAGAAAGACCGAGTCTCCAATCCCCATCACATCATTGACTTATGGGGACAGTAGCTAAGCTATAGTATATGACAGGCCGGCAATTAAAACCTACTCTTTTTAGAATAAAGAGTGCGTATCTTCTAATCAGCAGTGTTGGAACTAAAAGTGAATTGTCTGTCTTTCCCTGCAGCTTAGATTTTAGGGTGAATTGACTGATGCATAGTAGTTGAATAAGCAGATACTTAGGCTCCGTTTGGATGTAGATATTGGAAGGCTTGGCATTGAATTTGGTTCAATGCCAAATTAGAGTAAAATTAGAGTAATATTGGTAATGGGTTACAATACCAAATCTATTGTTTAGAAGTATATGAAATTGTTAGATGGAATTCAATGAGCTAACAGATTACATTTCATATTTGGATGTCTATACCTTGGCATTGAGAATTAGATCATCTTCTTCTCCTCTCCACCTGGCGATGCTGGCGGCGGACCGTGCCTGAGGCAGAGCTCACCGCACCTCCTGCCTCCATGAGGCACAGGAAGAGGAGGAGGGACGCCGGCCGCGAGGAAGAGGAAGGGCACTGGCCGCGAGGGAGAGGAGGAGGGGCGTCGGTCACGGAGGGAAGGAGTGGGAGGGCGGTGTGGCCTGCCGGCGGAGGGAGAGGGAGGGTGGCGCGCCGGTGAAGGAAGAGGGATGGTGGCGCGGCCTGCCGACCGGGGGAGGAGAGGGCGAGCGGCGCAGGGATGAGACAACGAATGCATCGTAATACCGAGGCGTGGGGCTCCGATTTGCTCGAGGGTGGGGGAAAGTGAAGCGAATGCCACGCGGTATTCGCTCACGTTTCCAATTTCCAATTCCAGTGACATCCAAACGATGGTATTGGTGCCAGCGAATTCCAATTCCTGATTCCAAGCTCCAATGCCAACATCCAAACGGGGTGTTAGATTCATTTAGAAAGAAACAAATGCCTTTATAGTATAGTCGGTGCTTCACTGTTTTCATCATCGCAGAGCAAGTGAAGACAAAGCCTGAACAAGTCAGCTAGGAGTAAAGGACAGGAAATATCCAATGACTGCCTCGTTCAACACAGGTTCTCATTTTTGTTTAATAACAATAATAATAATAATGAGATACTTATTTAATATTCACCGGAATATACTCAAATTTCAATCATGTGACATGCATACAACTTGCTTCCCAACATTGTTGCCACTAAACAGACCAACAAAGGCAGCACGCAGCAGGTGCATTCTCCAGCCCCAAACTCATATCTTCTACATACACAATCTTCACATCTCTCTCTCTCTCTCTCTCTCTCTCTCTCTCTAGATCCACAATCTTCCCATCTCTGTAATGCTTGGTAATGTCCTCCGCGAATTGCGGGAACAGGTGGAGGCGATCACTCTGGATGAATCCCTGTGTCTGTATCCTCGTGCTCACCAGACAGAAGAGGTTGTGGATCCCAACAGGATCAGTTGACCCATGCTGTGGGACCAACCCACATACTGCCATACGGCCGTGTCCCCGCATGTTGAGAAGTACAGCATCAAGCATTGAACCACCAACGTTCTCAAAGTAGATGTCAATACCCTTGGGGAAGTACCTAGACAGGAAAACATTTATAAATCATAATCACAGGATTATAAGGAGTTCAACAGAATCATTGAGTTCAAAACTGATGAATAGTCAGATTTATTGATTCACCCAAAGTTTATTTCTTTTACTACGATACCAGCTTTGATGGGTCAATTTTTCATGCAAAGTAAATCGAACTTCCTTTCTGTGCGCAGGAGAAGGTCTGACCTTTTTAAGGCAGCAGTCAAGTCAGGCTCCTCTTTGTAATTGAAAGCGGCATCAAATCCAAACTTGTCCTTCAGGAGCTCAACCTGAAACATAATTGCAGACCTAGGATGACGCAATTTCACGGATAAGGCACATGAGGAATTGAGGAGTAGTATGAGTGAGTACTTTCTGATTTGTTCCGGCACTTCCAACAACATAGCAGCCATGGAGCTTTGCTAGTTGACTGACAATCTGGCCAACTGCTCCAGATGCAGCAGAAACAAAGCTAGACAAACTCCCCTTTCTTTGGTGAGCAGATCTCATAGAATCCAACGTAAGCTGTAAAACCTGGCATGCCTGTGGGGTGAGACCAAAAGGCAAGTAAGCATGCTGGATCAAATAATAGCTGATAAAGAGACATTTCAGAAACAGTAGTATTTATATGGATCGATAGTCAGTATATATAGTCAGCACACACCGGTAGTTTCCATCGTGGCAATGTTACTTCCCAACAACAAGAGGTGGCCATTGCAAATTTGCAACTCTACACTTCCCTCAACCACACGAACTCTATTCATTAGATACACCTATCATTCTACCTACGGGGCTTATGCCACAAATTAATTTAATTAAGATTATTTTTTTACAAAAAAAAAAGAAATCACGTCTTCCAAGCACGATTTCTGCTCTCTTCGCTAATCACTTAATAATCAGATAAATATGCGTAAGAACTAAGAAACTAACTAACCAGGCAGCCCCAAGTGATAAAAGAGCGGTATGTCGCTTTGCTGAATTATCTTCCTCAGCTGCTCAGGCTTGCTGATGAGACTGTACTCCTCCCAACCAGTCATCCCCGAGACAATGTCGCCCGCACTGAATCCTGGAATGAGTTGAGTCCACCATCCATCTACGGTCAGACGTGCCTACTGATCGAACCATACTGTCCAAGCATCCGATCAGAGCAGTGACTATACACGTGACGAGCTGATGCCGCACTACTGTCGCGTCTGATCCCTGCAGGCTAGCTCGGAGGCTGATTAGGTTGCTACTATGACCTGGTGAAGATTAAGTTGCTGTAGATGGCTTTGAAATCAATAAATTGTTTCCTTGAGCCAGCCCCCAAGCGGACGAGCCCCAGCGCTGGCATCAGGAGGCCCCTCTGCGGCCTTCCCTTTGAAAAACCAAGAAAAAGAAATCAATAAATTGTTCTCAGAAACCAACATATATAACGAAGTACCGCCAGTCGTTTTGATCTTTTATCTACGAATTTCTTATTGAGCAGATCACACTTCTTGGTTGTCTTTGCCCGGCTGTATAGGAACCGTCAGGCGATTCCTAAAGGTTCAAGTCATGCCAGGGGCTGTCAAAGTTCCGCGACTGAAGCTCGGGCGCCTCCATTATTCTAGTAAGCACGAGAAGCAGGAACTAACAAGGCCCCAAGTACCAGCCAGAATTCGCGGCATGGATCGACTTCCGAGTGTGAAGTTCCCATAGGAGCTTGGGATGACTTCGTAAGCTACCAGGTGTGTAATTATTTTAGGGGATCAGGTGTGTAATTAATTAATTGGACTATTACTGTGTATGCCCTGCTATTTCTGGGACGTGCTTAGCCATCGCTCTCATTGATCTTTTTGTTTTTTGATAAAGGAGAAAATTCTTAGCGTCATGTGTACGGGACACATTGGGCCTCGGCAGTGTCATAGGCATATAGGGGCTGTTTGCTTTGTGGTCTAGATGTGCGGCGCGGTGTAGCGCCGTAGGCCAGAAACCAAACAGCCCCGTAGTCTCTAAATTAGATTATTGCCCTGACCTGATCATTATCTTGCCTGATTTGATATCCTACGTGAATCAAATGGTTTATTATTAACTATGTTTATCTCACTTGAGCTACTGTACCAATCCTAGATTGTACAGTGTAACATTCTCCCAATCTCCCACGAAGCTTCCCAAGAGATCTCATCCATCCAACAACATACTCTCTACAAGAGTCAGTCCAAGTGGTGTGAAAAGAGAAGACATCGACAGATCCTTCCCAGCTTCCTTTCCTTGGAGAAGACGCAGCACGCCATCTCTGACCACGTACAGCCACTCTAGCTAGTCCAGCTTCCTCAACCACACGTCCCTAAATACACCAGCAGCAGCTAGCTCGCTCACTCATCAGTTCCGCTCTCGCCAAGCCAAGACAGAAAAACCCAACGGCGAGTGATCGAGGCAGGAAATCAAGCCGATCAGGATGTCGTCGTCGCAGCAGCAGCCAGCAGCAGAGGCGGCGCCGGCGCCGGTGAAGCTCATCACGGCGTTCGGCAGCCCGTTCGCGCACCGCGTGGAGGTGGCGCTCGCGCTCAAGGGGGTGCCGTACGAGCTGGTCGTGGAGGACCTGGCCAGCAAGAGCGAGCTGCTGCTCGCGCACAACCCCGTCCACCGCTCCGTCCCCGTCCTCCTCCACGGCGGCCGCGCCGTCTGCGAGTCCCTCGTCATCGTCGAGTACGTCGACGAGGCGTTCCACCGCGGGGCGGCGCCGCGGATCCTCCCCACCGACCCCTACGACCGCGCCACCGCCCGCTTCTGGGCCCAGTTCATCGCCGACAAGGTACGCACCCGTAAAATCATCATCCCGCATTCACCACGCATGTGAATCCTCCTGAGCAAATCTTTCTCTACAATTCCTCAAAAAAAAAATTCTTTGTCTGCATCGTCGTTCAGTGCCTGAAGCCTCTGTGGCTGTCGATGTGGACGGCCGGCGAGGCGCAGGCGCGGTTCGCGAGGGAGACCAAGGAGAGCCTGGCGGTCCTGGACGCGCAGCTCGAGGGCCGGAGGTTCTTCGGCGGCGACGCTCTCGGCTTCGTCGACCTCGCCGCCTGCACGCTGGCGTACTGGCTCGACGTGCTGGAGGAGGTGGCCGGCGTGCGCCTCGCGGGGGACGGCGAGTACCCTGCGCTGCGCCGGTGGGCCAAGGAGTACACCGCCGACGAGACCGTCAGGAGGTTCCTGCCCGACAGGGGCGAGCTCGTCGCCTTCTTCGCCGCCAACAAGGAGAGGTACTCGTCGATGGTCAGGGCGGCGGTGCAGCGGCAGTAGCTCCGGCCGTTCCATCGCTGCGCCCGCGGTTATGTCATGCACTCATGTGTTTCCTTCTCCTATGAATGCGTGTGATGGATCATTTATTTGATGCTGGAGTAATTTTTCGAAGATTTGAAGTGTATGAGCGTGTAAACATTTGAATTTTACTGTGTTTCAGAAAAAAATATTTGTTTTCAAACAAGGCAAATAAATTCGTAATTTGTACATGGAGAATAAAAACCTGCTTCGCAGAATTGCAATGGATGTGTGCCGTAATTCCAAGCAAGGCGTGCTTTCTCTTGTAATTTGCCGGACGACCTATTGGATGACCAGAAATATAATTCAGCATGCTCCTCTGTTGGAACTTGGAAGGGAGCAACTGTCGCCGATCGAGTAGACAGCACACACCAGTGCATTCAGAGAATATATCTCGCACCGAAAGGGGGCTAGGGAAAGCGCGGGCGACTGGGTATATGAATGAATTTAACAACCGAAAAGTGGCCGAAACATTATTAGTTGTACCTGCTTGCAGCTGCGTTGCACCTTCGTTACGTGACCGATGGCGTTGACACCTGTAGATCGTCAGATGGATTGTGCCAATGGGACAACATGAGGCCTGTAATTTTGGCCTAGCTCAAGCATAGCGTGCTTGGGCCGGCATAGCCTAGGTCATGTGGGTCCGGGTACGTCCCATTAAATGGCAAGCCTACTAGGGACCCACACCCAAGTCGTCCTATATAAACCTTCTTACACGCTCTATCGGCACATACCACCAAATTCTAATTTATTTTCTTCTCAACCCGCCGCCTCTCGCTCTCACCTCTCTCTCTCACCCTCTCCATCTCCATCTCCATCTCTAGTCCATTCTCCCGCACAACTGCACACACCACCGGTCGCCTCTATGCTCTAGCCTCTCGCGGTCTCAGTTTCAGATCGTGGTTTCCTCTCGTACCTATGGATGAACCCGAATCCTAATCGTGTAGCCGACTCACCACCAACCTAGATCTGCTCCCTCCTCTAGTTGTCCAAATCCTAATCGTGTGTCGGCGTGCTTAGGACTCTGGCTTCGTTCGTAGGCATGGATTCTTCTAAGTTCTAACCATAATCGTAGATTTTATTCCATCTATTATGTTTGTTTGTGGATGTGATGCATGGCTTTGTTCTTCTCGTAATTTTGTGTTGTTTCTCTTTCTTTGTATTAGGTAGTTGGTTGTGCTGCACTGCATCTGCATGCATCTGGTGGGTGCGGCACCTCGACATCCCGCCAGCCAACCACCACAAAGGCTTCCTTTCCGGCAGGGATTCAAGGTCCGAGTGAGAGGGCAGCCTCCTGGACCCAAACCCCAACCATCACCAGCTGGCAGTGGCAATCCATGGAGCGGCTAGGTTTGCTTTTTTTTTTATTTCCTTATTATTTATTTTTTTTACAAAACTGCAATGTCATGAAGTATCATTGTGTAGCAATTCCGCCCTAATTCCTGATTCACTCTACTACTACCACGTTTTATTTTAGATAAAAAGGGTAAAAAGACACCATGTTGCTCCGATCCCTTACCATTTAGGTCTTGCCATAACTACGGTTGTCAAACTTTCTTGGCCCTTTGCACTCAATAGCATACACTTATTATTTTGTCGCAAGTGTGGAGTCCATTTTGTTCCACAAAAGTAGTTGTTGCCGCAGACACGACACAGGAGATGAACTCACAACACAAAAGTCGAGTCCATTTTGTACCACACGTATGGATCACTTGAACCTAGCAACTCAACTACAACCTACACAACGACCAGGACATACAACACATGAGCGCACAAAGGTTAAGTTTAAGCTAAATTGAAGATGCATGCATGTACTTCCCCTAGCAGTCTTTACCTCTTTGTCTTAATTGCCCCCTCCCTCGCGTCATATCCTCTGGGAGGCGACTTGAGCGGCGTCCCCACCTCCCGCCGCCGCCACCCCCCCTCCCCCGCGTCCCGGCCTCTTCTCCACCTCCCCGCCGCCGGAGCAGGGCACCGGAAGCCCGTGTGCCTGATAGGAAGGCGGCGATGGGGTTTCTCCTGAGGTGCTCCCGCCCTAAGTCTTCGCCGTGCCGGCGCCGAGCTTGAAGGCGGCGGCCCGGAGCTGCAGATCCGGTGACATGGGGACTGGATCCGGCGCCCCCGAGACCAAATCTAAGTGGGTACCGCACGACGGGGCTGGCCACCGCTGCAGTCATCCACGCTGTCTGCCGTGCACATGCGGAGCGATCGGGGGTGCCACCACCGCCGGAGCTTCCTGCCGGTCTACATCGACAACCACCAGCAAGCTAAGGCCACCCTCCGTGTCGTGCGGGCGGAGCAACCACCGTGCGCCAGCGACGACGCCAAACTGACGGTGGCCGCAGCTGCACCACCCATGGCGCACGCTGCCACCGTTGCCGCCGCTTGTGCCGCGAGTGGCATGCCCCCACGCGCGTAGGCGCCGCTAACGCCAGCCGTAACCCTGCAGGATGGCGGCGGCACCGGCACACGTGCCAGCAGTCAGAGGGGGTGGCAATTAACGCACCTGTGCGGCTGCTGCGTGCAGCCGGCGCGTCGATGCCTCTCTTCGTGGACCCGTGTGGGGGCTAAAACGGTCATGGATTTGTGCTCCCCCTCTGATCCCGCTGCTCTTCGTGGATATGCGGGTATAGTCTCCCTCGTTCAAGCTCGGTGGTGGCAGCCATGGCCATGGCTGTACACGGCGGCGGTTGTGGGCGAAAGCTCTGTCTTGCTCAAGCTTAGACCAGTGACGGTGGCGTCCTTAGATGTCAGACCCCTTGCTAGAGGTGTCGTCGAAGAATCTTAATCTACCGTGGACTCTCTTGGTAGCCTTACTTTCTCCAGGTGAAAGCCAAGATCCGGCTCTGCCGGATTGAGCAATTTTGGCGTCTTAATGTCAAGTCCTCGTTGGAGGCATTGTCTCGGAGATATAGGCATCTCGAACTTGTGCATGGTGGTTGCTGCTACAATTTGGAGCTTTGCGCTTAGTATGGTTGTGTTATTCGCGGTTAAGCCGTATTTCCATCCTTGTGCTAGGATATGATGTTGTTATCCGTGGTTATGCCACAATTTGCTCTTGTTCTAGGGTGTGTTGTATGAGATTTACACTACACCAAAGCAGCTTAATTTCGTGGGCCACATCTAATTTCGTCGGCCCAATGCAAGCCGACGAAAAATTTTTTAATCGAAAAAAATAAATTATTTCGTCGGCTTGTGAAAGCCGACGAAATTAGCTGTATTTTCGTCGGCCTGGCAGAGACTGACGAAACAAAGCCTATATTTTCGTCGGCCTCGCTGAGGCCGACGAAAATACTTCTAATTTCATCAGCTCAAATCTGGTTAACGAAAATATTTCGTCGACTCAAATCTAGCCGACGAAAATAGCGATGCCCTAGGTATCTGACTCCCCACGGTTTGGTTGTCTTGCTTACACGAGCTGCCAGCCACAGCGCCCCCGCCCCCGCCCCAGCGCCCCACCGCCACCGCCGTCCCCGTGGCCCCCCGCCGCCGCCCCGTGGGCCCCGGGCTTTTGTTCTTGGTATTGATTAGAGTACTGAATCCATTACCCTACTTTTATTGTTTTTTCTCTGAAAACACAGAGGAAGAGAGGGAGGCCAGCCGGTTCCCGGCACCCCAACACCCAGATGGAGCAGAAGATGGCATTGGTCAAGCAGAGGACGGCCTTGCTTGATAGCGGCGGCAGCGATAGTGACAAGGATGACGATTACCACCCGATGGTGAGTCCCTGCGTCACATGATTTTTTGGGCTACACTACAGTGTTTCTAGACACAGTGTTTCAGACTAGCACCAATTCACGACTCTGAAGTACTGTAGAATGTGTTGCTATTGGAGTCTCTTTGTTTGCTAAGTTTGGTAACTCATCACTCAGAGTAGTATCTCCAGAACTATAGTCATTAGTCAAGTATAGTCATTAGTCAAGTCGAGAAATTATTCGGAATGTTCTTCTGTAAATTCCCACAAATATCTGGTACCAGAATTATCGTAAGCATTTTTATATTATCACAATACATTTTCCTTCTGGTTTACTGTCAATGTGATATTTTCATGACATATGCGGTGATTGCAGGATGATGAGCTCTCTGTTGTTGTCGCGCACCAACCCGTAGCAATTCCTTGTGGTGATACAGACGACGACAGCAGCGAGGTTATTCCCATAAAAGTAAGTGTGTTGCCACTTCATTTCTGTTGTACACATTATGCTGACTAATGTTATATAGTTATACACTACGGATGCAGTTTATTTTTCCTTTACTCTTTTTGACGTGAAACAGTAGGGGAGGATCCTACAGATAATTATTACTAACAACATATGTGAATTTGCAATTTCTCGGAGCAATACTATATGACCAACAAAAATCAACAATTTAACAGTACTGCAATGATCCTTGTTGTAAAATTTATTGTTCCAACCTTTCTGAAACTGATCGGAATATCATTTTTATCATAGATGGTGAGGCCAAGGAGAGTGCGAAGAAATCGAAGAAAGCTTCCTGGTGTTCCTCAAACTGACGATGCCAAGCACATTAGCAAGGACATCCATATAACTACTGTAGTAAGGAATTTCTGATCATGGAAAATTATAATCAGCATAAAGGCTTTAAATTTTCATTAATAAGCTCACATGGATTCAACATTGCTTATTAAACACTTCAGATATTTTACCTCTCACTCTGATTTTATGAATTGAATTGTGTCAGAGCACAATACGTTTAAACATATATTTTGAATGGATTTAACTGATTCCCTTTCCACAATTACATCTGAAATTGTTCTGTTTGTGGAAGTTCCACATATATTATGAAGCTGTTTTTTTAGCAGGCGCCCAGTATTTTCGTCGGCCAGGTGGGCCGACGAAAATATATTGTATCGTTTTCGTCGGTTGGATGGGCCGACGAAAATATGCTGAATATTTTCATCGGCCTCGTTGGCCGATGAAAATATTTTCATTGGTTGCCGACGAAAATGCGTTCATTTTAGTCGATTTTATTCCGTCGGCCTATTTTCGTCGGTTGGCCGACGAAAATAGATATTTTCGACGACTTTCGGGCTATTTTTGACGGTTTCTGGCCGACGAAATTACGCTATTTTTTTGTAGTGTTAGTTTAGCTAGGTAGATTATCATGGTTTTAACTCGGTTTTCCAAATTAACCGCGAGCATTGTAGGAATTTGTCTCATTTTTCTCCAAAATAAAGCATTTGATCCGTGGTCCGCCACACCTTCTGAATACTATTCAAGCTGTGTTTGGTTGAGCTTTCTGAACCTGCTTCTGCTTTCAGAAAGCAGAAGGTGAACCACAAGGGTTCAGCTTTTCTGCAGCTGCTTTGAAAAATCTGCTTTTCTGTAGTACAAATTTGAAAGTAGGTTGTACCCTGCTTTTGCAGCTTTTTCAAATTTGTGAAAACTACGCACCTACTATTGGTCACATATATACCCATTCAATTTTTTTATATATAAGAAAATAAAGATTTTCATATATAGGAAAATAAAAATAAAAAAGTTAAATCCAAATATTTTCATATATATATAAAAATAAAGATTTAATGGAAAAAGAATTTGGTCATCATAAAGAAATATTGTGTACTGTCAATTTGCATAAAGATAATATATAACTTTTTCACATCGACAACTCACAGCAGTTTGAACCAAACGACTTTCGTCTTTTTCATAGCAGGCATCTCACAGCAGATTTTTTACAGCAGACATCTAACAGCAGCTTTTTCACGACCCCCCCACCCTGCGGTTACCATTAAAAAAAGCAGTCTTTACCTCCTAGGATGTGTGGGATGACACATCCGCATGCGACGGTGCCTTTGATGAGGGTGCATGTTGAGCTCTTAATCTCCTAGGATGGCTAGGAGCTAGTGGCGAGGGTGATTTGCTTCACCTTCAGATCCTTGCTACTAGCATTTCCGGCAAGCTCTTAGTCTACGTGATGGCGTCCTTGATGAGGGGGTCGAACTCCACATCCATCATGATTGTTAGCTGCTGGTGGTGAGGGTTATTCACATCACCCTTAGATCCTTGTTACCTTTCTGATCAATAAGCTCTAGAACCTCAGTTGTCAGGTTCTCAATGATGGCAGTTGAGTAGACGGCTGCAGTGACACTGTGTCACCAGCATGGCCATTTGCCCGAGTCCTTTGCTTCAACCGATGGTAGAGACGTCCAACTGGCAACTGTAAAATGTAACTTGGTAAAATTCAATTCAATGCCATACCTCAACTATTGACAAACCATAACTACGTACTATGGTTTGTCAAGTTTTCTTAGCCCTTTACACTTTAGTATGTCACACAGGGGGTGTTGGGTTTTTTAGCCCTGTCATATAAAAATATTATTATTTAGAAGTATTAAATAAAGTTTAATTATAAAACTAATTGCACAATTTCTGGACTAATTCGCGAGACGAATCTAATGAAGTGTACTAATTTATAATTAACGGATGGTTACTGTAGCATTACTGTTGCAAATTATAGATTAATTAGATTTATTAAATTCATCTCATGAATTTTTTATACAAATTTTATTTAATATTTCTAAATCGTAAGATTATTTCGGGAGCTAAAGTTGAGCTGCTGGGAACCAGACGAGGCCTACTTGGCAAGCGTAAGAGTCCATTTGGAGAAAACAATTACTGAGGTTTCAGAATTTGGGGAATTTCTACGGGGAAAGCAGAAGATAGGTAGATTTATTACGAATGATCTCATTGCCTTCCAAACAAAAACACTAGTGTTAAAAGGGGGGCACGCCTTTAGTTTGCATTCTTTTATGTGCCAAAACACAATTCCATCACACCTAGGCCTGGGCATTCGGTTAACCGAATTAATTCGGTTCGGTATTTCGATTTTTTCAGAAATTCGGTTAATGAAAAACAGAAACCGAAATTGTATATGGGAAACTGTAAACCGAGCGTTCGGTTTTCGGTTTATTCGGTTTTACCGAAAAAACCGAACAGCATATAACAGATATATCAGCATATAACAGTACATAACTACATATCAATTAGTTCAATAAAAACATGGTTCAAAGTTCAAACAAATCAAATCCGATGCTTCCAAGTTCAAACAACAAATTTCAACTTAATGACAAGTTGACAACACTGATCACAATTCACAAGGCATCACAAACAGTTTTAAAATATTACAAACATATTTTAATCAACACAAACAGCACTACAACAGCACAGCGGCACGGGCACTCGAGCCTGGGACTGGGAGCCCGAGACCGTCACGGGATTAGGCTAGGGATAGGGTTTGTTGGTAATGGGCTGGGCCACCGCTGCCCGCTGGGCTGTAAGTCTGTAACATAATGGGCTTTTCAGTTTATTCGGTTTAAACCGAATAAAAACCGAATACCGAAATTTATTTCGGTTTCTAAGGAATGACAACCGAAATAGCTTTTGGTTAGATCGGTTTCGGTGTTTTCAGTTTCGGTTTCGGTTATTTCGGTTTCGGCATTCGGTTTTCGGTTTTCGGTTTTTATGCCCAGGTCTGATCACACCACTGACACATACACAACAGATACACATACACCCTGACACCCACGCTGGCACAGAGCACACTGCAGCAGAAACAGCAAAGCGGGCCAGAGAGCAGCGCATACAAACGCAAGCGCAGGCGGCACCACCGAGCCCTCGCCGCCTCCAAGGCTCCACTTCCCCACCGCCACTGTCTGGCCCTCCCCTCCGGAGGCCGCACATCCTCGGCCAAATCGCCGTCACGCCGGTCGCCCCTCTCGCCCCCACCATCCCTCCCTCCTCTGCTTTAGTTCCCCTTTTTTTATTTCTCTAGGTTTGATTTCCTCCGTCCACGATCGCGGCCGCCTACTGCGGGAGGGGACGGTGTTCTTCCTAGGACGAAGCGTCGGGCGATCCCAGCTCCCTCGCGGCGCTCGGATGATCCCCGTGTTCTGTTGCGCGTGCGCGTTTCTCTTCCTGCAGATTCGCTTGGTGGTTGCCATTTTTGGCGATTCTGTGTTAGCTTGCCTCCCTTTTGTGTTGCAGAGTGGGGGGTTCTTGCAATGTGGGGTTTGGGGATCGTTGCTCCTCCTCCTCTTGCGGCAAGATCGATTAGTGGCGTGAGCTTTTGGCCGTGGTGCGCTGCCTTGTTTCCGGTACTCCGGCAGCCTGGTCCCAGCTTCAGCTGCAACTTTTTGGGGGCAGTTTGCTAGAGTCCTAGTTGGAGTGTTAGAAGCTTCTGTTTACCACGGCCCTCTAGTGTTTATTCGAGCTCTGTTGTGATCTGATAGTTCTTATATAGTTATGTATGCAGCAATGAGGGGGACCAGCATGGGTGGGTCTGGTGTCTTGATGTGGGGAATCATATTGTTTTGTCTGGTGGGTTACATGTGGGGCTAGCTGGTGCTCAGGTGCTGCACTAATTTATTCAGACTTTGTGGATCAAGGAACCTAATTGGTCCAAACGTCGTGCTTAACTTTTGGTCAGTTGTTGACATTGGAGGTTTGGCGCGAATCGCCACTCCGTGACCTTAAATTTGGTGCTGGCCTTTTACTGGCGCTGAACACCTTGTTTGGGAAGTTGCATTGCTTCTGTGTTTTTGGCATTGCGCGTAGTACACAACTTGTGTGCTTAGTTATGTGTATGACGCATTGTTAGTAGAACTGCAAGGTGTTGTGTGTTTGTGTGCGTTTGCAGTGTCAATACTTCTAAATTTTAATGTTCGGATTCTTCAAAATGTACTGGTTTCAGACCATTTTGTTGAATTTCTAGCAGTCCCCCAATTTCTTATGGGGAATAATAGGGCAGAATCCTACTGAATTAATGCCAATGTATACGGAACCTTGTGTAATCTATGATGCAGGTAAAGACTATTCTGCCATGAGGACTTTTCAAGGTCAAAACCCTGAGAATAGGAGAGTCCATACTTCCAAGTCTCGGCCTTCCAAAAAGAAGCCTTGCAAGGTACCTGAATCCGTTGAAGTGCATATTATTGATGATGACGATGATGACAGCACCAAGGATTACTCTGTGGGAGACGCATCAAAGCAGCTTGTCCTTTACAATCCTGAGATCACACGTGACAAGCAAAGTGACATAGATCATCATAACTCACTGCGCCAAAGTTCCAAGAAGCCAAGATATGGATATGGCACCGTTCTACCTTCTATTGGTGCTTATACTGTACAGTGTGCCAGCTGCTACAAATGGAGGATCGTTCCTACAAAAGAAAAATATGAAGAGCTACGCGAGAGTATTTCTCAGGAGCTTTTTGTATGCACAAGGGTTAGTGAGTGGAACCGTGAATTATCATGTGATGAACCAGAAGATATATCACAAGATGGAAGTAGGGTGTGGGCGCTTGATAAGCCAAACATTGCCCAACCCCCTCCTGGCTGGGACAGGGAGGTCAGAATCAGAGTGGCTTCCACCAAGTTTGCAGATGTGTATGTCACACTTCCCTACATCCTTTAACTTGAGTGGCAGTAACACTTGTGGTTTGTCATCATCAGCTTCTTAGCTTAGCAAACTTGCAAAAGGACTAACACTATATTTTTTGTTCATTGCAGTTAGCTAGTTTGCCCATATGCTTATCTATGAAACTTTTAACAGTTTCTACTTAGCACTTAAGCCATAAGTAATAGTAGTCTCTTATAATATGTGAGTCTGAACAACACTAATAGCAATTTAATATTATCAATTGGTAGTGATATCCATTGAAATCTACTTTTACCAAACTTAGTCTCTGGAAGTTTTCATTTTGATATTGCAAATGTCAGCGATTAACAAATGCTTGTAGGATGCATGGGATACCTTTCAGAGCATATCAAATGCACGATACTTGATCTTAACATATATATGCATTATTCTTATTGTCAGGTACTACACTTCTCCATCTGGGAAAAAGTTGAGGTCGTTGGTTGAAATTGGGAGGTGTGCTCATCCATTGATACTTTGTCCTAACTACTGTGTATTACTTATATAACCAACTCACCTAGTTGGTTAGTACTACAAACAAGAACTATGACATGTTTTGAAATTTTCCCATGACATGATGCATCATTATTTTGATATCCAGGTACTTGGCAGAGAACCCACACTACATCAGGGAAGGGGTTAACTTATCTCAGTTTTCATTTGCTATTCCTAAACCCCTGCAAGAAGACTATGTTCGAAAGCGTAGACTTAGAGATGCTCATGAATTACCAGAGCTTCCTGAGATAGCTCAAGGTGCGTTAACTCAGCCCAAGATTTGCTGAATTGTTGCCTATATCTGTAATTTTATTTTTTAGTTTGTTTCCATTCCCCACATTTATTTGATAGAGCATGACACAACTCAGGATATGATGGTAAGGAGTTTTAAAACTTGATCAAATACTGCAATCACCATACAGCCAATAGTGTTTGCTAAAACCTTGGCATGATAAAATTGTAGTGCTTCATATGTAATTCACGTAATACATTGGTATCCAATACCATGGCGGAGCTAGAAATCAGCCATGCCCCAGGCTGGGTCCCTCCATATCTCTTCGATTGTATGTTCGTAATAGGACTTTAATGGTCTTTTGGTTCTAGGCTGAGGCCTGAATTTCTGTATTTCTGTCTACACTGGGCCTTTATCCTCGCCTGTAAGTGCTATGGTGCATAAATGCTGAATTCAGCACTGGCAACATTCCTTGATTCATCCCCTTCATTGTAAATATCTCTCTCGGCATATTAGAGGGAGCCCTTCGCACTTAAACCTGCCAATAGGCCCCACGAAAACTAGATAAGTTCTTCACACTAAAGTTTAGCTGGGGACAGCTGACCTTACTAGCTGCCTTATTGAATGGATTATAAACATCATCAAGGAATGCAGTCAAATGAGTGGTTAAAAGTCATGAAACTATCTGGATTATGATATATATTGTGGTTTCAATTTGCTATTTTGGCTTCACAATATCTAAAATTTCGTTTACTATTGTTTTTTTCTAAAAAGAATATATTTAATATTGTTTATTTGCTTTATATTTTTTCTTTTCCTAGTTAACAACATTGATATTTCCCGCTGAACCTAGCTGTTCTTGGGGCATACTGTATGATGTTTTCTGATATAACTGTTTATATTGCTGTTACTTGTGCAGTTGATCCACTGTGCTGGGCAGCACCTCCTATTCGCAGAGAATTGCTCGCTGGACCTGGCTCTTCAACTTCATATCCTGCTTACAGCAACCAGCCTGAGATGCCAGATCCTGTCGACCTTCACCAGCCTGAGGTCTCTGAACCACCACCTCAGTACCACAAGAAGAGAAACAGGAAGCAAGTGTCGTCAAGGAAGTGCCAAAGCAATTTGCCAGCAACGAGCTGTCCATTCGAAGAGCAATCTGGTGGGTACTTCATTGACATCGACCATGTGGCGCTGTGAACTCCAGACGCAGTAGCCTCCTTGCTGTGGGCCTGCTCTTCTTTTGGTATCATTTTGCTGCACCTGTTCCGAAAGGGGGCACTAGTGTAAGCAGTTTAGGACGCGGTTGACACAGATGTGGTAAGCATCGAGTTTTGGTAATGTAGATATAGCAGCCATGGCCGTACTGTGCACCAAAGTAGGTAGCTGGTATCAGAGACCTTGCAGAATGTTAGATGTATGCATCTTCATGCTAAATCGGTCTTGTATGGCTACTGGGGGTACCAGTGTAACTTGGAGCGGACGATGTTGGAGCTCCCAAAGCTTCTGGATGATCTGATATCTGTTCTGAATGTATCATGTATGGTTGCCAAAGCTTCTAAAAATTTCTAGTTGCTGTTCTACAATGCTCCTATTACAGTTAATGGTGCCAATAGAAACTGTGACCATTTGGGTGAATACAAATGTCTAGATTGAAAAATAATAAAAAAAGCACTCTTCACCAAGATAATACTAAATCTCATAACTATATCCAGTAATCAGGAGTTCAGGACACAACATGATCATGTGGCCGGGATAGCAAATACACAGGGCCGAACCCATCGGCGCGCTTCTGTAACGATGGACGCTGGGATGACCATCTCAACGGACCCATCATCCAAGTCATAGGCATACACATTCGTGATGGACATGGACTTACAGCGACGTTCCCTGCCCCAACGTACGAGCAGCAGAGCCCTCCGCCGTCGAGCCGCCGCCGCCGCATTGCTTCGGGCCACTGAACGTGTAGACCCTCCTCTTCCCGGCGTCCCTCGCCCGGTACGACTGGCCCTTGCAGAGGAACCAGCTGGTGTCGTCCAGCTCCCGGCGTTCCAGCGGCGACCACTCCAGCGCCTCCATGTCCAGCTTGAAGAACCTGAAGGCGTTCTCCATGGTGCGCGGGCGCGGCACCAGCAGCAACTCCCCGTCGGCCGCGACGAGGGAGCGGGCGTACTGCCCGAACCCGCTGTCCGGGCGCACCGCCGGCGTCCTCCTCCTCCGGGTCACATCTCGGTGACATCGAAGACCAGGATGTCCCCGTTGGCGTCCAGGCAGACCGCCTGCGTCCCCAGCAGGGCCACGTCGACGATGGAAGCCGGCTCGAGCAATCGGCGCTGCCGCTGCGCCGCCCTCGACGCGCTGCAGGGCGGAGGATCCGCATCAGCGCCGTGCTTGTAGACGCTCCAGTACACGTCTCCGGGGCAGGCGACGTGGACGGTCGGGACGAAGCTGGACGCGCGCCACCACTAGAGGTGTTCCATGGGAGTTGACATAGAACACGAAGAGCCCGTTGCTGGAGGAACCGAACGCCGGCAGGTCCAGCCGTCTGCTGGTGCCTTGGTGGACGAGGAAGACAGCCTGCTCCTTGAAGTCCAGCGGCTTGGGCTGGACCATGAGGAGCCACCCGCCATTCTCGAAGGCGCAGGTAGCATTTGGGAACACGGAGCTGCTCACTCCGCGGATCTTTTGGGTTGTCACATCGAACAGGAGCCGCTTGTTAGAATTGCGCTCCACGGCGAACAAGGCCATGGGGAGCTTCACCTCTTCAGAACTGTCGCTCTCGCTCATGTCATTAAGTTCCGTCATGGCTCAGCTTGGCTTGCTCACGGATACCTGGTAGGAACAAAGAGCAGAGATTGGCACGTCGGAATTGAAAGTGGTTTATGATGAGAGAGGTTTAGTAGGCAAAGCCTAATCGTGGATCAGATTGGTAGTTCTATTCCAAGTCAAACCAGGACTGAAACAATCACCGCTCGTAACAGGCGATGAATTAAACTACAGGCATTGATGCCACGAACAATCTACCATCAATCACCACTGATGACTGCATCTAATAAAAACGACAACACTGACAGTCTAAGTTTATCAGTCTGGGTTCATGTTTGATGTGCCTGCGCATTTTTCACAGCTCCTCGCCGCCGTGGCACCATCTCCTGCCCGTCCTCACCGCCCGTGGGTGCTCGTGGTCATCGTCCGAAGTGGTGGAGCATGAGGAGAGCAAGCGGTCCCGCGACTCGTAATACACCTCCTCCTCCCCGCGGCCGGCGCTCATCTCCACGCCCGCATTGACCATGGAGCCCGGGGTAGATCGGATGGACACGACACGGCCCATTCACGGGGAATCTCCCGGTCGGCACACGTCGACGTCGCGGCGGTGGCGGCGGCAGCGTCAGATCCACCATGAGCACTGAGGCCCACGACCGGTTCATCGTCAAGAACTACTTGTTTTTTAAAAAATGGGATTTGGCTCAGGATTGCCCATTTTTCATTCCAGGGTTTCTCTGAATTTGGAACTTACCGCTTAGCAAGGTTCCTGTCCCGAGCTGTGGGCCTTCCTCCGCCCTCTGCCTGTGCCTGCAGGTATTGGCCCCTTGATACTGTTGCAGGTGGCGCCGACGAAGGAGCCACCGAAGGGGTTCCAGGAGCCCAGGACCCGGCCGGCAGGGTCAAGTGCCCGCCTGAGCGCCGCGAGCGCACGACCGTTCTCCTCATTGCGCGCCGACGCGACAAGGATGGAAAGGAGCAGAAGCAGGTTCAGGAGGGGAAGGGTAAAACCGAAGAGCGACGCCGCCAACAGAAGAGGGAGCTTTGAAGCGGCGATGCGGCTTCATAAGAACCTTCAGTAGATGGGTGATGGAGGTTAGGGATGACGAGTGGGACCTAGCTGTCATAGGAAAGGAATGTGTCTTAGTGTGGGCTCGCATAGGTACATGGGTCATTTTGCATGGCATGTCCACGCTGGCGATCCGACGTGGCCTGCCACGGCGGATTTGGCAAAACCATGAGAATTCTCCTCTCTCCTATAATAATAATAAATATTTATAAAGTTGGTATTCGAATGGTGGCACTTCTCGTAAGGAAATACCAAATCGAACAAGTAGTATTACATAACCGAAACAGAGGCAGTTCCAGATATTGCGAAATCGTTTCGCCTCGTAGGCGTAGCAGTCCAACGACATCTCAGGATCTTCCTCCTCTCCCACGACGCCCTCGCCTCCGCTGCTCACCGCTAGAGCTTTGCCTGGGAGATCACCCTCCGCATCTCGACCTCCATCGCCGCCGGTGCGAAACCCTAGATCCCGGTTCTGCTGTTATCCGGGCCTCTGCCTGGGTCGGGTCGTCGGTAGCCTGCCTAGCAAGCATATATTAGGGTTCAAAATAACAAGTCGTCCAGCTTTTCTCGGCCTAATCCGCCCCGAGACGCAGCAGCAACCTACTAGTACTAAGCTCGTGGTGGGCCTGTCATGACACAAGGCCCGCCCAAAGAAGAAGGAAGGTGTGTGCCCCGGTCGGTGTATGTAACTTGGCCCAGTCCGAATTGCATAAATACGAGTACTACTGTAATTCGATACTGCTCACTAGTGGAAGCAAAGATTTCGCATTTGATTAACTCATGGAACTCGAATATGATACAGATTGCCCAGCATGCTTTGTCGACTCACAGTTTCAGATTCAGTCAACGACTTAAAAAAAATTATGTTTCGCAAAAATGACTTAAAATCTATAGTGACGTACCTTCACGAGGATAAAAAATTTAAACTTTTTTGTAGAATATACAGATAAGCCAAAGTGTAACTTTAGAGCGGTATTTTTCTTTTAAGAACGCGGCTGGGGTATAAATTTGACTCACATTGTATCTTATCCAACGTCCTTAGCTAACTGCTTGCAGTTAAACTAAAGGTGTATTTGGCAGAGCTCTCGAAACTGATTCTCCGATGAATCTAGCGGAATCTCTGCCAAACAGTTTTTGAGATAGAATTGATTCTCTGCTGATTTTATAAAGTGATTTTATGAAACGAACTAAGAGGCTGGAAGCTGAAAAGAATGTCTCCTAATTCTATGAAATGATTCTCCATCCTGATTCTAAAAGTTTATGCTGGAGAATCAAAAAGAATCACTTTCAGCTACAAAATCACTTCTCTTAGAGAATCAGATTTTACATAGAATTAGAATAAGATGGAGCTCTACCAAATAAGCTCTAAGAAAAACACTTGTATGGGAGTACAACTGAACGAAAAGGATTATTAAATTCACTAATTTACTCTCAGTTGAAACAAAAAAGTCACATAGTTACTTCACATAAAAAAATATTGTTTCCGTGAAAAATACTACAAGATTGACCCAAATAAACTGCAGCGGGAGGAGTGGTGTGCTGTGTGGACCTGGTACTTGGATCAGGCATCACTCATCAGTCCTACCAGTTGTCAACTAATCCCCAGGTCCCTCTCCCTCCCCAAAGTTACGGCCCAACCGCCGCCGCCGCGACGCCATCGTCCCATTTGGATCCCAAGCCAAGCCAAGCTCCCCACGTTTCGTCGTCGGCCATGGCATCCGCCGGTGGCGCCGACCGCTCCCCGCCGCCGCGTCCCCTGGTCTTCGCCTTCTACCTCACGGGCCACGGCTTCGGCCACGCCACCCGCGCCATCGAGGTCAGTCCCGCTCGCCACTCGCATTCCGGCAACGTTCGTTTCGAGCCTCAGGTCCGGCTTGCCCGCCTGCATTTGCGCGGCTCCGCGGATCGCAGGTGGTGCGGCACCTGGTCGCGGCGGGGCACGAGGTGCACGTGGCGACGGCCGTGCCGGAGTTCGTCTTCACCGCCGAGGTGCGGTCCCCGCGCCTCCGCATCCGCAGGGTCCTGCTCGACTGCGGCGCCGTCCAGGCCGACGCGCTCACCGTCGACCGCCTCGCTACCCTGGAGAAGGTCCACCCCGACCCCCCGTTCCGGCATTCCCCGTGCCCACCGGCTTCGTCTCGTGCTGGTTGTTGTTGTCTGATGCTCTGATTGCGGAATGCAGTATCGTGAGGCGGCCGTGGTGCCCCGTGAGTCGATCCTGAGGGCCGAGTCCGAGTGGCTGAGCTCCATCAAGGCGGACCTAGTGGTACGTTCTGCTACCGGTGCTGTGATTCAGTGAAGTGAACTGGGTCATGGTGTGTGCTTCTGGTGCAGGTCTCGGATGTTGTTCCTGTGGTGTGCAGGGTGGCTGCAGATATGGGCGTCCGCTCTGTATGCATTGGGAATTTTAGGTGAGCCTCGCGATAATCTTCTACCTTGCCTTGGCCAATTTGATGTCTTGCCGATTCCAGAGAGATTTGAGTATAGCATTGAGATGTACTTTTATCCCGTCTGAATCGTGTAATTTTTCTAGTCTCTTGACATTGTGATGTCATCTGAATAAATCAATAAATATTGACTTATTTGAAGGAAATCCTACTTGCAGTTTCACCTAAGAACAACATATATTTATCAACTCAAAGTTCACTTTTTGTTTGACTGTTTGCATTTTGCAGTTGGGACTTCATATATGCTGAATACATCATGGAGGCTGGATATCATCACCGTTCTACTGTTTGGCAGGTAATGTTTTTACTATGTCAGGATCATAATTTACCCTTTTATAAAAGTGTCCGAATACCGATCTACAGATTATTTGCAAATATGCCCCGATATGCCAGAATTTTGTCTTATGTAATACTGTAAAATTATGTCCATATTATGGCAATGGACACCTTTACCTGTTCAGTAATCAATTAGCTCATCAATATTTACAGATATCAGAGGATTATGCCCATTGTGACATATTACTTCGATTACCTGGATACGGCCCAAGTATGTTCAACTATATTTATCTTCTCTTTTTCCTTAATGCTTCTGTTCCCCTTTTCTCAGCTATCATGAAAATAGATTGTTGTTTCATTCCCTAGTGCCAGCTTTCCGCAATGTCATTGATGTGCCTCTCATCGTAAGAGGATTGCGCAAATCTAGGTCTGAGGTTTGTGTTCTGCTGGAGAACGACACTCTGTCTCATTTATTGTTTCATTTATGGTTTGCTTATTTACATGTTTCAGTTCTGACCTATTAGGTGAGGAAGGAACTTGGACTTGAGGAGAATGCTAAGGTGCTCGTTTTTAATTTTGGGGGACAGGTGGGTCACTTATTATATAGGTAATTTGATAAGCTTAGGGCATATGTTTCTTTTTTTTCTCATGTGGCAGTGGTTTATGCGGTTATTTTGAAGTGCTTATGTTCACTAATTTAACGTGCTCATCTGATTCCTCAGAATTGAGCTTTCCTATTTTCTGCACCAGTACCTGTTGATTATGATTCCTTCGGTAGTCATAGTTTTTTTGCAGTGAAGGGGCGCTCATTGCCTGTTATGTAAATCAAGAAGCAATGCCTTTTCAGTTACTTCTAAACATTATGATTAGCTATTACCCAGATACACCATTTTGTAATGAAGCCCCCGCGATTCTTTACTCAGTATCACTTTGCTTCTTTCTAACTTTTAGCAGAACACATCATCATTAAGTTTTACATGTATCATGCTTCAAAAGCTTCGATCCATTCTGCTATTCTGTATGCTCAAAGTTTTTATGTGAATTACATAATACTTGTCACAAATATTATGGAATAATTGGTGTGCCGATGCCCTCAGCCAGCAGGATGGAAACTGAAGCAAGAATGGCTCCCTGATGGCTGGATCTGTTTGGTATGTTCATTTTTGTTAGAGCACAGTGATATTATCCCTTGAAAAGTGGCTAACTGATGTGATTGGCTAAACTTAGCTCCCTCTTCATGAAAGGTATGTGGTGCCTCTGATTCTCAAGATGTTCCACCGAACTTCATAAAGCTTGCGAAAGATGCTTACACACCTGATGTTATAGCGGCATCTGACTGCATGCTTGGTACCTCTTAATCTTATATGTTGCAACTGCTGATTGCCTAGTTACTAGTTTTCTACCTTTTGGGGTTTCTTGCTAGATGCGTATGTTTACTCTCATTGTTTGTAGGAAAAATTGGATATGGAGCTGCAAGTGAGGTCTTGGCCTATAAGCTGCCACTTGTGTTTGTTCGACGAGATTACTTTAACGAAGAGCCATTTTTGCGAAATTTGCTTGAGGTTGAACCCTATCTTATCATCGAATCATGGTAGGAATAACTTATGCCGAGCTGTGTTAAAAATGCCTTCATTCTCTGTCCCATCCTGTGCTTTTTCAGCACTACCAAAACAGCATTGAGATGATCAGAAGTGATTTTCTTGCTGGACACTGGAAACCTTACTTGCTTCGTGCTCTCACACTTCGACCATGCTACAATGGCCCGACAAACGGTGGCGAGGTTTTTTCTTTTTCTACATATATTCAATATCTTATTGATGTTTTTATGTCCACAGTAGCTTGAAATCAAACTATTTCTGTAGTCACTTGTTTACAACATTTGCATTTATGCAAAATCAGCTGCCTAAGCTGACATCAGGATAACATTGTAATACTGGGCTTCCAACATTTGCATTTTGTGGATAGGCTAATACTTTGTCCATTCAGGTGGTTGCCCAGATCCTCCAGGACACTGCTATTGGAAAGGAATGTATTCCTGATAAAGTGAGTGATTATGCACGACCGTTGAGTGCGCAATTCAATTTATTTCCATACCTACCATTTCCATCTATGTAAATTTATTTTTGTTTTCATCCTGAAGTTTATAGCGTTTGTGACTCATACGAAGAAAGAAATCCTAATGGAAGATCTTTATTTTCTTTTGGAAATTACCTCTATCAAAAAATTCTGATGCTTTGTGCTAAGTAAAATCACTTAACATGGATGCCCATAGAAAATTAGAGATGGAAGCAATATTTTTAAAACCCTTGATTAAGATAGTAACATGAGCCAATTTGGCTATTTTTAATTATAGTTTAGTGGTGCAAGAAGACTGCAAGATGCCATAGTGTCAGGGTATCAACTTCAAAGGGCTCCTGGTAGAGATGTACGCATTCCTGACTGGTACTCTCTATCTGAGACAGAAACTGGTGCTGCTTCGACCTCAAAAATTGTTGCAATAAAGGAAACTGCAGCGTTGTGAGTATCTCTTGTTTTTTGTCACACATCTCCAGTTTCCCAAAAAGATATTTTGCAACTGAATTGCAAATTTGATTCCAGTAGATGTTTTGAAGACTTCGAGATACTCCATGGGGACCTGCAAGGATTAACAGATACAATGGACTTCTTGAAGAGCTTATCTGAACTTAATAGAAATAATTTGGAAAGCTCTGAGAAGCAATACCAAGAGAGAACTGCTGCATCTGTTCTCTTTGACTGGGAGGTATTAATCTGGCAGTTCTTTGTGCTCATTTTAGTGAACTGTAGGACCCTGTGGAGCAGCATTAATGCTTCTGTTCATGCATCATATCTAGAATGTAGGATAGCAAGGCCTCATAAGTTGCAACAATGTACAATGAGATGATACATTCCTGAACATGTGCAAGTAGACCAACTTTCTTATGCTGTACAGTTTTCATTTTCAACTGCTAATCCTATTTGGGCACAACCAAAATGTATTAGTACCCCCTTTTCTTGCTGGAGCACATCTTGGATCTGTCAATTATGTTATGGGCGTAGTCCCACTCATGGGAATCTGGTTGAATTGGGGGAAGCTGTTAGCTGTAGGTGTTATTGCAGGTCAATCAATTGGGGAGCCAGGGACTGAACTTACATTAAAAACTTTTCATACTGGTGAAGTATTCACATGGGGCACTTATATTTATCCTCTGATACTTCTAGGGTACAACTAAAGTTTGAGAGTTTATTTTCTTGTATTTTGTAGGCCATATGAATTTGCCAATTCACGAGACAATCTGCCATGTTAGGCTTCAACATTTATCACAAAATGCAACTGGTATTTTTAATAAGATAAGATGCTGCTTAGCTGTTCATGTTTCAACTTGGATTACAATTTCTATTGCATAAACTTCAGAACCATTTTGTTTTCAAGGAACATGTTCATTTCATCAGTCTCTCTTTTTGCACAATTCATCTCTTGTTTGTTAATTTTCCATGGATCTATGTAACTTCAGTTTTGATAACAGATTGATTTGTTTGTTAACGTTGTTATGTACATGGATAAATGAAGTAAATCACTCGAAATGCTGAATAAATTAATTATATGTTATAATGGTTTTCCACTTGGTTCCTTTGCAGAAGGAAATATATATAGCAAGGGCACCTGGACGTTTAGATGTCATGGGTGGCATTGCTGATTATTCAGGGAGTCTTGTTCTGCAGGTATGCTCAATAGCAGGTGAAACAGGTTTCTGTTTCATTGTATACTATAAGTTCAGCTAATAGTTGGATACTCTACTCATAAATATTTGATCATATGCTATTCACATCTTTTGTGACATCAGTATGCTACTGTTAAATATGCAATGATGTAGCATGCAAGAACAATGAATTTCACTGAATCTTAATGTGTGCTGTATTTTCTGTAAATCTTTTAAATTTTTGGAATTCTCTTTGATGCCAAAGATAAATAAATAAACTGCTGGAAAGAACTATATATGCAGTGTGTATATATTTGTTTGGATCATGTATCTGGAATTTATGGTTGAAATTTTGGATGTAATTACTAGATGCCCCTTCGGGAAGCATGCCATGTTGCTGTTCAGAGAAACCACCCCAGCAAGCAGAAGCTTTGGAAACACACACAAGCAAGACAGCTGGAGAATGCAGGCCTGGCACCTGTGATACAGATTGTATGTTCAATTAAATTACGATATATCATCTATTTCTCAAAAAATTTGCACCTCCGTTTCTCGAGTTATCCATGGGCCGGTGTACATAGGTACTGCATATTAGATGCATGATAATAGTGCTTATGTTGGCTAATTTGAATTTTAGTATAATTGCAGTTTACCAAGTGGTTGTTCTTTTGATCTGGCTTTTTTTTCATTAGCATTTGTATTAACTCCCATGATTTGTCAATTCTTATCCTATTATAAACATGATTATGTCACAGGTATCATTTGGTTCTGAGTTAAGTAACCGTGCACCAACTTTTGATATGCGCCTGTCAGATTTTATGGATGGTGAAAAACCAATACCCTATGAGAAAGCCAGAGAGTTTTTCTGTCAGAATCCATCCCAAAAGTAAGCCAATAACTTTTATTTCACTACAGAGTTCCAGCTGCTCAATTACATTTTCAAGCTCAACTATCCTTATCTCAGATGGGCTGCCTATGTTGCTGGAACAGTTCTAGTTTTGATGACTGAGCTTGGTGTCCAGTTCACTGACAGTATGAGCATTCTGGTAATCACTCAAGTTTTCATTAGCATGCAATTGCTCATGTCAAATCTTGTAATCATGTAATCAGTCCCTATCTTCTTTCTGCTCCAAAATTCCAGGTTTCATCCGCTGTACCGGAAGGCAAAGGTGTTTCTTCTTCTGCATCAGTGGAGGTTGCTACAATGTCTGCTATTGCCGCTGCCTATGGTTTGTAGATTGACGATGGCTATTTAGCCTATCATGAACTCTGAGTAACAAGTCGTCTCTAAAGAGCATCTTTAATGTTTTCCTTTTTACTTGTCCATAGGTTTAAACATCATCCCCAGGGATCTTGCTTTGCTTTGTCAGAAGGTATTAAGACTAACTCAAATCTGGTGGTAGAATATAATCTACAAGTCTTTTATGGGTCTAATGTTTTTTTTCCAGGTTGAGAATCATGTTGTTGGAGCTCCTTGTGGGGTAATGGATCAAATGGCATCTGCATGTGGAGAAGCTAACAAACTCCTTGCCATGGTTTGCCAGGTTAGTGTTATTTATTAGTTCCAGTGTACAGAAACTGATACATCCTACTTTTCCTCCAGTCGAAAACAATGCTGCTTTTGTATTTGTTTGATCACGCAGCCTGCAGAAGTGAAGGAATTGGTTAGCATACCAACTCATATGCGGTTCTGGGGTCTAGATTCAGGGATACGGCATAGGTAGGAAGCATTTCCTCACAGGCTTGTGTTGTGGAAACATTACTTGGGTTATTGGACGAATTGGGTACTTGGATCTAATTGCAGAATTAATCTCTTGAACTATTAGTGTTGGTGGGGGAGATTACGGATCTGTAAGGGTAGGCACTTACATGGGAAGGAAGATGATCAAGTGTGCAGCATCAGATTTAGTTTCAGAATCCTTAACTTCAAAGGCCCCTGTTGAGTCTGATTGTCATAAAGAAAATGGTATGGATCTACTGAAATCTGAAGCTGCAATGGAGTATTTGTGCAACCTACCGCCTCACAGGTACACTTAGTAAATTCACGAATTATATTTATGGTTCTGGTATTCTATGGATAGTAATAAAGTCTCATTCAGATATGAAGCTGCTTATGCAAAAGACATTCCAGAGGTGATCAGTGGAGATGCATTTTTAGAGAAATATGGAGATCACAATGACACAGTGACAGTTATTGATCCTAAAAGATCTTACAGTGTGAAGGCTCCTACTAGACATCCCATATATGAAAACTTCCGCGTTGAGGTGAAATCTCCCCCATATTATTTGTTTCTACACTAACAAATCCATTTTCTAAATCAGAGAGGCTTTTTATGAATGCCATCATTTTAAAGTTTGTGTTCCCTTCCTGAAAAACATGCTATAATGACAGTACTGATATGGTGCGGACCATCTAAAGTTACAGAACATTCTAAATTACCCCAAAAAACTAAAATTCTTGCAACTAATGTCCATTCATTTAATTCCCCTCTACTGAAGAATTTATGCTGTACAATATCTTCATTGATTTTACTCCTGACATTCTTATTACTTTTGCTCTGTAGACCTTCAAAACATTGTTAGCAGCAGGTAGTACGGATGAGCAGTTGTCAGCCCTCGGAGAACTTATGTACCAGGTGAATTTGAGTCTCTCTTCACATGATGTACCTTTCTCTATTCCTATTGCACAATGAGGATTACTGTGTAAATATAAAGTTGAGGAAAATGTACGGCAGACTGTTGACATATTTTTTTCACATGATTTTGGCAGTGCCACAACAGCTACAGCGCATGTGGCCTTGGTTCTGATGGGACTGACAGACTAGTTAATCTAGTACAAGAAATGCAACACAGGACAACATCAGAAGGTGGAAGCCGCCCTAGTCTATTTGGCGCAAAGATCACCGGCGGAGGCTCCGGTGGCACAATTTGTGTTATTGGGAAGAACTGTGCAAGGAGCAGCGAAGAGATCGTAGAGGTAACTTCACATACTGATAGTATCCTTTCCGCAAGGCTCCCCGTGTTTTACCGTTGGACACTGATGATGTTTCTTGCCTTGAACGTTTATTCAGATTCAGAAGAGGTACAAGGCTGCTACCGGGTACCTGCCCATCCTTTTCGACGGATCGTCTCCAGGAGCAGCGAAGTTCGGCTACCTGAAAATCCGGCGGCAGCGTTCCTAGTTGCTGATTTTGACAGACGAAGAATTTGGCTCCGTTGTTGTGTTACTGTCTTACATAGATGATCTATATGGCTCATTTGTTAAGAACCTCAGTCCAGTTGCGGGCTTGTGGCATTCAATGATGTAGAGGTCGGGGGGTTTTGTTTTTCTCAGGTTACATTTGTCAGGTGCTATGCTGATTCACATTGGAAGGATACTTGAACAATAAGCTCTTATATATGGAGCACATTCTGCTGAAATTACAGAGAGTTTCATGCCAGTTTGGAGCCCCGCCTGTTTGCCGATAGGGTGCTTTAGGTCTGTAGTTCAAACCTCATTTGGCAGCCACACTGCCGCATCTGAACTTATAACCTGCACGAACGAGTTTGACTTGTCAAGGCAAGCATCCTCTTCATCCCCGGTGCCTCGGCACGGCACTGGCCTGGTCTGCGGCCTCCCGGCCGAGGCGGCGCAGCGGCAGCGGCCGCCAAAGCGTTCGGCGGCACGCGAGGGACGGGCTCCACTCCGACACATCCTGATCTCTGACCTCTGCGCTCTGGCAGCTTGCAGCGGGCCGGCGGCATCGGCATGGCCGGTGGTGACGGGACATGTCCGAGGAGCGCCGGCCGATAGGTGCGAGTGCTTCTAGCCTTCTTGCCGTGGCGTCCAAGGCGACGGGCGCAGCCGGGCCGGCGTCGTTGGGAAGCGAGCCAACGAGTGCGCGAGACCTCCTCCTCCTCACCTCCTGTGAGAACGGCAGCTTGGGCCGAAGTTCAGACGGCAACGGCATGGGCGGCGATGACGATGGACGCCCCGAGGCCAAGCTTGTCTCTTCTCAGCGTCGTCGACCGTCTTGCCGTCCACGGCGGCACAGCCGGGCCGGCGTCGTTGGGCAGCAAGCTGACGAGCGAGAGCCAGCGCGCCTACAGCGGGAGGTGGCTTCGCCGACGATGTCAGCCTGGTGCCCCGGTGGGCGCCTGGGCGGCTGGGCGGTGGCGAGTCTGCCGACTGGCATCCCGACCCGCGGGGCGGGTGGGGGCGGACGGTACCTCACATACCGTCCGGTCCGGGGTGGACGGTAAATCGAATACCGTCCACCCCGGATTGTCTCCGAGGCGTCGGATGGCACATGTGCGGCTAAGATTGCAGTGAGTGTAATAGAAAACGGAGACACTTTTCTTCTTCCTCGAGCTCTCCACCGCTCGCCGTTCCCCTGGGGCCTCGGCAACTCCGGCCGTCCAGTGACCCGTGAGAGCTCGCAGCGGAGTGGAGGCCGCGGCCCCTAACGCTAAGGTCAGTCACGTCCGCCGTGTCCTGGCCGGTGAATGGGGAGGATCGACGTAATTCGGCCAGACCGGCATGGAGGTGGACGTGGACGAACGCCGCCGAGGTGTGGCGGGCAAGTTCAAGTATCTGTGCTCGGTCACCGTCGGCAATGGCGAGCGGCATCGTTGCAGTACTCGTACGGCAGATACGCTGCTGATGCAGAGAGTTCAAAGAGCCGCCTGCCGTTCAGTTCCTCTGGTCCAGTCTTGCGCAGAACTGCAGATCAAGGCAAAGAAAAGCTATGTCGAAGAGGATTCCATTCCATGATAGATTGTCAGTGAAAAAAAATAATGGGATGCGATACTCCAGAGTTAAGAAGTCCTACGCTGATGAATAATGTATAGGATACATCGACGAACAGAACAGTCCATCACAAGATGCCTATTTTTCTTTCATTTTGTCTTGTTTATTTTGGTAGGAACATGTTAGGTGCTTCAACTCCTCTCATCTCTTATACTTCAACTATACCAACTACCGCAATCTATACCCCATTTGGGTCCTTGGAGAATTTCGCCGCCGACTTCTTGCAAACAAGAAGTGATTACCATTATGAAACGTCAGCAGGGGTATCCCTTTGAAGGATTCAGTAACCCAAAATACCTGAACCTGACCGGAATGTCATACTAGCTTGATTTTTCAGGTCATCAGGTCAGGTAAGTATTGACGCGCATTGCATTCCGGGGAAATCCAGTCCTACATGTTTCTCTTGATCAGGTGAAGTCGCTGCCGGACTGAAGTTTCTTCATCCCCTGTGCTTGATCTGGACGCTGGTCCTCAGAGCAAGCTGATTTGTCACGGTGTGATAAACTGCAGCGATTCCTGACGCCGATGAACGCCACCGAGGTCGCTAGGGACGAGAGATTCTCGATGCCGTGTGTGTGTCTTCTCGGAATCGATTGGTGCTTCTGGCCTTCTTGGCGTCCGTGCCGTCAGGAGCAACCGGCCGCCGCCAGCGTCCTTGCTAGCAAACCGACGAGCGCACGTGTGCGCTCACGCAGAAGCACGTTGGCTGAGGGCTTGTGGAGCTCGAGGCGGAGGCCAGGATCGCGTGCCTGCGTGCCTGCGCCGACGATGTCGGCCGGGTGCGCATGACTGAAGAGGTCCGTGGGCCATTGATGTCCTCGTGCCTCTCGTCTCTGGCGTCGTCGACCGAGGTCGGGGAAGACCAGGAGGAGCTGGAGGGATCCTCCGCGCGGGACTGGGGCGCCTGTCCGAGTCGGAATCACTCGCCGCCGGCGGAAGGAGGAAGACTGATACCCCATTTGCATAAAAAACCCCTATTTTGGATCGCGATTAATAATCGCGATCCAATCTACAGAGTTTTATGAAAAAACTGCATTCGGTATTTTTCATACACCACCCTGTGGATCGCGACTATTAATCGCGATCCAAATTAGGGGGTTTTGTATAAAACTGGTCACGCTATTTTTCATTAAACACCCCTGTCCGCACTGTTCTCCTCTTCCCTTCCGTCGACGGCGGAGTGGGCTTCCCGGCGAACTGCGGCCGCTGTCGCACGCGTACCGCCCGGCCGCACCTAGCCGTCCTTCTTGTGCTCATCCTTCCTGCCGCACCCTTCTCCGTCCCCGGCGAGTGGTAGAGAGGATCCTCTACTGCAGTACGCGGAAGGCTGCTGAGATGGTTTGTTCAGCGCGCGAACAACCACGTCGTAGACGAGCTCCGGAACCCTGCGATGGCCGCCCGATCGACACGCCGCTCAAAGAATGCTCCATCAGGGGTGGAGCGTATCCGACTCCGCCGCCGCCACCGTCCTGGGAGCGGCAGGGTAATTCCCTTCTCCAGTCTCCTCCAACTCCAAAGTATCCGTCTGCAGATAGAGAGAGAAGAAGGGTCCGGCGTGCTGTTGCGTCGAACAGACGACGGGCCGCGAGATGGGCCCTGATCAGCATGGAACTGGAGCTGAACGCGAGATGTGCTGTTGAGCTCCCAGCATGTTTGTCAATGGCGGATGCATTGCACGCAGCAGCATCCAGCATTTCTGCAAGAATTCTCGCACGCATTCCTGTCGATTTGCACGATAACGTATTGCTCCCTCCGTCCCTTTTTATCTGTCGCTTGGGAAGCGTGATCGTGAGGGCAGCACTACGAGCGAGATAAGAGCAGACTGGACTTGTCATTTTGCCATGTCATGTCCATGTGAAACAAAACAAAATTATTGGTTCCGCCCCTGCACATATCAGAGCTTGGCACCTTCGTTGCTCTTACTATGTTTCCTAGGTTCCCATTTTGTATGAGCAAGTTCCATCTGAAGAGCAGGCTTTGTTTACCATTCGCCTGGTGGATGCTAAACCGGGAGCTGAAAATCAAATCCATGAATTAAATTCAGAATTCATTGGTCCCTTTGTTTGTGTCAGTCAACTTTGAATACAGAGTTTCAGTAAGCAAACAATGCAAATAACCCAAGTCTTTCTGAAGTCTTTGGATACAGAGTTTCGGTTCAACGACTCATGCAGTCTCTGTGGCCCTGACAAAAAAAAGTAGCTGTCTCCACATTGTCCATTGCATGGCGTTCTGTTAACACAATGGCAAGGACGTTCGGATGCAGTTAGCTCATGACCTCCCAGAGAAAATACTGTACCAAAAAGGACAGTCTATGTAACACAAATTGGTAGTTTCTATCAGCACTTCAGCAGCTATCCTTGATCCTATCACCTCTTATGCTTACATGTTTCAGCTACGATTTGTGTTAGCTGCACCAAAATGTGTCAAAAATAGATAAACGAGGGGAAAACGAACGAGCAGGGAATTGAGAACAAGAACCAAATAGGCAAGGAACAACAGCTGATATTTCACTGATAACAGATCCAGGATACAATTCACTGCTACCTTAACCTAGAGTTTACTAGTTCTGCATCTCGATGATGTTCAGTACAACATTCTGTGTGTGTGAAAAGTACAGTAATTACGTTAAGCAATTAGATTTAAGGGGACTAATACTGTAAGTCCGGCAAAACAAAGAAAATGCGCTTAAGCATTGAAGTGAAGTCATCAGCTTGAGCGATGTGGAAGCCGAGTTGCTATGCTCTCCAAAGTCTGACGAAACTGAATCAGGTTCCTGATGAAACTGAAAGGAAACACTGCTACAGAAGAAACTGATAACTGAATGCAGAATCTTCAGATTACTCCACTCCTGCAACCGGCACATATATCCATTTGAAATACAGATTTGCTCAGCAAAAAGGAAAGAAAGTGATGGTCAGGAGAAAACAGTCTACAGGTAGAAAGAATGTGCTATAAAGAATTAGCAAGCAACAAGAATTAGCAAGGATGATATGTACTATAAAGATTCAAAAATGAAGCAAAGCCCTGACAAGATTTTTTATGAGCAATGGCAAAGGTAGCTATGCTACATGCACGCTTCCATATACAGAGCAAAGAAACACAGCTTCCAGATACAGAAATATATTGCTTCATCAGATGCAGTCGTGAGGTATTTGACTTAATATGAGTTCACTCATGAACATCACTCTGGTAAATCAATGACCACATCCATGTGTTTAAGCAAGAATTCAGGGACTATAATGCTTTTTAATAAAGGCCAGGGTAAAACATGCTAATGCTACTACCACTTCTTGCACCAAAACTGCACGGCAAGTTGATGATCACAAATCGTGCCAATTCTAAGGCAAACTGTGCATTACAATTCAAAGAAGAACAGCTTACAAGTTGTTAATGGTATACATGTTGTAGCTTTATTATATAGAGTGCACCTTGCCTGACTTCACTACCTTTTTTCATCTCCTGCAACGGTGTGAAATAATAATATAAATTTATTCCTCAAATAGGCATCACATAATAATCCATGTAATGTTCAGTCAAGAGTCGATAGTAACAGTCCAGAGGAAAGTATGCACTTCCATTAGCTTTACAAGAATAGAAAACCAGTATGGAACTTACAATTTACACTAGCAGAAAAATTGGAGACCCAATTGTGATTTAATAGATCAAATTCACATTATGTCAAACACAAGGTCATATATCGCCTCCCAAAAAACTACTACCAAGCTGGGGTCACATCATCTCAACCACATGCGTCCTACCTTGTTCCCCAAAATAAAGAGATCAGGCACACATATTGAGCAGCAAAATAGACTTTTAGTTGAGTGATTAGGGATGCAAGTCCAATAAAAAATTCATATGTTAGAACAAAAATTAGTATACTGCAATAGCATGTTACCTTCCAGTGATCTAGAGATCCCAACTTCCAAAGGTGCTCACCCAGGTAATACAACAAGCACCCTGTGTGCGCAATAACATGAAAAGTAATTAAATCAAAGCACGTGTAATCGCGAACACATGTGCATTGGATGGATTTGGAGGGATGCAAGGAGTTCGGTACAAGCTGGCTGAAGAGACGGGTCGTGAATGGACGGAGGGAAGAGGGATTAACTTGCTGTGACGAAGCTCGGCGCTGCGGCCGGCCTCCGCTCTCCGCCCCGCACCGGAGGCGCTGCGCCGCTTGCTGCCGCGGTTAGATGCCCCGCAAGGTCGCCGTCGCGCCGTGCAACTAGATGCGTTGCTCGTCCCCGCACTGTCGCGCCGTGCAAACGCAGTCGCGGTCGCGCATGGCTGAAGGGGCTCGTGGGCCATCGATGTCCTCGCGCCTCGGCGTCGTCCGCCGAGGGCGGTGAATACCAGGAGGATCCGAAGGGTTTCTTCGTCGCCGCGGGACCTCGGTGCCTGGCGGTGTCGAATCCCTCGTCGCCGCCGGGTTCCGGCCGCCGGCGGGAGGAGAAAGAACGGTACCCATTTGCAGAAAACCCCTGATTTGGATCGCGATCCAATTGTGGGGGGTTTAAGTAAAATTATCACCCGGTATTTTTCATAAAACCCTCTGATTTGAATCGCGATTTGTAATCACGATCCAAATCAGGAGGTTTAATATAAAGCTGGTCATGGTAATTTTCAAAAAAAAACCCTAATTCGACTCGCGATTCTTAATCGCGATCCGATACTTTGCAGAATACCCCTAATTTGGGTTCGTCGTTTTTCGAATCAGTCCCTCCTTCCTTGTCGGCAGTCCTCCCCTTCGCTTCCGTCGACGGCGGCGTGTGTTTTCCGGCGACCTGCAGCCGCAGTCGCACGCGCACCTGCCGGCCGCCCCCAGCTGTCCTCCTCGTGCTCAAATTGCTTCACCCGTCTCCGTTCCCGGCGAGTGCTAGAGTATACTCTCCTGTGGAGCGCGGAACAACCCAGCAGGTCGTGGACGAGCTCCGCCGGCAACCTTGGACGGATGTATGGGCGGATGATGGGTCATCGGCAACCTTGGACGGCCACCGAAAACCAGACATCCATGCATCTGTAGCCATCGAGCGTATCTCTAGCCATTTTCGCCCTCTTGCTTTGCCAGTGGAAAGATGGACACGGCACGGTGGTGTGTGCGTCGTCAACTCTGCTTGGGGGCGTGCAGCCCGGCCGTGTTCCTCGGTTCAGGTTAGGCTCGAATCGATCACCTCGAGCTCACAGCTCGCGGCTGGATGCCTGGATGGACGGGAGCTTATTCTGGGCAAATCTTTGGACGGATCGCAAGTCTCGGCACTCTCGGTCGGGCAGAACGGTGAGATGACATTGCACATGAGACACTGCACGTCGTATATATTCATGTCAATTTACTCGTCTCTCTCTATCTATTTGGATGATGACCGTTCAAATTTTACATCACACGAGGATCCGGAAACCTTTTTTTTATTTGCAGAGGGGCAAAGAAGTTGCTGATCATTTTGCAGCACAAAATTAAGGGTTAATTGGATATATGCCATTATAATACTTCGAGTTTAGAGATCTACTGTTACTATTCATCATATTAAAATATACATTATAATTTTACAACTTTTAAAAACACATCACTACTTATTTCTTCGATGTGTTTCTTAAACTTTATACACCAGAATATCCTCATCTTCTTTTTCTTCCTTTCATCCCCTCTCTCTCCTCTCTTTCATGGCACCGGCGCCTTCTCTACTATTCTTGCCACCTTCGCCCTCTGCTGCTATTCCCCTCCATGCGCTCCCCTCCATCGCTACCTTCTCCCTCCACTCCCCAACCACCCCGACCGCCTCCTCTCCTCTCCCTTGTTTGCCGCCCTCGGGTGCTGCTGGCGCCACGTGGTGCTCGCCTTCCGCCTTTGCACGGGAGCGGGTCATAGTGCCGCCACGTGCGGCGGCCCAGGTGGCCAAGTCGGACCGCCACCCGCGCGGCAGGATAGGCGGCAGAGCCGGATCGCGGCGGCGCGAGGCCGGGCTGGAGTGCCGGCGTGGCAGGCCGCCCGGAAGGAGGGTGGGTGTCGCACCCTCGGCCGGACAGGCGGCCGAGCCGGAGTGCGGCGCGCGGACGTGCGGAGCAGGGTCGGAGCACCACCCGCGCGGCAGGATGGGCAGCTGAACCGGGCCGTGGATATGCAGGGCCAGGCCAGATTAGGGCGTGCGCGGGGCACGCTGGGAGGAGGGCGGGCGGTGGATGCGCGCAGCAGGCTAGGAGGAGGGCCGGCGATGGATCCGCGCTGGGCAGATATGGCCGTCGTGACATGGAGAGGCAGAGGAGAGGGAAAAATGAGATAGAGGATGGGAGGAACAAAATGAGGGTATTTTGATCTATATTTTTTTATAAACACATCGAAGAGGTATGTAGTGGCATATCTTTAAAAATGATAAAATTATAATGGTACATTTACAGGATTATAATTGTAACGGTATATATTCAATTAGCTACAAAATTAATGACACACCTTGCAGGCAGGCATTTTGGAGTGAGAGACTCACGTGATGTCTATGAACCAAACCAATAGGCTGGTCCTTCCTATAAGGCCCCCTGCGTGTACGTACGGTGAACACCGGACAACCAACCCGTCATGGCGTCACCTCACGGAAAAATGGATGCAGGATTCTTTTCCAAACGAAAAGGGAGCTGATGGATGGATATGCGGTAGCATAGGGTATATTTGGATAAGAGGGACTAACATAACATAACATATTATATGTTTGGATATCAATTAGGAAATTAGAAGTATTGAATATAGATTAATTATAAAACTAATTGTATAAATAGCGATTAATTTATAAGATGAATCTATTAAATCTAATTAGTTCATGATTTTACCATGTTGTGTTGCAGTAAGCATGCGCTAATGATAACGTCTCGTGAATTAGCCTCCGTTTATGCAATTGATTTTATAATTAGCTTTTATTTAATATTTTTAATTGATATCCAAATATCCAATTTGGTACAACTAAACTTCAGCCCGGATCCAAACAGGCGCTAAAGCTAAGGCTCAAGATAGATCAGCCACTAATTGAAGTGACTACTAATTGCAGCGGCCACCAGCATGATGAGACGACACCACTCCGGAAAAATAAAGTTAGAATAATATATACCCGCCCCGCCTTGTCAGTACCGCCGCATCATTGTTGCCCTCCCAGAAAAAATTACTTTAATTTGCGTATTATTACCCGTCACTGCTCTTACATTAGTGGTTAGCTCTGTAAAAGTGAGGTTGATCGGCAAAGCAAGCAAGGCAGCATCGCATGCTAAGCTCGGTCCGTGTCGGCGCGGCAAGAGTTGATAGATTGGGAGAACACAGGAGTCCATGTGTAGCGCATGCATGCGTATAGGGTAGCAGCAGCAGCAGCTTCCTCTTCCTCTGTCTGGGTCGCTATCGGCTCGTGCGGTTTTACAGCGACGTCGCTGTTGCTCGGGGCAGCCAGCCGGCCGGCCGCTTCATTTCCTATCGCCACTTCTCTTTTTTCTTAACAAACATGTCCTAGTTTTGTTCTTTAATTTGCACGTAGCACGAGCTAGCACAAACATGTTGTCTAATGGTAAAAAAAATAATTAGTTATTTTATTTGCACGTCGCTGCTACTCGGTTCTTCTTTCACGGGACCTGATTACTCAGTGGTGCTTGAATCCAAATGCTAATATCCAAAAGTGACGGATTTTATTGCAAAAATATCGCACCATTGTGCAAGTGATCCGTTCCGTTGTGGCTGACCTCCAACTCGGGTCGCTGAGAGCACGTGCAAACGATGTTGCGATCATTTTCTAATGGGAGAATTACGTAGGAAGTGTAACTTGATCAGTTATAACTTTGCTTCTTTTTATGCAACAACTTAGCATCAATAAAATGTTAATACTAAAAAAATATCCAAAATACCTAAAAAATACTAAAATTTAGCACTAAGTCTATGCAAATGTATGAGTGCTATTATATACTAAAATTTTGCATTCAACTTTAGCACATCGACTCTTATCCTTTCTATTAGAAAAAGAAAAAATGTTGTATATTTTTATATTTGTTTCTCCCATGCAGGTGCAGCCAAATAAAGCTAGCGGCCGGGACGCGTGCGTGCTTTTGTACGTGTGACGGTGTGAGAGCCCGACCGCACGGGCCGGGGGTATAGTAAGCAGCTTTCTGAAAAGTGACGAGGCCTGCCATAGTACTACTTATCCTTGCCATTAGAGATTACTCCTACATAATTGAATGCAATTTTCTGTTAACCTAGCTAGCCAGTAGTAGCTTCATTCGTTCCTGATATTTTGATCGCACGTCGTGGAAGCTAGCTAGAGGCTGTAATTGGTAAATAATTTTAAATTTTAGTCTAGATAAATTAAGGACCAGACTCTAAGGAGATCGGGCTCTAATCTTATATAATTTTGAGCTACAAATATTTAAAATTAAGTTGGATTGTGAACAGAGCATTATTATCATGATCTGTTACTTTGCCTAAAGCTAGTGCTCAATTATTACTCCAAGTTGCTCGAAAAAAAATTACTGCTCCTAGGTGGAGGAACGTAACGGAGACCGTTGTTAGCTCTAGAGACCTAATAACCGAGCATACACGCATCACGCATGCTGTGTCCTTTGGGAAATGATGATGTTGTGAGGTCGACATACAGTAGGAGTACGTACGCGCGATGCACTCATTGGCAGTTTGCGTACAAGTACCACCGTATCTTTGAGACTTTGACGGTCACGGGTAGCACGCAGCTTATGTGTACGGATTGCCCGGGCCGGACACTTCATTTTTCGATCGATCTCTACGTCGTGCAGTAGCACATACCCGGTGAAGATCGATCGCTCGCTGCCTAGCCTCTCTGTAATCGATCGCTCCCAGTGATGGATCGAAATGGAAGGAGGAGCCAGCACTGACGACAACCAACGCAGCGGAAGGGGCGAGACGACGACGATGATGTGCCCGAGCGCCAGGCAGGGGAAAATGGCCCATCCCGGCCCTTTGCGATGCGCTGCCGCTACTGGTGCGAGGGCGGGCGACGCTGCGCGTGCTGCACTGTTGGTCTGTTGCTGCTCGCAGCTCGTCCCTGGGGCTCGAATGCCGACGCCGGGCGGGCAGGCAGAGGCCGCAGCGCAGCAGCTACGGCCCTCGCACCTCCCTCGCCTCGCACGCCCTCATCCGTCGCATCTACTCATCACCTACGTCTTGTTCTGCTCCCTCCGCCTTGAGGAACCACGCTCTCCCCCTCCACGCCGCTGCTGCGGCGGCTACCCTTCGTGGCGTCAGCCTATGCCCAGGGCCCCGGCTGCCCATCCTCTCTCTCTCTCGCCTCGCCAAACCTTGGTCATAATCTCAAAACATGCCCTCGGATCTCGGGTCGCGGGGCAGGTCCGGATGGAATCTATGCCTTTTCCGCAGTTTATACCTGCACCCTTTCTACTGCTAATATAAGCAATATAATACTAGCACATACACTCCTCTAGGAGCAGAAAGCTCCGACCCCTTTTTGATGATGATGGGGTGGGAAAGCATGCGTCATGACGACTCCACGCCGGAACCGAAAGAAGGCGTCAGAATACATGCTGCATACCATGCCGCTGGCCGCCTGGGAGCTCCACCGGAACCTTCTCCTTGATCTCGCCGGTTTTCTTGCTAATCCGACGCCACAGATAAGATAAAGAGTGACGCTATCCTTCATATAAAATTTCGACTCCTCTTTGGTTCCAAATTTGTGCTGGCCTCTTTGGTACGCCAATTGCAAGGGGGCGGCAATGGAATGAATCTTGGAATGATGTCCCTGCTTGCCTTTTCCGATCCGTGCGTGCTGCTCCAATATGCATCCCGTACCAGCAGGTTGGTGACGGTTCAGCCGTCCCAAGCGGCCAGCCAGCCCGGACCTGACCTTCTTCAACTTTGCATCGCATGCAACTTGGAAGCAAGCAAGCAACGCAATCATCTGAAAAACCTAGCTTGAGAATACCACCACTCTAGTAGCAGCACGCAGGTGGACCAGAATACCAGATGGGACGACTTGGCACGGGCCCGGAACAAAAGTCAGACGGGCGGCCGGCCGCCTAGCTGCACATGGCTGGCTCGGCGTATGTATCTACTGGCCCGGCCCCATGCCATGCCAACGCCATCCGGCTGATCATTCTGTTGGGTGGTGGCAAGCAACGCAAAGGCATCCTCCACATGCATGACGGCCTCACATGGAATGCCCATGCCCATGCATCTTCTCCCATCGATCGCGATCGCTAGGTACCCAGCCGGCCACTGCTGGGGCCGGCACATACGTACAGTAGAGCACCCACCCCAAGCTACAAATACGTGTATACACCACAGTACATGCTGTAGTATGCTACAATGCACAAACAACTACGTACAAGTTAATGGTGCTGGCATTATGCATCTTGATCCTCATATTAATTGGTGAAATGAAAGGTGCTCTGATTGCTGAGAGCCTGCGACTCATAGCTCAAGTTGCTTAATTGTACTCAAGTTTCCTGCAATAATGTCTTGGTACTGCGGCTGTATACTCTACGTGGAGGCTCTAGGGTACGCGTAGGTGACTGCACGCTGCACCGCGGGCCCGGTCAGGGTGCTGACACGAATGTCCACGTAGTGAAACGGAAAAAAGAGAGCGAGCGAGCTTCGCCGGAGTCCCGTCAGTCCCGACAGGAATCCTCGCCACCCGGGCCACCTGGTCAAACCCCGCGGGCCCACAACGCGCATTTTCGGGGCGCCGGGCCCACGCCCTCGTGCTTCCCCCAGCACGCAACAAAAATGGTTTCTACTGTACTGTTCGTACACAGTATAATACTAGGGCGTGGCACGGTGGCGTCCGTGATAAAGAACTGGACGGCGTTCATCAGCATCCGATGGCGCAGCACGGACGGGCGTGATGTAGAGAGGGGAGGATCGCACGGCGGGGAAGCCGCCCGCGAGCAGATGGCCTCTGGGGAACCGCAGAGGCCAGAAGCCAGCACAGCACGTAGTAGAGTGCCTCGGTTTTTTTTAAAAAAAAAGCTGCTAAAAATAGACGAGCCAACGAGCATGAACTGCAAAAGGAGAAGGAAAAAAAACTTTTGCAGTACGGTCGCTGTCATGGGTGTGGTGTCCCGTGGGCCCGACAGACACGGCAGCGACCACGTCAGCAACGCATTTCCGTGGACAGGATAGGACTTGGACGTCCTGGGTTTAGGGAATGTGTTTCCAAGTGGAGACCTGTTTTTCAGGAGGATTAAGTTTGGAAAATAAGGGGTTGAGTCCCTCTCTGAATCCTGAATTGCGTCGTCACTTGATCTGTTAAGTCGGAGCTGTGGTGGCTCCTCAGTGGTTCCTGTCCGTAAAAATCAAAACGACTAACAATTTATTATTAGGAGACAGAGAGAGTACTCTTCAAAAAGTATACTGTGATTCTTACTAAAGAGTTAAAATCCTAGAGTTGTTAAGTTGCTTGGCGATTTGGATTGTAGCTAAGCATGGGCTCTTCTCGCGCTTACATGCGGGTCATGCAGCGGGAGGGGAGAGAAAAGATGGAGGAAAAAAAAAAGGCAAATAGTTAGCTGCAGTGACACGGTGAGTATCAGTGTGCGCCACAATCTTAGAAGGTACTTTCTCTGACCTAAAATAAGTGCATTTCCTTTTTAATGTGCACGCGCATTTAATTGCTGGATATTTTTTCCTTACCAAGGTTTGTATGCATTTATTGCCGGATTTTTTTTCCCTTCCCAAGCTTTGATGCATTAATGTGCATGCGACATATTTTGCTAATTAACAAATTTAATTAGCGGCACCTTGGTTTATTCTAATGACTACTCTGTAGTACTAATCTGTCTAAAAAAATCCTAAAAGAATACTCATGTTGGGACGTGCTAGATGAGAGTGGAGCGTTGGACAGTTACAACCCGGCGTACTAGCCTACACTATTGGATCAAAGCTCTCTTCTTTTTCAGTTGTTGAACAGTACTAGGATGAACAGCCGTTTGCTTGGATTCCGCAAATAATCCGAGGACGAACAATGAGGGCCTTTGTCCACGTTGTCATTTGTGTGTCAGGTAAGAATGAAAATGCCACAAGCAAAGCGACCTCCAAAAGCCAAGCCCGGAAAAGCGCGGGCGTGAGTGGCTCGAGCAAAACGAGGTCCTCGACGGCGACGCAAGTGGATGCACGAAGCGTCCGCGCCATGGCACTCGCGCCCGTGCGGCGGCCGGGCGTTCACACCACACGCACGGGGGTCAGCACGACAGAACGATCGCAGGGGATCCCCAGCCAACCGGCGACGCGGTCGTCGGCCGTACCGAGCTCGCCACGTGCCGTGTCCGCCGCGGGCACGCCGGTCCCGGGATGCTTTGCGGCCGACGATGATGTGGGCCGCGCGCCGTGCCTTCCTGTCTCCGCGTGCTTCTATTTCTGCCGAGGGTTCGTTGGTTTTTCGTATTTAGGGACCGGTAATTCGGTTAGGCCGAAGATCCTACTGGTACCAGTGCATGACCACAAATATAGCAGCCTGACTCCGCTAAATTTAAAATATGTACCGGTAGTCTTAATAATCAGCTGATTCTAAAGTATCAAATGGCCGTTACGTGTTCGACCGTTCTTTCTTTACAAAATGATAACCATATCTGCTCGTAGTTTCTATTTTCTAGCTTATTTTGCTAAAATCAATTATAATATGTAAACTCTACGGCTACAAACAGAACATGTTACGACGAGAAATTATGCTCCAACCTAAACCTTACGCATATCGACGTCGCAGATTACATATAATGTAGCCATATACCACTAGTCAAACAATCTGATTAGACAGTCAAGCCACTTTAACCCATCAACCTGACGACACCATTAGCGAGCACTTAATGCCTAAGAGCAGGTACAATAAGTCCTAGTCAGCTGGCTATAAGCCTTATTTTATTATATTTATGCTGAGGTGGAGGAGAGAAGAGAGAAGAGAGAGAAGGAGCTGGCTGTAGGATAGTAGCCAGCTCATAACTGGCTATAGCACAAATTTCCATACTGAGGTGAGAGAATGAGAGTATGCAAGTGGGTCTAATATTAATTACACAACACTCTTTTAGCCAACATAATAGCCAATCTATTATATTTGTTGACTACAATATTAACTTTAGATGACATAGCAGACTCCTGTAGTCGGTACAATATTAACTTTATATGACATAGCAAACTCCTGTAGTCGGCAGCAGGCTAAACTATTGTTCTTGCTCTAAGGACGCCGATTTGCCCTAGGCACAGGTTAGCTTCCTAGGCGAAGGCAATCATGCTCCTAATAATCACAATAATATTCCCCCTCCCATGGCAGCTGCAAGATGCCCTTTGTTTTTAACAAAAGATGGAGAGGGAGGGAGGGAGAAGGTAACCTTGTTAATTCCAAGTGGGTGGTTAGTTTAGGGCGGAGCACATGGGGGAGGGGTTGATCCGAGCGGATCAATGATGGAGCTGGTGAGGTGAGGCCACAGCAGATTAGTTGGCCGCTGCAGATGCATGCCCGGGTTCCCGGCTTTGCTTTGGCTGCCATCCCCAATTATCGAGGCCCACGCCCTTTGTGTGTGGCCCACCCAGCCGTGCATGAATATTCGGCTTTTGAGCCTAGCTACAAAAATGAGAATAGGTTTGGTGAAACTTGAAAGGCACTGGTTTTTAAATTGCAGAACCTAGAAATTTGAGTATTTTAAAGGGGTTATTGGAACAAGGCTGCAGATAACATGGAATGTGTCTCATGTTTTGTTCACTGCAGAACAACGGTCTGTGTCATCTTGTGTTGGGGTTGAACTAGTGGCCCTTTTGTTTTTCTTTGGCAAGGCTTACCTTTTTTTTTATATACAAGGGCAAGGCTTGCCTTCTCCATTTCCTTTTACTATTTGGGGGGAAGAGAAAAAAAGTTTTTCTTTGATCCTTGGGTTTCCACTTTCCTGGTTGACTTTTCATGTGTTGTTACTTTGCAAGTACGTTCATGGATTAAAGCAGTTTTGCACTAACACGGTGACTTCTATTGCGTACAGGATGTGGTTTTGTTCTTCCTTGTGTTATTGCCATCACGCCTGGTCCCCCTCACCTAACCTGCCAACTCATCCAGCCAGTGTGGTAAACCTTCCAGTGCCATGGTCAATGTTAGCGGCTACGACTATCCACGTACTAGGACGTGTGAGTTTGGAAGGGCTTTTTTGGCATACAAGCACACGTTAATGGTTCTATTAGCAATATATCGCTGGAGGGTGAAACGGATAAGTAAAGTTGAGTTCACTTTAACTTTCGAGGATCAAAAAAGGTACGTACTCCTACTTGAACGGGAAGGAACAAGTTACTGGATCAACGTACAACAACAACGACAAAAGTATCTAGCGAAAACAATTAAAGTCAAAGGACAGCCTGAGGTCAACTAGGCCGTGGAGGTTAAACTCGACCAATAAGATTGTTCGAATATTTCACATTTTATTTAAACTTTTGAGAAGTATAAGATGATTGTTCACGAAATTTATTGAAAATGATTGTTTTCTATCTAGTGGAGGAAGATTATCACACCGTGAACAAGAACAAGAAGTGATAAAGAAAAACCGAGGGGAAAAAAATGGAAGGTCCCACACGCACAAAGAACAAAACGGGAGGATAGTAAAAACCGGGCAGAAAGAAAGAGGCGCAGCTGACCTCCCCCCTCCGTCCTCCCTCTGTCCCTCCTCTCTCTCTCTCTCTCTCCTCACACACAAACAATTAGGAAAAAAAAACTTTTACTTCCCCGAGGCCAGCAGAAGCACACCCAAAGCAAACAAGAAACGGCGCAGCGCAGAGGAAGCAGAGGAAGGTTTTCAACAGAGGAGAGAGGAGAGAGAAGCACACCGCAGCATCAGCAGCGCCCTACGCGGATACCCACGCCTCCCCTCCATCCCTCTCTCTCTCTCTCTCTCTCTCTCTCTCTCTCTCTCGCCCTCCCTGGCCTAGACAAACAAGTCTTTGGTCTTCGTGTTGGCCGGTGTTGGCCTTGGCTGCCTTCTTGTGCTCGCTTCCTCCCCCGCCCCGCCTGCTCCCCTGTCCCTCCCGTGTCGGAGGGGACACGCGCACGCGCGCGCGCGGTCGTGTGGGACGGGCCTGCTCCGGCGCCGGCCATGCGTGGGGCCCGCTGAGCTCACTAGCTCGCCGGCGAGACTAGCGCTTCGGTTGCGGGCGGGTGGTCGGAGACTAGAAGATGATCAAGCAGCAACAGCAGCCGGCGAGCTCCATCGGGCCGCAGGCCGCCGCCGTGGCGGCAGCGGCGGCGAGCGGATGTGAAGGTAGGAGCTTTGGTAATGGCGGGGAGGGAATGGAATGGAATAGTGCCGTCTTGTTTTTGCTATTTGGTCCCTGATATATCGAGTTATTGCGTGATGGAATTGGAAAGTGCCTTTTGTTTTTCCCCTGGACCTTTGGGCGTCGTTGCTGCTGTAGCAAGGGCGCGATTTTTCCAATGTATTTTAAACGTTTGGGTTTCTGTGATTTCTGGATAGTCAAGGGGTACATGTGCGAAAAAGACGTCGCCGGCCGGTCGCGTTCGTCGCCGGAGGCCGGCGGAGAACAGTGCGAACGTGGACAAAAGTGCACGATTATTCTGCATTTAAGCCCCTCGGCGTCTCAGAAATCTCAGAAGACCAATCTGGCGAGCTAGGAGTGTTCCAAGTTTCTTTTTAAAGCGTTGATCCTTGAGAGGGCAGCCATGGCGGTGGCCGGTTGGCGGCGTCATGGAAGACGCCAAACGACGGTCGAATGGGTCGAATGCATTTCTGGGTCCCCGTGTTTTCGGCGGAATTTGGGGGAAAAAGTTCCCCCTTTTTTCTTCGGTTACTGATGCTGCCGTTGTACTGCAGGGGAGAAGAAGCCGCCGGCGATCAACTCGGAGCTGTGGCATGCCTGCGCGGGGCCGCTGGTGTCGCTGCCGCCGGCGGGCAGCCTCGTCGTCTACTTCCCCCAAGGCCACAGCGAGCAGGTGAAGCCCCTTCTCTGAGCGCCCCCGTGCTTGCTAGTGCCGATTCATGGCTCCTTGGTTGCCCACTTCTTTTGCGATATTTTTTGTGAGTTTTTCCATGTGGTCAGACTTGTTCATGTGCAATGACTTTTTAGATGCTTTCTAGTTGGCAAATTTTGCTTTGATGTATGCGTGAAAACATTTTAGTCCTTGAGGGCCCTCTGAGGTCTTGACAGGTGAAGATTTGTTTCTGTCAAATTTTAATTGCTAAAAGTATCAGGGATGTGACTTGATTTGCTGTTCTTCATTTTGCTGAGTGGTGGTGCCAGTTAAATTGATGGAATCTTTCGCTGTTTATAGTGCTTAACGCTATTAGAGTATATGTTTTATATCATAAATTTATTCCTCCGAATGTTTCATTAATGACTTTTTTAAAGCATATTTGTTCTGTATTTCAGACCCTTGTTCCATAATATGATTATTTTCCGTTTGTTTTGCAAGATCCGTACTACCTCGGTACATTTGTAATAAGAATTCATTTAATATGAATCGGCTACCTGGCAGAGAAAGGGAGGGAGAGAGGATATGCTGTGTGAATAAGCTGTGTCTGTAATACCTGTTCAGTTGGTTGCTAGTATTTTTGCTTTGTTTCCTGCCATTTTTTTTGGCTTATGGCCAAAGTAGTTGGGAGTAATGGGCCTACTGCCCCCACTCTTTTTATGGGTTTCTGGTGTGCTGCTCCATTCCCTTGCTTCTTCGTTTGGTGGATGAAGCAACCAAGTACGATGGAATTTCTAGCTGTTATAGGTGATGTGTTCAGTAACCTCTGTTGCAACTTTCGTGGATTTGGCACCAAAGAAGCTTGTTTGGAGCAAGTTTAGAGGATGGGTCATCACATGTTTGGATGTGGAAAAGATTCTCCGTCTGAATGCAAGCACTGGGAGGTGCCAATTTTGTTTTTCCCTTTCCTTTCTGCTCAATGAAAGAAAATAGAACCTTTTCAGTTATGATTGGTAGCTGGCTTCATCGCACATGGTGGTTTTAATAGCTATTCGATGCAATGTATCTACTTGTGTTTTGTGCTGCCAAATCCCAACCACTTTCCATCACAACTTTCTCATTTGGCTTGTAGAGGGTATCGTTTTACTGGTGTTCAGATACTTTCAACCTGGTTAAATTGTCTTCACTCAGCTGCTTTTTTTTTCTTGTATACTTATTTCATTCTTGATTGCCCACGATACTATGTAAATTTATGTCTGCGTTATTCAGAAGGAGATTTTTCTATTATTCAGAAGGAGATTTTTCTATCTTTTTATCTCAGCAGACTATGCTTGAGTTGTTTCGAGTCTGAGATTTATACTTGTTTCTTATTGCAGGTTGCTGCTTCTATGCAAAAGGATGTTGATGGACATGTTCCGAGCTACCCAAATCTTCCATCAAAGTTGATTTGCCTTCTGCATAACGTCACTTTACATGTAATATGCAGCTATGCCTCATTTTATTGTCTTCTGCTTGATCATTTATGCTAAAAGGATCTTTTTGGGGGTTTCATAGGCGGATCCAGAAACAGATGAAGTATATGCGCAAATGACTCTTCAGCCAGTTACTTCAGTAAGTATCCAGTGCCACGCCTGGTTTGCCATCCAATCCCCCCCCCCCCCCCCTTCATTTCACCTTTTGTTCACGTATTGACCAAGGTTTCTGTATTTCAAATTGATTGTGAATGACGATCAGTATGGAAAGGAGGCATTGCAACTATCAGAGTTAGCTCTGAAACAACCAAGGCCTCAAACAGAGTTCTTCTGTAAGACACTGACTGCAAGTGATACAAGCACTCATGGAGGTTTCTCTGTGCCTCGTCGAGCAGCTGAGAAGATATTCCCACCCCTTGTATGCAAAGATTTGAGTCCACATGATTTTGAGCATTTTCTTCATCATTGCAATCAAAAGTACTCACATCCTTCTTTAGGACTTCTCAATGCAACCACCCGCACAAGAGATACAAGCCAGGGATCTACATGATAGCACATGGACATTCCGTCACATATATCGAGGTAAAAGGGTGCAGCATCAAGGAAATCTTTTGGACAGAAATTATATGATCAGTACCTTAATGGAGTTTTGCATGTAATTTTTGATGTCTTTGTTGAATACTTGTGGTTAGTTATGCTCACATTCATTTCTGAATGCATTTGGCAGTCGTCTTCTTGTGCATTGTAGCTCTTGTGCACAAATTTGAAAAATAAATTTCCATACAAATTTTTTTACATGATCATATCTTTTTCGTACATATAGAAACTTCTCAGGATGTTTAACCATCCCATCTTTTGGAATGAACAGGTCAGCCAAAAAGACATCTGCTTACCACTGGCTGGAGTCTTTTTGTGAGTGGCAAGAGATTATTTGCTGGTGATTCTGTGATTTTTGTTAGGTACAGCACAGCTTCTGATACCTTTGAAGTTTGCTCTAAAAAAAATCATCAGAGGTCAAAACTGGTTTTTCCATTCATGGTTTATTCAACACTGACTATTCCTCTTTGATTTTGTTGTTATATTTTTTTAGGGATGAAAAGCAGCAACTTCTACTAGGAATCAGGCGTGCTAACAGACAGCCAACTAACATATCATCATCCGTCCTTTCAAGTGACAGCATGCATATAGGAATTCTTGCTGCTGCAGCCCATGCTGCTGCGAACAATAGCCCATTTACCATATTTTATAATCCTAGGTGAGCTCTGACTTGACTTAATGTCTAATATTTACTATACATGAGCTTATTCCTAGTGAATGCTCTGTCAAAATCTTAACTTCAAATTTTGTATTTTTCAGGGCCAGTCCTACAGAGTTTGTTGTACCGTTTGCTAAGTATCAGAAGGCACTCTATGGTAATCAAATATCTTTAGGAATGCGCTTCCGCATGATGTTTGAAACTGAGGAATTAGGCACAAGAAGGTATATGTCACTCGCTTTAGTTTTTTTTCTGCTTCAAGTTTCTTGATTACCTCATTTTTTTCAATTTCCCTTTTTTAACAAATGAAAAATGGTTTTTGTGGTCCTTTCGTATTATTACTAGAAACCAAATCTAGCTGTTTTGTCAATGATGGGTTCTGAATATTCTTTCATATCTCCAGTCTTTTTCACATTCCTTTATGTTGACATTTTGTAGGTACATGGGTACAATAACTGGCATAAGTGATCTAGATCCAGTAAGATGGAAAAACTCGCAATGGCGCAACCTACAGGTTGGTTTTCTAGTTAATTTGTTGCATCCTATGAATTACGCTTTCCCCTTCTCGGTAGCTGGTACGGAGATTCTTTTTTGACCTAAGGAGGTTGTGTTTTTCAATAGGTTGGCTGGGATGAGTCTGCAGCTGGAGAAAGGCGGAACAGGGTTTCCATCTGGGAAATTGAACCAGTTGCTGCTCCATTTTTCATATGCCCTCCACCATTTTTTGGTTCAAAACGTCCCAGACAGCTAGGTATGCTTTGGTGCTTACATCAGCACTAATTAAATAGCAGGATTTCTTTTCTGTTTCTTAGAGAATTTGGTAGATCAGGGACACTTTGTCAAGCTTCAGTTACTACATCCTTGGGACTACGACCTTTAGGCTGTAGTCAATGTAGTGATCATGTCAATCTTTCATGTGCGTTATATAAGGTTATAGTATATGTTTATTATGTTTCTGACATGACCATATGCCATAAATTGGTGATACAAGTCTTATGTGCACATCCTTTTTTTTAATGTGGTCGTATCTAAGTAGCTCAAAGTTTTTAATTCCTTTTAGAACAGATAACATAATGAAACTAGGAGGCATGTACGATATCACTTTCGAACAGTAAACATTTATAAGTAAACTTATGAGGTTTTAATATAGCTAGACTAGCAAAGTAAATGGAACCAAAATTTGATTCTGGGTAATCTTGTTTCAGTTATAGCTGAGCTATTCATGGAATTCTGTATTTATTTTTGAGTTTCAAGAGTAGTTCTGATTCCTGACACATAAGGATGAATTGAAGTTATAGTATGCACGTGTAATGAATGATCCCCACTGTGTACTTGGCAGATGATGAGTCTTCAGAAATGGAGAATCTCTTAAAGAGGGCGATGCCATGGCTCGGTGAGGAGATATGTATAAAGGATCCACAGACACAGAACACCATAATGCCTGGTCTGAGCTTGGTTCAGTGGATGAACATGAATATGCAGCAGAACTCCTCATTTGCAAATACAGCAATGCAGTCTGAGTACCTACGATCACTAAGCAACCCCAGCATGCAAAATCTCGGTGCGGCCGATCTCTCTAGGCAGTTATGCCTGCAGAACCAGATTCTGCAGCAGAACAGCATTCAATTTAGTTCTCCCAAACTTACTCAGCAAATGCAGCCGGTCCATGAGTTGTCCAAGGCAACACTCCCTCTGAATCAGCTTGGTGTGAGCACCAAACCGCAAGAACAGACTCAAGATCCCAGCAATCTGCAGAGGCAACAACAGTCCATGAACCAACTACTTCCATTGAGCCAATCTCAAACCAATCTTGTCCAGGCTCAGGTGATTGTCCAGAATCAAGTGCAGCAGCAGCAACCACAATCCATGACTCAAAATCAGCAAGCATCTACCAGCCAGCCGCAGCTCCTGCACCATCAGCAGCAGCAGCAGCAGCAGCAGCAGCAGCAACATCAACAACAAAAGTTGCTACATCAACAGCAGCAGCTTTTACTTCAGCAGCAGCAATTGCAGCAACAGCAGCAAAATCAGCAACAACTAAATAAGATGGTTGCACAAGTGCCAAATCTGGCAGCTCAGCAGCTGCAACTGTCTGATCAACAGCTTCAGCTGCAACTGTTACAGAAATTGCAACAGCAGCAGCAGTCTTTGCTATCACAACCAGCTGTTACTCTTGCACAACTACCTCTAATCCAAGAGCAGCAAAAGTTGATTCTTGATATGCAGCAGCAGCTGTCAAACTCTCAATCACTTTCCCAGCAACAAACAATGCCTCAACAAAGTACCAAAGTTCCATCACAGACACCACCACCACCACCACCACCACCACACATGCAACAAGAGCCACAGCAGAAGCTTCCGCAGAAGCATGTTGGGTTCCCTGATACATCACATGCTGCCATTCCTCCAGCTACATCAGTTAATGCCATTTCAGTATCTGGAAGTCCCTTGATTGCAAATGGCGCCACACATTCTGTACTTACCGAGGAAATCCCTTCCTGCTCAACATCACCATCATCGGCTAATGGTAACCATCTTGTTCAACCAATCCTCGGTAGGAACCAACAATGCGGCATGATCAACAATGAGAAGGTGCCACAGTCTACTGCCCCTATGTCAATACCAAGCTCCCTTGATGCTGTTACGGCAGCACCGAGATCGACTAAGGAATTGCCGAAGTTGAATTCTAATGTCAAGCAAAGTGTGATGGCTTCAAAGTTACCAAATCCAGGGCCTGTACCACAGAATTTGGTTAACAGTGCACCCCCGACGGATTATCTGGAAACAGCTTCATCAGCAACTTCAGTGTGGCTTTCCCAAACGGATGGACTTTTACATCAAGGTTTCCCCATGTCTAACTTCAATCAGCAGCACATGTTCAAAGATGCGCCACCTGAGACTGATATTCAGGGTGCAGATCCATGTAATAATGCACTTTTTGGAATAAACAGTGATGGTCAGCTTGGTTTTCCCATGGGAGCAGATGGCTTCTTGTCAAATGGAATTGATACTTCCAAGTATCAGAATCATATTTCAACAGACATTGATGGTAACTACAGGATCCCAAAGGATGGTCAGCAAGAAATATCGTCATCCATGGTTTCACAGTCATTTGGTGCGTCGGATATGGCATTCAATTCATTTGACTCTGCTATGAACGACGGTGGATTCTTGAACAAAACTTCTTGGCTGCCTGCTCCTCCTCTAAAGAGGAGAACATTTACCAAGGTTGGCACTTTTCTGTTTGTTTTACCTAAATCCAATATGTTACATTGAGTCTTAAATTTTTAGCAAAACATAATAGTATTTTCTGCTAGAACTGTTATAAACTGAAGCATATGCTGCTTTTACATTTTCATGTTGCCTCTTCTGTCTAACCTAGAAATTCTTGTAGGTGTATAAACGTGGAGCTGTTGGCCGGTCCATCGACATTAGTCAGTATTCTGGATATGATGAGTTGAAGCATGCTCTGGCTCGTATGTTCAGTATTGAGGGGCAACTTGAGGAACGGCAGAGAATTGGCTGGAAACTTGTCTACAAGGATCATGAGGATGACATCCTACTTCTTGGTGATGACCCATGGGAGTAAGTTCAGCTCTGTCTTATTGTACTTCAATATATTTAAAACAAAAAAACTCAGTCCGAAGTATCTAGTTTAGAAGTTCATACAAATATGGTAATGATGATCAATTTGTAAAACTGTTGTGTTTCTTCTGTAACTGGTACTGACGATATGGTATATGCTCAATAGGAATGATGAATTATAAATGAAAATATGAACAACCCTAAATGCATTCGTATTACTGACTGGCTTGCCAATGTTTTGTCCTAACAAATGCTATTGCTCATGCAGGGAATTTGTCAACTGTGTGAGGTGCATTAGGATCCTGTCACCTCAGGAAGTGCAGCAGATGAGCTTGGATGGTGATTTGGGGAACAACATTCTCCCTAACCAGGCCTGCAGCAGCTCAGACGGTGGGAACGCCTGGAGGGCTCGCTGCGATCAGAACTCCGGTAACCCTTCTAATGGTTCATATGACCAGTTTGAATGACCTAACCTGCCGGTCCATACATGCTGTGCTGTGCTGGTCCTAGTAGGCATCACCTGAACGGTGGTAGGTGAAAGGCGTGCATTGGCACAATGTTGTGTAGATGTGTTGCCAGTTTACATCCTTGAGAGCAAATGGCTCGATGGATTAGTAGTGTTTTTGTTCATATGTGTAGGTTTCTTCACATGGAAGAGAGGTAGGGATGGTAATTGAAGCTTACCTTAGGTGAAAGATGTACTATGAGAAAAGGCATGCTTGTTGTAAACACTGCTGCTTCGGCTATTTAGATGCCACTGTCAAAGATCTCCACGTATCTGAGCGTAATGGGAATTTCTTCGCTGACCATGTGCTCCTTCCAAGTGTACATCTTATTCAGGAATTGAATGAAAGAACTCTTGTATCAGATCAGACAAACACACATTTTCACTGAACTAGAGGGAATTGTGAGATTATCTTTAAGATGGCACAAACTTTACCAAGCCACAGATGGAGCTTCGAAAGTTGATCAATTACCGGTGAATAATCACAAGGTGACAAATAATGCTTTCCTTGATTTCCGTCTGCAGAAGATCACTCAAATCCAGGAATTTTGTGAAGTTGAGAACCTTTTCTCCCTTATTTCCCCCCGTCAGTTTCATTTAGGCCCAGATTGCAGCTCAGTTATGTTCCGGAGTCACAGATGGCTTAGCAATACTTGAGATCTCAGACAGTTGACAGTGGTAGGTCGCAAACAACACAGTCATTGCAGGCTGAAGCCACAGATTAGCATGAACACAAACAAATCAGGAAGCACCCAACCATTCCCAGAAGACAGGCAATAATTTGGCTGATTTTGGCAGTAAACTCTCAGCACTTGGAATAGCTAAAAACAATGCATTAGTGCAAGACACAGGATCTAAAGAAATCTCTCGGAGGAAATTTTGTTTCATGTGTAACTATCATGATATTTTATACGGTGATCCTATAAAGATCTTATTCACAAATCATGTAGGCAACTTATTACAGATAGCACAGGTACAGCCCACTGCTAGTACAATCCTTCCTGAGAACGACCAGCAGAACAGCAGGTCTCAACCCTCAACCTGGGTCTCCGATGTAGGATGTTCCTGTTGTTGCATGAATGTCTGGTAGGTCTCGACCCGGGTCTTCGCTTCAGGCTGTTCGAGTCCGTGCATGAAACCATTGGTCATCGTGAGGAAATCCTTCATATGTAGCTTCTTCCACTCCTGCAGAGAAGTCACGGTCTTTGAAATTAGAAAACTGAAGCCTACATGAAAATGTAATAGCACATTTTGTGCTGTGGGTGTAATGTAAATAGATGAGAACATGGAAAACGTATTGATGAATACATGATCCACAACTAGTTTCACCTTAAAATAGGGGCTAGTAATATTGTTGCTGGGGTTAGGTCTATGTTTTCAGGAGTTGAACATTTTGCTCCATGAGCTAATCACATGGAGACAGAGTGAGGTTCCACAAGAACTTTAAGGAAAGTGATAGCTGTTACTGTTCAGCATTTTGAATATGATCTCCTAGAGGTCCTAAGGATTTTGTAGTTATCCTATTGCCATAACGTAAGCCGCATCATCCTACATTCCTACTGATGAGAATAGCTCAGTACAAGAGATCTTTCACAAGGATCAGCATCAGCTGTGGGGATGAAACATCCAGAATACTAAGACTGATGAATGCCCCACGACTGTTAGAAACGGGAATAATATGAATGGAAACATCCTTACCTCAAAATCCCATTCGCCATATAGATTTGAATCCTCTGCATCACTCCACACATATGTGTCAGCCAGCATTTTCTCCGAAGAGTCCTACAACGCAAAACCACCTTTCTTTTAGCAGAGCACAATCTATATGAGCAGGCAAACAGTGCAACTATTCCCGGGCGAAACATGAATCAAAACAACGAGAAATGGTTTTCCCGTTGGAATTTGGCACGGCTTTTTAGGGTTAAGAAATGAGGAAAAGCATGCCCACTCATGTAGTTACTGCTCCAGGGAAGACTAAAGCAGTAACAACGACACTGGTAATAACGTTTCAGGTCAGCGATCAGGGTTTCTGGAAACAGCCAAATTAGTACTAGGCAAGTTTACTTAAAGTGTTTCACTTGTCAAGAAATTTATTACTAGCATGCTGTAGTATTTGCCTATAAGGCTCTGATTATACTTACAGCTAATGATATCTCCACTCTTGTCCTCGTGTACTCCACATCTTCAAATGCATCCAGAACTTGGAGCTCTTCGTCAGTAACACCCATGATAACCTGCAGATCAATCAGCATAAGCAAGCAAGAGTTTGGTGTAGGGTCGAAGCTACGGGTTGAGTGGTGCGTGACAATTGACAGACCATTCCTGCAACTTTCTTGCTCTCGACGGGCAGGATCGCTGGATAAATTCGGCCCTTGATGTTGAACCGGTGGCTGCAAAAAATAATGCCATGGCATGTTAAACTGAACTTGCAGGTTGCAGGAAAAAAAATCAATATATGAATTTCTCTGTTGGCGTGCGTGGCGGCCATATCCACTCCACGGATCGGCGAATCACTGAATGATTGCAGCTTGTAAAAGAAATAATAACACTGATCTACTGGTCGGTCAAACGCACGCGGTGACGGAAGCAGAGAGCATCTCGTGATGGCGGGCGCCAGAAAACAAAGAGAAGATGATCGCCACGGCGTCAGCGCATCAGCGCGGCCGCGAATCTCGGCAGGGAAACGGGGAAAAGCGGAAGGGGAGTGGGAGGAGGGGGGAGGTCAGGGGCTCAGGGCAGGGGCGTACTAGTTCGGGAGGAGCGCCGGGGCGGCGGGCGGGACGCGCTTGAGGATGGCGCGGACGACCTCGTCCGCCATGAGGCTCCCGTACACGAAGACGCTGTGCGCCCCGGCCTTGGCGGCGGCGGCCGAGGCAGCAGCTGGAGGCGGCGGCGTCATCGCCATGTGGGGCTGGGGGCTCGGGCCTCTCTAGCCTGGGTGCCGCCGCTTGTCGAGCGCTGTCTGGCAGGTTGCGGCGCGCGCTCGGTGGCAGGAGATGGGTTGGGACTTGGGACGCGTGCGCCTTTTAAACGCGAGCAGGGCGGAGGAACCCGCCGCGCATCGAGATTGGTGCCGTGTGGACGGGGCCGCCACGGTCGGCGAGATTCGAGCGCGCGGCCCGTCGTCGTCACCCTCTGCTTCTTCTCAACCTCATCGCGAGAAGCACACGTCTGGTTTCTGACGCGATTAGACGACGAACCGCTCATCTTTGCTAATCCGTCTAGCGCCGTAAGGTATCGTTCATGTCCGAGCGCGAGAGATCGATGCAGGAGCTCGAGTCTCCAGTCCGGCCGTCGGTGACTTCACCTCCAGGACAAGGACAATGTCTCCAGCCACCGATTGAATCCGGCGAGGACACTGATGCAAATGCAATGTGCACGACGAGACCAGTGCACGCCAAGACTCGGCGACTGACCTGACCTCATGACCTGAATGAAAAAAGATAAGATGCAGCATGACATTCCGGTCAGGTTCAGGTACTTTTGGCTGCGCGTTTCCACCCTAGGAGAGGAGAAATCTACGCCACCAGATGCTGCGGTTCTAGGACATCGAATCTGCTGCTTTCTCACCTTGCTCGTGCTTTCTTTCTTTCTTCGAGAGAGAGGGACTCCCAAATTTCTTACCTGTTATTAGTACGGAACCCCTAATTGTTTTTTGCTGTTGCTGCTGTCAGCCGATTTTTGTGTAGGGTATAATCGATTTATTTACTCAGGCAGCCTGTCAGATGTCTTCTCTTGGGCTGTATCTTGTTTGTTGTTTTCTTGTAATCTTATCTGTGGGCTGACTTTTGTCATCGTATTGTTGCGCTTAGCTTGGCCCATCTGTCAGCCCATTGAGTGGTAGCTCTGACTTGATGTTGGGTGAGCGTGTCGACGATCGGCCCACTCGCGCAGGCTCGCGGCTTTCGGCTCAACAGCAGAAATCCAACACACAAGGCCCATGCAGTGCCTGCCACGCCCATACGGTTCCTACTCCGATGACACCCCCCACCTGTAAGGAGGCCTGGCCTCGGCTCGTTCGTCGTCAAGCTATCCGCGTCTCGCTCCCTTTCCGCCGCCGCCCGCCGGACCGGAGCACGCCCGCCACCCGAGCGGAACCCTCTCTCGTCGCCGCCGCCGGCACCCTCGCCGCTACCCCCCCCATAGCTATCTAATCGGCGCGGAGCCCTGCAATTAATTGGTTTTCTTCTGGTGGTGAGGAACCCTATAGCTTGCTTGCAATTTCCACTCGTTTACCCACAAACCTCTCGTGGGTTCAAATTCGACTGATCCCTACGCTCCACGGTAGCTGTGCCCCTGTTTCGAGGTGCAGTGGAGGCGGGAGGACCGAGTCATGGGGGCCTCTGCCCAGGAATCGGGTCTGTGGAAGCAAATCGACGACGCAGAGGAGTAAGATTCCTCCTACCTTCTTCTCCTTATTGCTTCGGCTCTGTTTATTTTTCTTCTACCTTGCGGTTCCTGGTAATTAGGTTCCTGAGGCAGTCCTTGACGGTGCTTGGAAATTCATTACCAGTCCTGTTACTTTGTTTTTTGTCAGCTAGTTCCTGTTACACTAATACACACTACAATGGTTACCAATCTATGATGATTGATGATGAAATTGGCTGGTTAGGTTTGGAACTCTAGAAGGACGGCAAGCTTAACTCTCACTAGCTAACATGGTTATTGGTTCATCACACCGGGGACTTTGTTGGAACTTTATTTTCTTTGTATTCTTGACGATTGCTTGAGCAGTTAGCCGTAATGTGCTACTGTGTTTTCAACTATGCATGTTAGGTTACATTTTTTTTTATCCGAAAAGGGAGTAAGATGGTGGTTTGTTTGCTGACCTGGTTATCGATTGCCATGGCGCAGCTATCTACTCAGCGGATTGTTTGAGCAGGCAGTATCGGCAGTTTTATCTGCGTCCGATCAAATACGCACAGTTTCTTTGGAGACTGAATGCGACCGTGACGAACTCTTAGATATTCTTGAATCAGCTGGAATGGTCCTTGTCCAGGCACTTAAAGAACTCAGGAGGTAAATCCTGTTCATTTACTGTTATTATGGTAATACATTATGCCCGAAACAAACTTAGGGTGTTATATACATACTGTAATAAGATGAACTGCTGATAAGGAAATTAGTGCCGACACGATGGTCTAAAAATAACAAAGTATCGGCTATCCCAATGGAATCTAGATTTGCTGAAGGAAAAGCATTGTTTCCCTAAATGTAGATTATGAATATTCTTCCTGCTCAATGTTTGCAGAGCTGCTAGTATGGTTTTTTTTCTAACTTCTTCCGTCTTTAACATGCTATGCTAAATTTCGCAGGACATCTGAGATGTTTGTTCAGCTTAAGACGATGTTTGGTTCGGTGGCATCGGTACCTGCCAAAGTTTTCCTTACCGGGTAATTTTTCACACAGAAGTCTTATATGCTTAATTCTTACTTGTACTGTATCCCTTTGTGTGTGTGTGTGTGTGTGTGTCAATGACTTCTATCTTTCTCTTCATAGAGCTACCATGCAAATGGCAGCAGGATCTGGATCAGAGCTTAGAGCAATCTTTGAGGAGTACCTTGCTAAATGGAGATATACAAATGATGAAGTTTATGTTTTGAATGGAGGACAAGAAATCTCTTTAAATGGTTTTGTTGTTACACCTGTTATGTCAACCAAGCAGTATCTTGAAGTGGCAGAATTGTATACAGTAACATTCCTTTGCATTGTCTCCCAAGAGAGTGAAACTGCTATCTCATGGGCGGAAAAAGCAGAGCTGACTGAGCAAGGCCGTCAGGTACCTTGCCAACCATGAATGTTTAAGATCTCAGATCATTTTTTAACGCGGAATGGATTCCTTTTTTTTAAAAAAAGTTTATGAATCATGTTTTCATGCTGGCTTGGGATTTTACATCTTTCCAAATAATGTTTGTGCTAACTTAATGCAAACTTTGATACTTCTTTCTGAAATCCCACCGCATTATTCTGCATTTTCCGGTAAGATTTGCTGTTGCATTCCTTTTCATCTAGTGTTTCTTAATATTTCCTTACAGGACCTACTAAAAAAGCTTTATGCACTGCGATCAGCTGCAAATAAGAAACCATCCACAGTTGAAGGGGTAAAACAAACAGCAGAAAAAAACCTTTCCACTTCTACAAATGACTCAGCACCATCGCTACATGAGGATGCTCCAAGCACAGCTCCTCTGCACGACAGCCTCAAAAAGGTCCAAGTAAAGTCCACTCAATCTTCTACCCAACACTTCACAAATCAATTTGATCCCTTGTTTTGGTGGTTTCATTCGGTTCGCTTGAAGTTTGGTAAAATACATATTGTTCTACCAAGCGGCAAGTTAATGCTTCTGTTCTCACTGCTGTTCTCGACAATCTATGTGCTCCGGAGGAAAACTGCTGGCTTGAAGAGGTAAGGACTTAGCCGTCGACTTTTCATTACACCCTGTTTGTTTTTATGCTTTAACGAATATATAATGATCAAGTGAATGCTTGCGTGTGAATCTGCTTGAACAGGACTGTGTTCCAGCATGCATCATCTCTGCGACGAGCATTCTTTGATGCACTGCAACTTGCGTTCTCTGTCCAGCTGAACCCTCTGGCTGCTGTTCAACAAGTGCCACAAGCCCCTCGAGGAAGCTGGTGATAATAGTTATATAATGATGTATGTAATTCAATTGAAATTTGACTGATGTCATCCTGATTCTGTGTCAGTGACACAGAAATGTAAAGACAACTGTGCTTTGAGGCTGAGGCTCTAATCGCTGGCTGATTTCTTGTGGCTCCATCAGTGCTGACTGCATCATCTGAAGTCCCAACCCTTGTTGCAAAATTATTCTGCGCTGTTTGTTCTTGTGGGTTTAGTTTGACTCAAGCTTACCCTAACGACTCTGTTTTTTGTTAATGGGGGTTATTTCGCCACTAAAAACCCTTCGAGAGTGATAAGCAGTCCGCATTGAAGGTCTAATGTGTCACCATAGCATATGATGAGTTAATATGCAATTGTCTATGTCTCCTGTTACCACATTGTACAGCAATGGCTCCAAGCCTCCAAGTGTTGGAATAACATGTGGATTTGCAAATGCGATCATGATGGATTCAGTGAATGTGGGAACATTACAATTTTTATTTATTTTTCCTGTGCAAATCAACACTGAATTTTGCCCCTCAGAAGGAATATAACAGGAGACAGGAGTTAAGCATCGACAGGCTTTAGCCGTTAAATTCCAGACAGTTTTATTGATTGTCCTTTTGTATGCTGATCAAGGTGAATACGTGATGGCTTCCATTACCATTATTATTCTCAAACGTTTTTTTTAAAAAAAAACATTATTCTCAAACGCTGGTTCGGACGAATCATGTTATCCTGCTTTTTAAGCAATCATGGATAATTGTTGATTATGGTAAACATATTGCATTGGAATTATAAACAAGAATTGTGGTTTTGGTTGGACAGGCATGACGCTCAATCGTCGGTTTTGTTGTCCACTACAGCAAGGGTTACAATTCTCAAGTGCACTGTTTGCTCCAGGGGGAGCTCTTGATCAAAAGTTCACTGGCACAAAGGGACGACTGATGATTTCTGAATTTAATCCATGGCTTTGTTTTTCAGCTTTCGGTTTAGCATCCATAGATGTGCTCGGTATTTCATTTACCGATCATGGAGTAGTATGGAACTTTTTTTGGAACAAATGGTAAATAAAGCCTGCAGCTCCACATAGACTGAATCAGCATTAGCACTCTGAATTCTGAACTATCTGTGGAGCATCCATTTGTTATTCTCAACATCAGATTGCTGTCATGGAATCGAAGCCTATCTGGCAGCGTTCTCCATGTCTTGATCTGCACAAGATTGGAACAGGGTTGCGGGCTACAGAGGAACTCCTTGCACCAGCAACATCTGACCAACGAATCCTGCAAGGATACCAGTACACCTCCCACCATTGACGACAGGGACAAAGTACAGAGACTTGACCACGGCCATCCCTCCTCGGTGGACTTCATCCGCATCAAGCGCTCCACGCCGCCGGGATGGGGAACCCGAAGTGGTCGATGCTCCAGTCACCAACCACGCCAAGAACAGGAGTGGTTGAGGTTGGCATTCAGGGGCGCGACGTCAGATCCTCCTCGAGCTCTCACGGAGGCTTCCTGCGCCACCGGAATCGTCGACGTCGAGGGGGACGGCGACTGGTCGAGCGCCCGAGGAAGAAGAAGAAAAGAGAAGGGCCAGGGAGCCGAAGAAGGATTAACTTGCAAAAAATAGGGGGTTTTCTGCAAATATAGGATCGCGATTATTAATTGAGATCCAAACTAGGGCGTTATATATAAACTACCGGCACACCATTGTTCAGAAACCCCTAATTAATAATCGCGATCCAATCTGGGGGGTGAATCCTATTTTTCAGGAAACCCCGTAAACAAAATAAAGAACCTTCCCCCCTCCCGTCGCCGGCGACAGGCATCGATGGGGGCTTCCGATGTCCGACCGATGGCCCCGTTCCGGATGAAACGCCCTTGAGCTCAGCTCCTCGCCGGCCGCGCAGGACGGTACCGGCGGAGACAAGAGGTGCCCGCAAGGCCGCAAGGTGCAACCCTCGCAGCGGCTGTGTGGTTCACTGCGGATTGGTTCCTGACAATTCCGGGCATGGCTGCCAACGGCGGCATAGACACGGACGTTGTTCGCTTCTGCTTAGATAGGGCGTCGCGTCGTTGGCGCTTCCGCTGCCGCGGCGCCTCATCGGCCGGGAGGTCGCGCACCAGGCCGGTGCCGTGCCTAGGCACCGGGCTAGCTACTAGCTTGGGAAGCAGGAGCCAGCAAGCCCCGCAGCCGGGGACGACGACGACGCTCCATTGACAAGTTAACGAACGACTGGCACAAACACAACCCAAAGGATTCACTGATCAAACTGGCATGAAGCTGGCAGAAACTTCATCAACAATACAGATACATACATGTCAGAACAATGGTACACCTGAGTCGCTCCAGAAGTGCTTCTTATTTCTCAAGCATCTTTCCAGACTGGCTGACTGACTGAGGAAAGTTTGAGTATTGAGATCCTTTTTGTGAAAATTGGAAGCAAGAATCAATTGATTTCTTTTTGGTTCGCATATATCATGGGCTATTCAAAAAGCCAACTGAAACAAGGAATCTCATTTTCTGTTACACATACTGTCCTTTTTTTTCTATTTTGGTGCGGTAATTTTCCCTAGGAGGTCATGAGCTAACTGAGACCAAATTTGCCCTTGTCATTGTGTTAGCAGAACAGCATGCAATGGACGATGTGGAGACAACTTTTTTTTTGTTAGGGCCATAGAGGCTGGATGACTCATTGAACCGAAACTCTGTATCCAAAGACTTTAGAAAGAATTCGGTTATTTGCATTGTTTGCTTACTGAAACTCTGTATCCAAAGTTGACTGGCACAAACAAAGGGACCGATAAATTTTGAACTTAATTTATGGGTTTAATTTCAGTTCCCGGTTTAGCATCCACCGCAGTGGTGATCAGTATTTCACTTACCGACCATGGAGTAGTATGGAACTTTTTGGAACAGACGGTAAACAAAGCCTGCTCTTCACATGCAACTTGCTCCTACAAAATTGGAACCTAGGAAACATAATAAGATGCCAAGCTCTGATATGTGGTTTCAAGGTGTTGGGCAGAACTGAAAGCGGAGACAATCACTCTACTTGCACCACATAGACCAAATCATCACAGCACTCTGAACTCTGAAGTATCTGTGGAGCATCCAATTGTTCTGTCCTCAACATCAGATCGTTGTCATGGAACCGAAGGCTATCTCGCAGCGTTTTCCTTGCCTTGATCTGCACAAGATCGAAACAGAGTTACAGACTACAGAGGAACTGGAGGTCGGCGTCTCCAACTCTCTGCACCAGCAACATCTGATCTGACCCACGAATTCTGCAAGGACACGAGCTAACGAGCACACCACCCACCGTTGACGACAGGGACCAAGTACAGAGACTAGATCCTCGCCCATCCCACCTCGGCGGCCGGCATTCATCCGCATGACCGTATCAACGGCTCCACGCCGCCTGGCTGGGGAACCCGAAGGCGGTCGATCCTCCATCCACCGGCCATGGCACAAACATAGGTGGTTGACCTTGGCATTTGCGGCGCGCTCTCCACCAGCATCGCGATCTCTCACCGCTGCTACCTGCGCCACCGGAGTCGTAGCCTTGTAGGGGAACAGCGACCGATCAAGCGCGCGAGGAACGCGAGGAAGAAGAAAGAAGAAATGAAAAGAAAAGAAACGGTATGCGCTGAAAATCCTGGCCGCACATGTTCCATCCGACGTCTCTCAGGCAATCCGGAGTGGACGGTATTTCATTTACCGTCTACCCCGGAGGGTATGTGAAGTATCGCGTCCTCCCCCATGGTCGGCATGCCACTCGCCACCGCCCCCTCCCGGGCACTCGGCTGACATCGTCGGCGCAACCACACGCCGTGGCCGCCACCTGCAGCCCCAAACCCATCGGCGGACGTCCCTGTAGGCGAGCTGGCGCTCGCTCGTCAGCTGGCTGCCCAACGACGCCGGCCCGGCTGTTCCGTCGTCACCGCCGGCCATGCCGTTGCCGTCCGAATTTCGCCCCAAGCTGCCGCTCTCGCAGGAGCAGGAGGCCTCCGCACGCACACGTTGTCTCGGTTCCCAACGACGCCGGGCCGGCAGCGCCCGTCGCCGTGAACGCCACGCCAGGGAGGCTAGAAGCACACACACCAATCGGCTGGCGCTCCTCGGACATCTCTAGTCACCGGCCATGCCGACGCCGTCCATGGGCGTGGTCGCGTGGACCTCCGCCAATCAGGGCCTATCGCGCGACCCCGACCATGCGACTGGTGTTCGCGATGAACATGCGCTGGTGGGCGGTGAAGTGAAGGTGAATGCTTTGCTTCTTTGCTTGGCCTTGGCGTATGGGTCTTGCTTGAGCAGGACGGCGTTTCAGGTCTCTTCATCATCTGTCTGCTACGAGCTTCTTTGATGCACTCCAACTCACGTTCTCTGTACAGACGAAGCTGGTGATGATTAGTCTTTGCCTTGCCGACGATTGAAATCGACTGATATAGTGAATTTGTGTCATGCAAACAATGTAAAATCAGTATTTACTATAGTAATCTAATTTATTTCCTCCCAGTTTTGACTTCTGAGGCTGAGGCACGAATTCTTGGCTGATTTATTGTTCTCGTCCACTCCCTTCAACTCCCTGCACCAGCAACATCGGAACAGGGTTGCAGACTACAGAGGAACTGGAAGCCAGCCCGTCTGACCTACGAATCCTGCAAGGACACGAGCACACCACCCACTAGGCCCACCATTGACGACAGGGACCAGCGTCTGACGGCTGTTGCCTACGCCACCTGCCACCGGAGCCGTAGCCGGGAACGGCGACCGGCTAAGCGCCACAAATGGAGGTTCCTGGCCTTGGCTGGTATGCGGGGGCGCGGCAACTGCTTGAGTCATCGACGACGTGATCGGCGAATGGAAACTTTACGCCGCGCGCGCAACCGGAGGAGGGACCCACTCGGCGGCGCCTGCGGCGGAGTGGGAGGCGCTTGGCCCCTGGTGGAGCATCCGTTGAGCGGCGTGTCGATCGGACCGCCGCCGCCGCGTTCCGGATCTCGTCTACCTCTGGGTTATTGCGCGCGCAGAACGGACCATCTCAGCGGCCGCTGCGTGCCCGCGTACCGCAGGAGAGGAACCTCGTGCCCTCGCCGCCGGGGACGGAGAAAGGTGCAGCAGAATGAGAACGAGGAGGACGGCTAGCTACGGCCGGAAGGTACGCGTGCGACAGCAGCCGCAGTTCGCTGGAAACCCCACGCCGCTTTTCGGGTCACCGGACCGCCGGAGTTGCCGAGGCCCGAGGGGAACGGCGAGCGGTGGAGGGGAGGGCTTGAGGAAGAAGGAAGAAGAAAAGCGTCACCGTTTCCTATTATACTCACCGCAATCCTGGCCGCACATGTGCCATCCGACGCCTCAGAGACAATCTGGGGTGGACGGTATTTCAATTACTGTCCACCCCTGGACGGTATCTGAGGTACCGTCCCCCCCGGGTTGCGATGCCAACCGCCACTCGCCACTCGCCGCTCGCCACCGCCCACCGAGGCACCCGGCTGACATTGTCGGCGCAACCACGCTCCCCTGGGCGCCACCTGGAGTCCCAAAGCCACCGGCGGACGTCCCGCTGTAGGTTGTGCTGGCGCTCGCTCGTCTGCAGCTTGCTGCCCAACGACGCCGGCTCGGCTAAGCCGCCGTGGACGGCAAGACGGTCGACGACGCCGAGAAGAGATAATAACCTTGGCCTCGGCCCTCGGGCGTCCATCGTCACCGCCGGCCATGCTGTTTCATCTGAGCTTCGCCCCTAAGCTGCCGCTATCACAGGAGCAGGATGTTAGCAATAATCTGGACATGGGAGTGTTAGCGTGTGTGTTTCAAGTTCATGTTCAGACTAGGTGCGTGTATCGAGCTGCAGCAGGTCTGCGCCAGGCGCGCGTTAGAGTCCAGAGTTCACACGCCATGCAAGTTTGTTGCTGGCAGGTGAATGAGTCGTAGATGGTTAGGAGTGCATGTTGCGCGTAGTGCTGATCCATGCAGTAGAGGCCGCAACGTCCGGAGTGAGCAGCTTGCGGGGGACGTTGCTGAGCAAGGTATGCGGATCGTGGTGTAGGAGTTCGTGGCATGCATGTTGGCCAGGTCGGGCGCATGAGGAGAGCTCGTGTCCGTGAGCGTCAAGTTGCATGGATCGTGGGTGAATGGAGGTAGTGCTCCAGTATACACGACGCCCAGGTCTATAAAGGCCGGTGAACTCCATCGTTGTAACTTGCCAAGTCTAGAGAAATAAAGTCGCCAACATACAGTCCATTGTTGCAGCCGGGACGTTCGTCGCCATTGCTGTCTCCTTAAGCTGTTGCGCTGTGTTCTAGTGAGTTGTGAGCGTGTTTGTTTTCTGGGCTGCGCCGACACAGGAAGCCTCCGCGCGCGCTCGTCGGCTTTCTGCCCAAGCCAAACGACGCCGGCCCGGCAGCGTACGTCGCCGTGGACGCCACGCCAAGAAGGCTACATGCACACCAATCGGCCGGCGCTCCTCGGACGTCTCTGGTCACCACCGGCCATGCCGACGCCGTCCCGCGCGCGCGCGTCACGGTTTGGTCCTCTCGACGGCCGCCCTGGCCCCTCGCACGGTCGCACCTCGGCGGCATCCATGGGCGTACGTGGTGCCGTGGTCGCGTGGACCTCCGCCAATCAGGGCCTGTCGCGCAACGCACACGCACTGGTGGGAGGTGAAGTGAAGGTGGCCTTGGCGTATGGATCTGCTCAGAGCTTCTGTGATGCACTGCGCAAGTGAAGCTGGTGGTGAATAGTCTATGCGGAGGATTTAAATCGACTGACATAGTGACTTTGTGTCATGGGAACAACGTAGAAGCAGTGTTTACTGTAGAAATCTGGTTTATGCACGCCCAGTTTTGAGGCTGAGGCACGAGTTCTTGGCTGATCTCCTGCTGGTAGAGGAGTAGCAATGCATCCTGAAAACATTCTTGAAACCTTTTATTTATCCTCTGCCATCAAAGTGGCTGTAGTTTAGTGGTGAGAATTCCACGTTGTGGCCGTGGAGACCTGGGCTCGAATCCCAGCAGCCACACTTAGATTCTTTTTTTTGCCCTTTTCCCATCCAGAATTGGGCTTGGGGTCACAGGACTACAGGAGAACAGCTTGTATGCAAGAAGCCGGCGGCGAAATTCTGCAAGGGCCCAAATGAGGAATAAGCTGCGATAGTTGGCATAGTTGAAGTAGGAGGAGGAGCATGAAGAAGTTCTAGAATCGACTAGTGCTTTCTACTGATAATTGATCTAGTATTTTCTTCTCGGTTGCTTTTTCCCCGCCGTGAGTTGATAGCGGGAACAGTTGGTGATGCCGCAAATGAGCAAGAAGAGCCCTGCATTTTTCGGGGGGAAAAAACACGTTGCAAACTGCACCTCTTGTCTGGCTAGCTATGTCAACTGCGTACCCATGGATCTCCTCCAAGCCTCAAAAATTTAAAACTAGTTTAAAAAACTTGATCTCAAATTTTCGCCTGTGCTGCTTTGCTTAACCTCAGTTTTACAAACTTCGTCTCACCCATCAGCTCACGATAACTGCGTGGATCTCGGAGTGAGTATCTGCAGCGTCGCAACTGCCAACGAACCAGCTCAGATTTTGTCCATCAGCTAGGTTGCATTGGGAGATCGCGTCAGAGGATAGAAAGATCCATGAGCACCTGCACATAGCCCCAAGACTTATCGCAATATCTTTAACTTTTACTTTACGAACTTCGTTTCAGTATTCAGTTCATGGAATATCAAATGATCTTCGGATTACATTATATTATATTACACAGCTCTCATGAGATTAGGATTATGCCGAACATGCCCTTGGGATTAATAATACAGCTAAGAAGCGTACCGTACGTCGACCCTACTACCTAAGCCTCGGCGGCCGCTGCGCCTTCTTCCTCTCCTTCTTCCTCGGCGCCGGCGGCGAGGACGGCCTCGAGCGTGACGACGACCCTGGACATGGAGGGCCGGACCTTGGGGTTCTGGCTGAGGCAGTCGTACGCGAGGCGGGGCACGCGGCCCAGGATCCGCGCCGGGGGGCCGCCCATCCGCCGGTCCAGGATGCGGTCCAGCTTCTTGGGCCGGATCAGGATGGGCCGCGCCCAGTCCACCAGGCTGCCCTCGCGCCCCCCCGCGCGGCTCGGCTCCACCGCGCGCCGCCCCACTAGCATCTCCAGCAGCACCACGCCGAAGCCGTACACGTCGCTCATCACCGTCAGGTGCCCTGCACGCGCGAGCCCGCCCGGCCGGCGGCGTCAGTCGCAGTCAGTGAGCAGCGCCCGCCGCCACGGGTGCGGCGGCGGCGGACGGCGGGGGTACCTACCGGTGGCCATGTACTCCGGCGCGGCGTAGCCGTAGGTGCCCATGACCCTGGTCGACACGTGCGTCGCGCCGCCCATCGGCCCCGCCTTGGCGAGCCCGAAATCCGACAGCTTCGCGTTGAAATCCTGCAACCAAGAACACAAACACGAGAGGTTCTTCCTCGTCAGGCCGATCGAGCACGCAGCTCTCTCTGATTGATTTTGATGGCCGTCGTCGACCGGGATTATATGATACCGCGTCGAGCAAGATGTTGGAGGTCTTGAAGTCCCGGTAGATGATGGGCCGCTCGGCTCCGTGGAGGAAGGAGAGGCCCCTCGCCACGTCCAGCGCGATGGCCACCCGCATCGTCCACGACAGGCTGCAGGAGCGCCGGAACAGGTGGTGCTCCAGGCTGCTCTTGGCCATGAACTCGTACACCAGCAGCCGGTGGTCGTCCTCGCAGCAGTAGCCGATGAGCTCCACCAGGTTCGGGTGGCTGTACTGCCCGAGGTAGCTCACCTCCGTCTGCCGCCCCATCATCGTCACAGCAACCACATATTATTTTATTGTGATGCATGAACAATCCAATCCATGGCGGACATGCACGGGGGAGCGAGGTTGAAGAAGATGCATGCAACGTCAAAACACACACACACACAGAGTGACTGACCAGCCACTCCCTGTCCCCCTGGAGGCCCTCCGGGTTGAGCTCCTTGACGGCGACCTCCGTGGGCGCGAACCCCTTGCACACCGCGTCGTCGATAAACCCTCTGTAGACGACGCCGAAGCCGCCCTCGCCGACGATCTGCCCGGGGTCGAAGTCGCCGGTGGCCAGCCTGAGGTCCTCGTACGTGAAGAGCTTGAGGAACCCGTACGCCGACATCGTCCGGAACTCCTCCACGTCCTTGGGCACGGCCAGCGTCCCCTCCGACACCACCTTCCTCAGCTTCGGCGGTGACGTCGGCGGCGCCTCAGCAACTGCAGCGCGCGCGCGATGCGATGATAGTAATCAATGCATCCAATAACCACATCAAAGTATATACATACATGATCATTAACTCATGGCGCGGCGGCGGTCACCTCGGCGGCGGGAAGACGACGTCCGCGACGACCGGATGTCGCCGCAGCTGGGGAGGATCCACCGATGCATCTTCCGGATGAGCGGTGGCAGGCTGCTGATCATCCAGGTTGCGTTTCTCTCCGGCCTGGCGGTGGCGGGGGCGGCCGACCGACGGCAGCCTCCGACCACGCGCCGGGGAGAGATATGGTGGGTTCGGGGGGGAGGCGGATCGAGAGCTGGGAGAGAGATGAATAGGGAGGGAGGCGACGGGAGGAATGGTCGGAGCAGGGGGCTTGCTTTTGGGTGGCCAGCGGCCCGGCTCACCAGCATGCCTTAATTTGGCGTGCGACGCGGCGCATCATGCAGAGGAACGCGTCTGCTGCGACCGTGCTGGTCTTGGCTCAGGCTGCCCGCCGCGGGCGCCTCGCTGACGACGTGCATTCCTACTGGTGATATTGATGAAATGAAGATATCAGATGTAAGACTAAATTGATCCAACATATATCTGCACAGGTTCAGTCTCATCAAACCTTAGTCAGAAAAGGAAAGATCTCAAGTTTATTTAGCCGGCCGTTCAAGTTGCAAGTTTGGAGGCGCCGGGAGCACGTTATAATTAGCGGTGCCTAGGCACCCACGAAAATTTGCAAAAATAGTGATTAGATGCAAATTTTTACCATATATGCGTCCTCCACAGCTCAGCTCCGTGCACACCTTTCAATCTGCTCAAACTTCGCCCCTGACCAGGAGCAATGGCCGTGACCGTGAGCCCGTGGCAGTCGAAGGTAGAAGCTATCCTGGCTTCATTTTTCAAGTGAAAGCGGCTAGCTAGGGGAAATTTCCATTATTGTTGGGTTGCATCATACATGGCATCTTGTTTCATCGGATTAACATGCAATTTTTGTTTCCAAACAAACTGCTGCAGTAAGCTTTCCTGCTGGGCTGGGCTGGCTATACACATTTGTTTGGCTGGGCCTAGGAAGCGCTGATCAAGCCCAGAGCGAACTGGTGCAGCCCAGAGTCCTAACCTGAAATTCCCGACCAAAAAAAAAAGGAAAATGTAGCACGTGGTAAGGAAGCTTCCCGAGACATCGGGAGGAAAAAAATTGAGAGCGTCAAAACAGGGGAGAGTGCTCGCGGCGGACCAGACGCGAACTCTCCTGAAGCAGCCCCGCCCGACCCAACCAACGCAAGCCAAGCTGCCGAAAGGAGGAGCAAACCTCCCGGCTAGCGCAAGAGATGGAGGATACGGCGGCAGCGGTGGAGCCTGCGGCGGAGAAGGCGACGTCGTACAGGTACTGGGTGCGGGAGGCGACGGGCGACGCCGCGCCGCTGCCCGCGCCCCGCAAGCTCGACGCCGCCGACCTCGCGGCCAACCCCGCGCCGGCCACACTCGGCTCCGTCTGGAACCAGGTTCGCCTCGTGCCTTCGTCTCGCTTCAACCCTTGTACCTTGGTGTAGATGATGGAGAAACGGGGGAAGAATTGTTTTTTTTTTCGTGAGCTATAGTGACAGAGAAGCTTTGACTATATTGACCTGACTTTGGACTTGCCCTGCTTATTAGAAAAGGTGCGGAATCGCTGCAGTCTAAGGGGTAATCAATTAATTAGTAGTCAGTAGATAGGTTGGTGTACGTAATTGTATACCCCTGTGCTAGCTCTTAAAACTGAAACCGATCGATCCTGTTTGTAAACACAATGTCACAGTCCACAGGACTGCATATAAAATTATAAATCAATCATCTTGCTGCTTCGTGCACTCTATGGCAACTCCCGGTAGTGTTACAAGAAGCTGACTCCCAAGACGATTGCATTGGAGATGTTCAGACGCACAGGACTCCTCGAGATGACACCATACGGGACTTCTCTTCCGTTAGTCCCATTTCGACTTGATGGGAGAATTCATTTAATAAATGCCGACGATTGGTTTCAGAACACCGTTTCCTCTGTTCAAGTATGAATCAAATTCAACGTTGCATGCTCATCTCTCCTCTCCAGTCCCCCCCCCCCCCCCCCAAAAAAAAAAAATCTCTCCTCTCCAGTTCTTATAGCTTCTATGGAGTTGCTTAATTTTGGCTTGGCAGCAACGTATCTCAAGTTCTCAAGTCAGTTTTGTTGTGATGTTTGCAGGCTGGCACCTGGGAGGAAAAGAACCTGAATTCATGGGCCAATAGTAGGATAAAGGTGAGACACCTGCGCATATTATTATTTTCTTTTTCGATTTTCATCTGAGCAGTCTTTGATACTTCTCAACTACAGGATTTACTGGGGTCTTTAGATCCTTTGGAATTCTCTACTGGCAAGGCATCTGTTTATGAAGTATTCAGATGCTCAGGCGATGTGAGTACTTAGTACCATCTTTCACAGAATCATTTGATTTTTCATTCAAAAATGTTCAACGGTGGAGAATGATTCTTATTATTTTGTCAGCTAAGTTTTATGTGGTATATCCATACTCCGTCAGTTCTGATGTTATTACCTCTTACAAATCTAAGGTGTCCTTTAATATAAAATATATACAAGGAATGTGTTGAATGATAATAAAGTTAATAACCTTCAAAGGATTTGGACAGGAAAATAGGAATATTATTATATATGTGAGACACAAGATTTTTTTATTATTATTTGCAAGCTTAATTTTTTAGACATGCCTCAGGGTTCACCCTCTTCATGTTAATTTCCAGAAAACTTTTCCACCATAACAGCTTGTTTGTGGGTCAACAAGTATATGATTTTATCACTAATTTTACTATTAGTTTTCGAATTGTAAACTTGTAATTGACTTATTGCCAATGTAGACTCTTAAATAATGCAGATAAAAATAGGAACTGATGAGTATGAAACATATGCTAGCTTCCATCAATAGTAGCTCAGCCAAGTAGATAGCAGAAAGGTGGACAAGCTTTTGGCCCGTTTTCCTATCCATGAATGGAGAATTAGGTAGACATTCAATTTAGCTCTATGGTATCTCTTTATATTTCTCCCTAGTGAAACAGAAAAAATCTATAGGCTTGTTCAGGGCTATTTACTTTTCTATATTTTGATGATCGAGCGATGACTTCTATTGTTTTAACTTTTCTCTCATGAGGTTGCATCTAAGCCAGTAGTAAGGAAACTTGTCTCTATTGCCTCCTATTTGTTGATGGAGTCCGATGTATGATGTGGGTCATTTTTTCCCCTTTAATTGTAGCGCATATGCTACAATAACCATAATCTTTGTTATTTGGCAGGCGTTCTTAGTCACAGTTCGCAATAAGAAGAGAGTGGGCTATAATTATGAACTGAGCTTAAAGTTCAAAGGTGATTTTGTTTTTTAAAATTTCTGAGTTAACATCGTCATCAAGATTTCCTTTACTGAAACATCAGTTGTGGCTGTGTTTTTCAGGTGAATGGTTAATTAAGGAAGAAAACAAGAAGGTCAAAGGTCACCTGGAGATTCCTGAATTTTCATTTGGCGAGCTTGAAGACTTGGAGGTAAAAGCACTGTCTTGCATTGAGTTTCTGTCTACTTGGCATTGAGGGGTAACTTGATCCATCCCTTGGAAATAACAATTTCAGAAAAGACACGTTCTTATATATGGTGAAGCAGGAAATGCCATCACCCGCATGCACACTGATTGTTTTTTTCTTTTTTGCTGCCTCTATCATAGTGGTTCACAATATATATCCTATTGTGTATTTTTCTGTCAGGTAAATGTAAGGTTGAGCGATGACAAGGATCTCCCGTCTGACGTCAAATTGCAAATTTGCAAGGATATGAAGTCCTTCCTTGCACCTATTCAGGAGAAACTGCGCGAGTTTGAGAAGGAGCTGAAAGAAAGATAGCGAACTGGGTAGAAGGGCAAGTGACGCACACGCTGTTCGCCCTTTTGAAATTACCAATCCATTCATGAAACCGTTTGGCCGTATTGGATCTGCAATGTGCGGTTCGCATAGTTGATCTGTACACCGTTGTTTTTTTTCTGTGCTTGTAATTCTGTTGAGCTTCAGGTCCGTGTGGGCGGAAACTCTGTAACCTGTATGCCTGGTTTTGTTCTGAGCGCCAAGTTTTGTGCGTGGAAGACTGGTAGTGCTGCTGGACTGAACGACCGCATCTGCCCGTGTCCATTCACCAGTCAGTTAAGCCCGTGGATCCCTGAATGCCTTGGGCTTCGGCCCAATCATACCAAGGAACTCGAAGCTCCTCAAGGTTATGCTGTGTGCGGCATCCACGCATCATGAGCCTAGCCCTCTAGTTTTTTTTTTCTTTTTTGAAGGAAACTCTAGCCCTCTAGCTATCATCGTCAGATTCACAAACTGGCAGAAAGAGTTTTTCTTTTAAAAAAATGAATAGAAATAATAAGCATTACAATTTACAAAGATGCTTTGGGGGTTTGGGCACCATCGTTCGCGGCCGCTGTTCCAAATCCAAGGACAGTGGGTGAGGGGTGGCGCTGGATCAGAAGATTAAACAAAGCGGGGAAGCTGATCCGCAGCAAGCGTCGTCGTCACCAGCAACTCCGCAGGCTATTGTATTATTCCCCATTCCTTTTCAGTTTTTTCCTCGCGTCGCCGTTGGCCGGGGCCGCGCCGAGGCGCCCCAGTGGCGGGACGGGTGGCTGGCCGCGGCCGGCGCGTCGCCCTCGCGCGCTTGCTTGCTGCGGGTCGCGGGCCCTCGGCGAAATTGATTCTGTTGTGGCCGCAACGGAGGAGGTGAATTGGTCGCTCTCGCTCTCGGCCTAGCTCCTCCACTATAACGAGTGAGTGAGGAAGTGGGCGGCGGCGGGACTGCCGCGACGCGACGAACCGCGCGGGCGAGGGGCAACGCTTGGGCTCCGCGGGAGGCCGGGCGCAGGGGGGAGCAGGAGCGCGGCGTCGCCGTCGACGCCGGGGCCGGGGCCGGCAGCAGTGACCGCAACAGGGACGTGTGCGCGGCTGCAACGCATTGCGTCGCGCCTGACTGGCACCCCCATGGTGATGCTGCTCCGCTCCTCCTCCTGCTGCGCCTGGTCCATGGCTGCCGCGGGCCCGCCACCCTCCCGTCGTGGCCACGGCCGCGCGCGGGGGGGATTCTCTGCGCTGCGCGTCCCGTCACACGAGGCGGCTACCGGAGCGCCGTAGCGCTCGGCGGCGCAGAGGATGCGCTGCTACGGATTTGTGGCTTTTGGGGGAAAGCGACCCGACCCCAGCGAGCAGCGCGGAGCGGAGCAGCGGTTGGTCTGAGTCAAGTGTCGGCCCACGCACGCTTGGCGCTCGCCTGGCCTGATCCGCCTCCATGACTCCATGGACGGACCATGGCCATGATTGATTTCAGAATTCAGATGCGGCTGGATATACTACCTAGATACCATTCCGAACAATCAACGGCTGACGCGAGGCTGATGGAGGAGCAGGAGCCGTCGAATAACATACAGGCTGAGGCTGAGCAGATCAGGTCTGAGCTGAAATCATGCCAGTCGGCGCACACGACGATGGGTGCCCGCTGCCTAGCTTCCACGGGCAGGTCTGGATCGTCCGCCTCCGGCCGGGCCCGCCGCGCGAGCTCGACCACCGGGCCTGTGGTTGGCAGCGGCGACCCCTCCGTCTCTCGCTTGCAGTTGCAGTGGGTCGCCTTGCGCAGCTGAGGGCGATCGTGACGTGCCCGCGCGATATGCCGCCGCATACGGCATATTCCACCTCCCCTCCCGGCGTCCGGCGGACGGCGACGCCTGAAAAAGCCCTGACGTCGAGAGGAGATGGCGGCTGGCGGCCTCGACGACGACGACCGACGGACGAGATGCAAGCATTCACCTCACCAAAATGGCAGCTTGCGATGGGCGACCTGCTGGCCAGGTGAAAACGAGCAAGAACGGCCGGGTTTAACGGGAGGCGGCGATCTTAGCGCCATGTGCTCGTGTTTAGGACGATGCGGACAAGAGCGTGACAATTACGGCAGGTAAAGAGTGGGGAAAACAAGTAAGGGTGCCCGGTATGCACACATAGCCGACCTTAGACAAGATAGGTTGTTTTTTTTACAGCGTAGACGAACAAGGGAGACGGCCAGTCTTTATAGTATTAAATTTTATAACACATCATTAATTTTGCTGATATAGTGAGAAGAGAAAAGAAGTGAGTTTATGGGGCGAGAGAGGAGCTTCATCCCTATGAAATTCAGCTGGCACAATTATCTAATTTTCAGTCTTAGTAATTGTGCATTGAGATTGGCCTAAGGTCAGTCCCAATATAAATTTTATGGAGAATTTTATAGTATTAAATTTTATACCACATCATTAATTTTGCTGACACGGTGAGGAGAGAGGAGGGAGTTTTATAGAATAAGAGATGAGTTTCATCCATAAAACTTCGTTGACACAGCTATCTAATTCTCAATCTTAATAACCGTGCTATAAATAACTGACCTAATGCTACGATGCACGGCTTTGAGTGTTGATATGGCATCTCCCCAGAGGCAACCAAATCAAGAAGACAAGTCGGACACTAGTTTATGCTAATCTATCGTGACCAGATTTGGCCTTGCTCCCATGGCGAATGGGGGAAGTGCGCACTATTTTTTTTTCGTTTTCATGTCCATCAGAAAATTAAAGGCGAGGGCAAAACCGTCATTTGCAGCATTGTGACGAGCTACTTTGTCCTTTTATTGGATCTGCATCGGCCAATCCTAGGCCGAGGTTACAGGGAATCTATCACCAAATCAGTGGAGGCAGCCCTTTGCCTGCTTTCTTTTCTGTGAGCAAGTGGATCAATGATGTGATGGGGACAAAAAGTCCAATAAAAATGGAGCTAGCTTAGCTAGTGATGGATCGAGAGTGTGTGTGTATGAAGCTAACCCGTTTCTCAACCTCTCTGGGTATGAAGGGGTGTATGTGATCACTCACAAATCGCTACAAGTTCTAATATTTACTAAAAAAAGTAGGCATGATTGTAGTTGTCCTCTATACAAATATTGCTTGGAATCTTGGATCTTGATGAGTTCATGGTCCATGTTTTTTCTTTTGCACGGGCCCTTTTCTTTTGCTTGCACTCACCTCACCTTTTGTTTCATTTTCTTTCCTTGTGGAACTCACATTTTCCAATGGTGAGCCATCCTAGACCAACACAAACCTAGTACTTTTGATAGTGTTAGTCATATATGAACTGATTGGCCTATCTTATCCACTTCATTCTGCCTCCAAGTAGCAACTAACCATTGATTATTTGAAGGCAAATTTCGTGTCTCACGCACATATACACTACTAGACTAGTCACTAAACAAATTTGCCACCATGCTTAAGAAAACCTGACGATTCCTCAATGTGTCCATGTCTTGGCACGCCTGCCCCCTCGACTGCATCAGAGGCTGGGCAGATTCCGCCTCCCATTTCTTTATCATCCCTTTCTTAATCCAATGCTTATGTCAGGCACACTGCCGGTACTAGTTTTATCATGTCACTTAACGTGCTTTAAAGTATGCCCTTCATTTTCTAGAGGAAGAAATGAAGCTTTTCACACCATCTAATACAAGATGTTGTCGACCTCTGCATTTGCCCCTCTTAATGCAACAACAGTTCTCTTATGTGTCCTAAAACTTTTTGACACCGAAAACTCCTCATGATATGTGGGTTCAAACACTAAACAAATGACGAAATCTTGGCCCTTTTTTTTTCTTTTTGCCGCACCTGCAACAAAATGCACCTGCCATGTATCAGTATGGTTTTCATGGCAAACAAAGTGCTAACAGTATTTCTCTCAGCATGTAGTTCAAGGCAAATCCGCCCAACTTTGTGCTTACCACTCCTGGATTGTCGCACATGGTTTGCAATGTTAACAGCAAGTTGGCAAACATCATTTCAAGATGGCAACACAATGATTATAAAAAAAAAACAGAGCAAGACATGACTGATGAAAGCATTGACACATACCAACACTGAACCAGAAATGGGCTGGTTAGACCACAAACAAATTTGCCGCAAATGGTTCGTGAGCTTTTTGTGAACTTACCTTTCTTGCTTTCCGTCAGGGTTAAAAAAGAAACGAACTCGGGTGATGGAGAGAACAGATATGGACAAATTTCAGAAAATAATAAAAACAGATGGGGAAAAGAAGCTTGAGAAATGAAGAAGGGCTGCTGCACTGCACATTATTAACCCCCCTCGAGGACCAAAAGCAAGACAGCCAACCAACCGGGCAGGATGGAGCACACCAAGAAAGGGGGGGTAGCATAGTTGCCGGGCGCCAATGATTTGCAAGAAGAGGGATAGGATTTAGGCAGCTGGTAGGTAGGTTTCTCAGAGAGAGAGAGAGAGAGAGAGAGAGAGAGAGAGAGAGAGGAGCCAGATTGGGTCTCGGATAGGTCATAGGAGTCGAGAGTGGAGAGTGGCGGTGGAGTGAGAGAGATTGGCCGCTGCCAGATTCTGAATCTCCTATAATCCGTGCTCCCACCATCGCGGTGTCTCAGGTAAGACTTCATGTTTCAAAGACCCTTTTCAATCTGCATTTCGTCGCCTCCTGGGATCAGCCTGGCTTTCTAGGAGTACGATTTTTGCTAGATTTAACCGTTTCTTTTGGGCTGGTCTTAATGCTTTTTAGGCGCAAATAAACTCCATTCTTGATTCCCCGTTCTACCATCTTTGGTTGATGCGCTTCGTACGCCCTTTGCCAAATTCTCCGTTCTTTATCACCTTAGAGCTCACCTCTTTTTATTGCTTTCATGGGGGAGGGAACAATTTGAGGTCTTTCAGGGATTAGTCTCGGTGTTGTGTGTCATTCCAACCGCTGTCTGCCAGGTTTTTTCTCCCTCCCTCTGATGCTGCACCTCGACAGAGTATGGGCATGACATAGTTTGCTGCCGGTCAGACAGAGACATGGTGGCATTCTCTCGCCTAGCAAGAAGGAAAATTTTGAACAAAGTGCGTGGAATATCTTATCTGATCTTTTCAGTGCTAAATTATGTTCCTTTTCTTTATTGGTTTTGAGAAAATTGAGAAACATTTGGTTACTTGGTTCGAAGATGAGAATCTGACCGTCGTCAGAGAATCAGGACAGGGGTTTGTCTTTTTCAGAACGAAATAATTTCCATAAACTGTGTGGATATCGTACCAAGCCTTTTCTAATGGATGTGCTTGTTTGCATTTATATGTCAAAGAAATCTACTGTTACGTCCACCAGGTGTTTTCATGCAAGTACTGTTAGCACTTGGAAGTTATCATTGGTTATCTAAATTGGGAGAAATAGAGAATGAATTCTTTGTGTTCAGACAGTCCTGTTTGTAATTTTCTTAATATTATTGTTTATATTATGAACTACATGCTAAGTATTGATTTGTCACACAACAATCTCTTTACAATCAACAATTTTCATGTACAGGCCTGTAGCCCATCAAGTCAGTAATTCTATGTGTTCATAAACAAGCTTCATCTATTTTTAATTTTCTTAATATTATTGTTTGTATTATAAATTAGATGCTTATTTAAGTATTGAATTTGTCCGCAGAACAATCTCCTGACAGTCAACAATTTTCTTGTACAGGCCAGCCTATCAAGTCAGTAGTCAGCAGAGGCAAAATGAGCTCCCAGAGTGTTGCTATTGGGGAGCAAATTATTGCTCCTAACCAAATAGTACACGCCTGCACATCCACACAAACTTCAGTTCATAAGCTGTTTGATGCTAAATTGGACCACGGGCTCTTGATAGATGACACTTTGTCATCCACAAGTCAATCATCAAACATCAAGACTGAATTGATCCGGACATCAAGCTTGTCAAGGAGCCTATCAGTTAACCTTCAGAAAAGAAGCCCTGAATCTGATCTAGAAAGCCCGCTGTCTCACATTTCACACCCCAAATTTTCTGACCCAATATTGTCAAACTCGTCGACGTTCTGCACAAGCTTATTTTCTTCGTCTTCAAAAAACACAGATCCATGCCGGCAAATTGGCACTTTACCTTTCCTGCCTCACCCTCCTAAGTGTGAGCAGCAGGTTTCAGCTCGGCAGTCATCGAGCTCCTCTCTTCTCTTAAATGGTGATACTGGCAATGCTTTAGATGAAGCTGGAAAGTCAGATGATCTGAAAGATTTTCTCACTCTTTCTGGAGATGCTTCTGATGGGAGCTTCCATGGAGAAAACAATACCTTGGCTTTTGATGAACAGATGGAATTTCAGTTTCTGTCTGAGCAGCTGGGAATTGCCATCACTGACAATGAGGAGAGTCCTCATTTAGATGTAAGTGAAGTGTGTCCCTTACTGAAAGTCTAAAACCTGCTGCAGCACTCCAGACTCCAGAGCCTCCTTTTCAGTTTCTAGATTTTTCTTAGATTATTTCTCTGACACAATGTTTTTAGGACATATACGGCACACCACCACAACTGTCATCGCTTCCAGTTTCATCTTGCTCCAACCAGAGTAAACAGAATCTAGGGTCACCAGTTAAAGTCCAGCTTAGCTCATCTCGGTCTTCTTCTGACTCTGCAACAACTAACAAGTCAAGATTGAGGTGGACACTTGAGCTTCATGAGCGTTTTGTGGAGGCTGTGAACAAGCTTGAAGGACCTGAAAGTAAGCTGGTCATTTTGCTTTATCTCCCACTTGTTTTCAAGTTGTCTGTATTTACTCTCCCACATGTTTCAAGTTCTATATTTGACAGCCCATCCTTGATGAATGGTTTACTTTCATATCTCTACAGAAGCAACTCCTAAGGCTGTGCTGAAACTAATGAAGGTAGAGGGCCTAACAATTTATCATGTAAAGAGTCATCTGCAGGTACAAGTATACTCTTTCTTTCCACTAAAAATCAAATCTTATCCCTTCTCTGTTATCGTTGCAACTTACATTTTCCCCTACACTTGTCATGTAGAAATATCGGCTTGCGAAATATCTTCCTGAGCCTAAAGAAGGTAAGCTAAAATTAACTGTAGTGGGTGCTCATTGCGTACTTCTATATATTTGTAGTTTTTCTGGAAAAAAATGTCATCTATGCTTACTCTGTGTAGACAAGAAGGCTTCCTCTGAGGATAAGAAAGCACAATTGGGTAGCAGCAGCAGTGATTCCAGCAAAACTAAGTGAGCCCTCTAATCGCTTAAGCAGGGAACATGCGTATAAGCATCACAATCTTAGAATCTTACATTTCTTTCCCTGATTTTTTAGGAATTTACAAGTGGCAGAAGCTCTAAGGATGCAAATGGATGTTCAGAAACAGCTTCACGAACAATTAGAGGTGGGTACCAGAAGATCCAGATTTTAGAGTGCAGGCTATGTTATCACATCCATGTTGCACGAGTACCACTGTTAGATCATATGCTTGATTAAATAAATTTATCCAAATTCATACTAGGAATCAGTCTGGGTTTCAGTTCTGATCAGCATGTCCTGATATATTGGCCACTTGTATTCTGTTCGTCAGCCATCACTATCCATCCTTGAACCGGCCAACTTATGTACATCAGTGGGTACATACAAAGAACTAATTGTCACAGTGAGTTTGACCGTAATAATTAAAATTTAATAGTTGGAATCGAATATATTGCAGGTACTCTGTACTTCTGGTTTAATATATATCTCTACTGTCATGCAATATCTGAAATAGTCATGAAGCATGTAGTACACTGACAGAAAACTCGATGATCGGATATTTCCAGAACTGATAATTTGAATTTCGCCATCAGGTGCAAAGGCAGTTGCAGCTACGGATAGAGGAACATGCAAGGTACTTGCAGAAAATACTGGAAGAGCAGCAGAAGGCTGGCAACTTGTCGCTGAAAGCGCCAACCAAAGCACAAGCAGAGTCACCTGAGACGACTTCAAAGGAGAGAAGCGAATCTGAGGGAGGAACCACTTCACCGCGGGCATCCAAGAACAGAAACCCGGACGTAGACGCAGAATGCAAGTCGCCTGTAGGGAGCAAGAGAACAAAGGTTCAGGTCGATCCTGAGAGAGAGGCCCCGTGTTCATAGCCGTGCGGCCGAGGCCAGTGACTCTGAATGTCTGGCCCCCGTTCTGTTTTCTTTCAGGAGCCACTTGCTACTGCTTGTAACTTGCACATAACCTTAGTATCTGTAGTTACCTGTTGATATCTTGGCATGAATTGTGGAATGATGTTTGGTAGGACTTCAGGTCTTAGCCATTGGATCATATAGCTCGACTTTTGAATGGATAATGGAAGTTAATGTAACTAGGGAAGTGTGTAGCATGACTGCTTGGAGCGGGACGCGAGTTCTAAGATGTAGGTTTAGGATTGTCATCGGAACATTTTCCTGCCTTTTCTGTTCCTTAGTCCGAAGAGAGAAAAAAGATACACTCCATTTGAGTTCCTTGGCGTTACCTGATCGCTGGGGCATTCGTGATCATGGTAGATCTGCCGGGTGGCAGATGGCAATAGCCGTACGAGTAGTGGCCCACTGGTCATGGAGACGGAGTACTTGCTAGCAGGGGCGGATCCAAAGGGGGTGGGGGTGCAGGGGGGCTCGAGCCGCCCTACCACCCCAATTTTCATGGAAGCTTCCAAAGTCCTACAAATTTTGAGGAGGAAGAGAAAGAAAAAAGAGGAGAGAGGAGGAAGAAGGACCTCCTAGTCTTCAATTCCGGCTCCGCCATACCTTGCTAGTTGCTAGAGTTGGCGGACGAGTCTAGATAGTTAGGGGTACTTGAGACAACAAGTGATGAAGTGAATAAGTATTTATTATCATTGTGACGGTCAAGAGCATAATTGTTATTAAGATAGATACCAAATTGAATAAGTATTGCAACCGCTATATTCTGGCGGTAGCCTCTATATTGAACATCTAAAAAAGAAATATAAAGTGGAATGGTCAGGTAGCCAATATATACGCTTGTTGGTGCTAGAAAAACATGGTCAAAGAATGGTTTTGCTTGGTATTTTATACCACCCTTTTCCATCGATGCCATGGCGACGTTGGAACGAGGAGATCAGCCACGACGGGCGATGCGATGCAAGCTGCTGCTCCTCTCGTGGCTGTCCGTGGCCAGGGATTTGGCGATGTTGCTGACCTCGCCGTCGCCGTCGCCGCCGGCCGGCGCTTCGTTTCCCCGCCACGGCCTCGTCTGCCAGGGGTCCACAACATGCCGGTCAACAGTCAACAGCGGTCCAACGTTGACAAGGCTGGACCAACGCTCAGGCTGGCCGTCCGATCTCGTTTGACGCGGCGGATTCGGCCCCCCGAGGTCCACTGCTAGGGTATAAATGCCGTGGAAACCTAGGACAGGAGGGCCCCCCGGATCTCGCCGTCGCCGACCAGGACGCTCCTGTCTCCGTCGTTCCCCTCTTCCTGTCGGCGTGAGATCCTCCACCGGGCCGCTCTCTCGCTCCCGGTTCCACCGCGTCCATCTCAGCCGCCGCTCCTGATCGGCTCGGAGAGCCATCGGAGTGGAGGATCGGTTTCTCGCTGGTTGGGAAGGTAGTTCTATGCTCGAGTGGATTCGATTTCCATTGTGTTGTTGCCTATCGAGTGCTAATCCTTCTTCACTCTTCTCAGTGAACTACGGATTTGTCTGCGTGTTGGCCTCCTGCCCGGTCCGTGTGTCCTGGGTCGATTGGGCTCTTCTTCTGTTGGTAACGAAGCCGCTCTCTCGCTTGCCGATCACCGCGGCCGCCTCAGCCTTGCTACCGATCGGTTCAGTGGAGCGGAGATCGATCGGGTGGTGGATAGGTTTTGTCGCTTGTTGGGAAGGTAATTCCTTGCTTGCTGTGCTCGAGTGGATTCAGTTTCCCTGGTGTCGTCGCCTATCAAGCATTGCTACCAAATGCTGATCTTTCTTTCCTGTGTTCAGTGAACTGCGGAGTTATCTCAGCGTGGCGGTGGATTGGTTTCTTCGCTTGCTGGAAAGGTAGTTCCTGCTTGCTATGCTCGGGTGGTTGTGGATTCAATTTCCCTTGTGGTGTTGCCTATCAAGTGCTAATCTTTCTTTCTTCGGCTCAGGAACTGCGGATTTGACTCGGCGTGGTGGCCTCTTGACCGAACCGTGTATCCTGAGTCGATCGAGTTCTTCTTCAGGTAAGGAAACCCTAGCTTGCTCCAACTGAATTTTCTAAGCGCGGCTTTTGTTTTTGGTGTATGTTTCATTATCTGCGAGAAATCAAGTCCATTTCTTTCATTCTCTTGGTACTGTTAGTCGCGGGTTCATTTGCTGCAGCGGCATGCTGATTAGTCCAGCCAACCATGCATCCAATGGTCTAAGTCAGTTCTTCAAAATTCAAATCATGGCGAGAGTGTCCAGTCCATGGAATCTCAGTCAATCACATAGTGGTGGTGGGCTGGTGTCTTTCTGTATGCAAGGTTTAGGCGTCGAAGGAGTGGGCATGGTTGAATTCCTATGCAGCCATGGGAATGGAGACCGGAGAAAGTGATAGGATAGGGAAACCTTGGACGTGGGAAATTCTTTGCCGCCTCCTGTCAACTTCAATGAATTTTAGTTGTTTGTTCTCACCTCCACATGGCGGGTATTAAAAGCCAAAACTTCACGTGCGCGTCCCTGCACTTCACCTATGGGAACCCATGAGGGACCATGCTGTGTATAAAACAAAAGTTCGTTTTGTCCCTTATGTTTATGTATAGCTAAGGAGTACAGAGTGCGGTGGCAGCCTTTTAAAGTATTTTATGCCAATCAGAGCATGGTCATGTGGCTCAGTTTCTTAATTTAAAAGCATAATGGTGGCTTTTTAAAAAGATTTTGTGCCAGTTAGAGCATGGTCACATGGCTTGTTGTCTTAGTTTTAAGAACATGCATACAAGGAAGTGTTTTCTCTGGATCCATGCATGTTTACAAAGAGCATGGACGTGTCAAGCACATGACTAGCTACACCGAATAGCGTTGCTATTTTATTCATTGTGTGTCCCTCAAGATTTGAATATGCTAAATGCAGATAGCAGCCTAATTTGCATTGATCTACAGTATTTAGTCTTATGGACCTTTGAGCGGGAAATAGTATAACCATTCATTCTAATAATTGTCGATAGGTTTTTGCGATGTACTTCAGCATTATTTTTGTGCTTTTCCTTCTTTAAACTTCTGAAGATTAATTTATGCTGTTCTGACTTTCCGATCTTTTGGGTATGCACAAAAATAGAAACGTATTGCTATGCTCGAGTGAATCTTGATTCAATGTCCCTTGTGTTGTTGCCTATCAAGTGCTAATCCTTCTCCCCTCTGTTCAGGGAACTGCGGATTTATCTCAAGAGTGGTGGTGGATTGGTTTCTTCGCTTGTTGGAGAGGTAGTTCCTTGCTTGCTATATTATGGGACAGAGGGAGTACTACAAAGGAGAAGGGGCTTCGTCTTTGTGAAGTGCTTCTATCAAGTTCACACATAATTTGAACACAATTTGATGCAGCCCATGGCAACCACAAGGACAAATGCAAATGGTGTTTATTTGGTTGAAAGTTCTTCTAGGAAGGAATTCTGTGTTCTGAGTAGGCAAGCAGAACTATCATCATCATCATCAGGCCAGAAAATAAACTCATGCAACCGCTATGAGGACAAGTCTGTGTCGCATAGGCAGGAATCTGAATCCTCCATGGCAGCAAGTGATAACATTGATTCTCTAGTGGCGAATTCAATCGGCAGGCTCATCTTTGAGGCTGGACTTGAGCCTGATTTTGTTCACTTACCATCTTATAATGGTGTGATTGATTTGCTCACCCGTGGAGTTCGGATTGCGATGCCTTCTTATAAATATATTCTTCAGGTGCAACTAAGTGAAGTTCAGCAGCGTGAAAGGGTTTTGAGGCAACACTGGGAAAAAAGTGGGTGCAGTGTAATATTGGATAGCTGGAAAAGCTCATGTGGGAAAAAGTTCGTAAGTGTTTTTGTGCATTGCAGAGAAGGCATGCTGTTCCTCAGATCCATGGACATATCTAAAATATTCGATGATGTTGATGAGCTTGCAGCAATGGTTTGCCATGTGATTGAAGATATTGGTGTGTGCAGCATCGTTCAGATTATCATAAATGATGTATCGCCGCATATGCAAGCTGCAGAGCATGCTGTCTTAAAGAAATATGAGCAGTCATTCATATTTGCGGTATGTGCCGATCATTGCATCAATCTTCTGCTTGAGAATATAGCAGCACTTGATAATGTGAAAGATGTCCTAATGAAGGCAAGGGATATCACTAGGTTTTTTTATGGCCATGCACTGCCAATGGAACTGAAAAGGCTGTATATTGGGGATGCTGAGATCATAAGTAATTCTAACCTGAAATTTGTGGCTGTGTTTGACACACTTGAAAAGCTAGTGTTTCAGAGGGATAATCTGGTGGAGATGTTTAGCTCGGCAGACTGGGTTTCCTCTGATCTGGCTTCTACAAGTCTGCCCATGCATATCTGTGAGGTAGTACAGACGGATGATGCATTCTGGAGTGCTGCTGCCAACATTTTGAAGGTGACAGGCCCACTTATCAGAGTTTTATATAAACTGGAAGGTGATAAGTGTCCAGTGAGTGTCCTGTATGATGCCATGGATAGCGCAAAAGAAGACATCAAACTGAATCTTGGTGATGAGCATGGCAGTTACTGGCTGATGATTGATCACATCTGGGATGATTACTTGCATTCCCCAGTCCATGCTGCTGGCTATTTTCTCAATCCAACTATTTTTTACACCGATCGATTCCGCAATGATGCTGAGATCAGCAGTGGCATCACGACCTGCATTCTACGAGTATCCAAGAGTCATTATGATGCATTGCTCACTGCTGAACAAATGGATGTCTATCTGAGGAAGTCGGGTCCGTTTGATTCTGATTCAGCCATTGAGGAAGCTGAGGGAACACCTCAAGGTAAATGCTAGTCTTCATTTCCTGTGCGAACATATTACATTGGTAGGATGTATTGTGTGCACACACACCGGTGGGGCGCGCGCCCACACACTGCACACTCCTTTCTTGCTGGTATAATGCATCACACGCACACACTCACTACTTGTCGGAACAGTCACTCTATCTCCACCAGTTAAAGTACATCCTTACCTTCGTTTGTTTGGAATTGCAGATCTCTGGTGGGTGAAGCATGGGTCTGGCACGCCGGCGCTGCAGTCCTTTGCGAGCTTGATCCTAGGGCAGACGTGCTTCGGCACTTCCAGGTACAACCTGGACAAGAGCTTGTCCGAGAGGCTGCACACCGAGAAGAGGGCCTACACCGAGCAGGAGAGGTTCCGCAGCATGGAGTACATCTACTACAACCTCCGGCTCGCCAACTCGGTGCCGCGCGTGGCCGGCCCTCCCGCGGACCAACATAGTAAGCTCACTACCCAGCTGGGCGATTGGGTCTCAGCGTAGCACACCCCAATGGTGGCGCTCACCGGTGCGGTGACTGGTGACTCTTGTAGCATTTGTGTCTGTCTGTCTGTCTGTCTGTACATACCAGGTAGGCTCTGCTTTTGGGCGGCACGGGCTCGCCTGCTTCAATGCTGTCCAGTGCTGCGTGTCGCTCTGTCGCCTGCGGCGCGGCCTGCTTCAGCTCCCTGCTCCCCCATTACTCTCGCCGGAACGAATTGAATTTGGGCTGTGCCGGCGCCGGCATGGCAGCGGGCAGTGGCATGGTGCCGGAGCCTGCGCCCGTGCATGAGTGGAGCGGTTGCATTTGGTGCTCCCCAACCACCCCGTGGCAGCTTGTGCTTCCACTGTCTCATGCTGTGTCCATGGCTCCTGGAGCCTGATGGTGATTGATTTTCTTTAATCAGGTGTGTTCAAGTTTGAACTCGGCTGTGGATCCGTGACGGGCAGGCAGCACAGGCTTCCCTGAACCTGATCCGATCCTTGGGCTCCGTAACGGCGTCGGGCGGCGTGCAGGGGCGGTAGAAGGCTGGCGAGCACTAGCTGCGGTTCGCAGTAAACAACACGGAAAGCCGCGGCGGCGGCGGAGTAAAAGAAGAAAGCGTAGCAAGGCAACAAGCGGGCGCGGGACAAGGGAGGCGTCTCGGGCCCGGCGGCGTCCCAGCCTTTTGCTCCTTCCCCTGCTGCTCCGGCGAGCTCGGGCTGGACTCTTCTTGTTGCGGTCAAGCACGGGCGCGTTGGCGCGCGGATCGCGCCGCCATGCCGCTCGCACCCGCGTAAAAACAAACGCTGTTCTAGGCGGCTCCTGGGGTCGGAGCGGCCGGTCCGTGGAACATACGACGAGACCGTGCCCAAACTGGAAGATGACGCCAGGCGAACCGTGCTCTCTTTGGTTGGGGTCCTGGTCGTGCCGGACGCGACGCGCGGAGCCCAGGAGCGGCAGGTGGCTCGGTTGGTTGGGTTGGGTGTTGCCCTCGCATGCGCACTCCGTCTTGTCGCGCTCGCTCGCACCGCACCACCACCGCCTCGAGTGGCGAGTTCGGCCACCCACTCCACGCCACCGTCGCCACGGCCACGCGGCCTAGCCACCACGTAGCGTAGCTGCCCGGTCGCCGCCTCGGCCAATAAGCGACCGTGCATTTCAAATTTTGAAGACCAGGCGGTCAAACCAGAAGATCTCCTGCTGCCGCCGCTCTCGCCTCTCTCTCCACGCCGAAAGCGCGGACCCGGCAGCTGCCCTCACACCTCTCGCCGTTCCTATCCCGGAGGAGCGAACCGCCGAGGGAGAGAGGGGAACGCCGTCGGGCCGGCCATGCCGCTGCCGCTGGCCAGGGCGAGGAGGGGGTTCTCCCCGCAGCCGCCGGCCCGCCCCTCCTCGTCTCCTTCCTCGTGCAGGTTGCAGCTCGAGCAGGATGTGAGTGCCCCTTCGTCGTGCCCCCCACTCTCTCCATCTGCAGCGACCGGCCGGGCATTCGTTATCGTTCACGCCTGACATGGGAACCCTGGTGCGCAGGTGCAGGAGCTGCAGAAGGCTCTGCGGGAGGAGACGGCGCTGCACTCCGTGCTCGAGGGCGCGCTCGAGCGCGCCGCCGTCACCCTCGCCGACATGGCCTACCTCCCCACCAACGTACGCACGCGCGCCGCGGCGCGGTTGCTGATTCCCCGCCATGGTGTACGGGTGCTGACGCTACATGTCTCCTCACTCCCGCTGTCTCTGCAGGCGCAGGAGCTGATCTCCAACATCTGCATCCTGGAGACCGCGGTCACGAAGCTGGAGGAGGAGATGGTCTCCCTGCATTTCCAGCTCATCCAGGAGAGGAACGAGAGGAGGCTCGTTGAGTACCGCCTCAAGCAGCTGCCGCCGTCGGCTTGCTCCTGCCACTCTGGGAAACTCGAACCGGAGGTACGGATTTCTGTGCTCCGTATGATTCTTGCTTAATTATAAGATTCTTTTAGGATTACAGATATAGTAGAATCATAATCGAGTCTGATTTTGCTGAATCGATTTGCTTACTGTGCATTGTCACTGAAGTCATTTCTTCCATAATCTTTTTTGCAATCCAAAACCTGCAGTATGGTTCTAGAATAGTCCTGCAAAATAGCTTTACCTCCCATTCTGACCTCTATGCACCATTTCCTTACTAAATTATTAAGGAGCTCTGTGTTGGGTATACATGAAGTCGATATAGAGCTCACTGTTTTATCTTTGTTGGCTTGGCACTCAACCGTTTATTCATGTTGCTAACAGGATGCCACAGGTGAAAAATGTAATCAGGGAGAGAAGGTTTATCCTCGTGCTGTCCTGCATGAACAAGTTATGAAGTTACAGAGACAGATCTCTGTTAAAAGCTTAGTGAATCCTAATCAGCTTTCAGAGGACATCGTCCGCTGCATGAGGAACATTTTTATTTCCTTATCAGATTCCTGCAGAGACTCCTCAGGGAATTCCTCCATGGAGAATCAGCAGTCTGTTCCATCTCCCAGCGGAAACTATTCAATTTCTGCATTCTGGTCTCTCTCGGAACCATCTTCCATATCTTCTTGGGTACAGAGCCCTCAAGTTGATTTGAACTACAACAATAATTTATTAGCTTCAGAGACCGTTTTTGACCCTTACAAAGCTCGCGACAAGCTTAGCTGGGCTGACATAGGAACCTACAGTGCAGCGGCTGAAGTTTCATGGATGTCAGTTGGGAAAAAGCAACTTGAATATGCTGCAGAGTCACTTCGCAAATTCAGGTAGTGTGTCAAACAATCTTTGTAATACCCTCACCTTACTTATTTGTTATTAACTGAAACAATGACAACCGGTGCACCTAATCATACTATAATTCACTGGCTTTAGCTCTACGATTCAGTACATTGTCTCTTTAGTACTACATGACCTTTTATTTCAATGCCATTAAAGATGAACGCCTGTTTCTTCATTCATGGTATTTTGGTTAATCCAACAGTACTAATGATTGCCTATAAGAGTGCAGGTTGTTCATTGAGCAGTTAGCAGAAATAAACCCTGTTCACCTCAATGATGATGCAAGGCTGGCATTTTGGATCAACCTATACAACGCGTTAATGATGCACGTAAGTGATTTTGCAAACTCTAATTCTAATGGTAGTTGAATGTGGGAGAATATTTCTTTTTTCGTCAATGGGCGGGAGAATATTTCATTCTGAACATTAGTGACTTTTTGTCACTGTTCACAGGCTTATCTTGCTTATGGTGTTCCACGGAGTGACATGAAACTGTTTTCACTGATGCAAAAGGTTTGCTAAAAAAACTTATTATTGTACATTAATTTGTTGATATGTTAGCTGATACTTCAAGTAAATAGGATGTCAGCAATTCAAAATTTCCATTTTTCTGACGCATGTTGTCTAACATGCTTTTCTTTCTGGATAATCATATTTTTATATTTGTTTAACCTCTAGGCCGCATATACAATTGGGGGGCAATCATTCAGTGCTGCATTTATTGAATATGTGATTCTGAAGACGAAACCACCAAGTCATAGGCCACAGATGGTATGTCACTTACTCAAACCTTGCTGGGCATATAAATCCAGTGCTGGTTAATTTCATTACCTTCTTCTAATCAACGCAAACTGTTCATAGTTATTTCTATCTTTTGTCAAGGCCCTGCTTCTTGCCCTTCAGAAGATGAAGGTACCTGAGGAGCAGAAAAAATTCTGCATTGAGGCACCTGAGCCACTTTTGACATTTGCTCTCAGCTGTGGAATGTATTCTTCTCCTGCAGTAAGCTCAGATTCCTTCTTTGGCTTCCTTCATGGCTTCATCTAACACCGAGCACTCTTTTTTTTTTCCCTTTTTGACAAAGGTCTTCATGATTATTTCTAGTGCAGAGATTTTATGGTTGATAAGGACTAATTGTCATTGTAGGTGAAGATATACACAGCAGATAATGTGAGGGAAGAACTTCAAGATGCACAGCGTGATTTCATTAGAGCATCAGCAGGAGTAAGTCGAAAAGGGAAGCTTCTGGTCCCTAAGATGCTACACTGTTTTGCCCGTGGTTTTGTTGATGACAGCAGCTTCCCTATTTGGATATCGCATTTTCTACCTCAGCAGCAAGCTACATTTGTTGATCACTGTGTGTCTCAAAGGCGGCAAAGTCTCCTGGGCACCCGTACTTTTGGCATCATTCCATTTGATTCTCGGTTCCGGTACCTCTTCCTGCCAGATACAGGATCGTTAAATTAACTTCCAGCAATATCCAGATCGTTGCCCAGATAACCTAATTGGTAAACTATACTAGACTTTGGTGTTTATTTTTTCTAAGATGCAACATAAAGCATTTTTGGTTTCCTTCTGCTGATGTATTTGCATTTTTCCAACAGCCTAACAGCCAACAGAACATAAGCAGTCCACATCTACTGTACAAGGCTCCAAGCGCTGTTAGACAGTTGAAACAAGAGAGTATCTGTCTTTGGAATTGCAAGTATATCTAGGAAACAAAGTTTATATCCGTGGATCATGGAAGTATCGACTTCGAGAAAACAGAGCCCACTGGTTGAGATCTGTGTCACTGGAAGTCAGATGTATATCTTCAGAATGTCTTAATAGTTTCCTCTGCTTCGACACCCTGTCGAGTTTCCTCAAAAATCTGTACATATCTTCTCTTCCAAACAAAATTAAATTCATCGTGGTGCTGTTTACCAAATATATCTGTTTTTATCATTGATCTGACAACATGTATATCCACATGCATTGTGCACGAAGAACTCATTATCATGTAGGAGCTAGAATGTAAAATTAGACAATTCCAATCCTTGGAGAATTTAATCTCTATATATACCCTCTATCGCACTGGGAGCTACCAAAATTACTATACTGCAACCCTGCTAGTTTCATTGGAACTGCAACTTCTGGGAGCAATCCTAGCGGATTTGCTCAGGTTGTTGCAAACTATTCCAGCTACCAGTACCAAGTACCCCTGAATCCCATGTGTTAGTGTTTACCTTACCTTTAACGCCTCTGAAATGCTGCATTTAGAGACCTGGCAGAAGAACTTGGTTTCTATCCAGCCTGCAGCCATGACAGTTGCTTCAGTAACCCCGTACACATTTACAAATTGCTCTGTTACTCTGTCACGAACGGCTCAGGGTCCATCCTTCCCATCCTTGATGCGATTGCAGATATCTGAGCATTCTATCAGGCTAATGAACAACAAACTGATCAGAGTTCTAACTCGCTTTGATCAGAGGTAGTTATCTTTGAAAGAACAGGGAGCTGCAGTTACCAGTACTGCCGGGTCCGGAACCCGTCCTTGAACACCACGAGTGGCCTGCGCACGGCGAAACAATCAGAAACCATCAACAAAGCAGCTGGATGAATTGTCAGGAACCGTGGCTCCTTGCAGCTTATAAGAGTTGAGCAGCCGGTGTCGGTTACCTCCTGACGTTGAGGGGGCCCTCGCCGGGCGCGCCGCCGCCGCCGCGGATGCAGGTGCCGACGCACTTGGTCGTGCACTGGAGCGCCTTGGCCGACCTGGGGTGCTTGATCCGCTCCGCCTTCCCGTCGCCCCCTGCCCAGCTCGGGACGCCCTCGTCAGTGACCCTGGCCACAGTGGCCATGCGTGCTGTGCTGCTAAGTGGAAGCACGTGTCGTGCTGGAGACGCACCGGAGAGCGTGGGCGGGATGTTGGAGAAGGTGTCCGGCTGCGGAGCCGGCGTCGAGAGGATGGCCGCGAGCGCCACCGCAAGCACGGCCTGCGCCGGCGACGTCATCCCTCCAGCGGGCGGCTCTCCGGCGACGGCAGGACGCGCCGTGGCCTCGCGGAATCCAGGCAGAGCTGTGGGCTGTGGCCTCCGGTCAGCCACCCGGCCTCGCTGCCGTGGCAGATACAGCGAGGCGATACGCGCGACCAGTGGCTGCGAGCCTCCTGCGAAGGAGAGGAAGATACGATGGGCCCACATGCTCCTCATTTTTTTGAGATGCGGGCCCACCTGCTCCTCTGCTGGGCCGGCTCTTAATTGGGCCTGAAAACTAGCCCAGCTCCCGGCCTCCGGCATCGCAGGCCGAGGCCCAGATACAGAGACTCCGATCACTATGGCTTCGGCCCGCTCACCCTCTCATGTCCGTCGTCGTGCCCGGTCTGCCTGGACTCCGGCCGGCTTCTCCCCCAGTCCGGCGGCTCCGTCCGCCCGCGTGCCCCGCCGCCGAGGAAGGAAAGCTGGGAGGTCCCTACTGCTGTTCAAATTTCGCCAGGCCAACTCCGTGTGTTGCATCCACGCAAATTCCGTGGCGGTGGCGGGAAGGAGCAGGCGCTTGCAGTCGAACGCGGCGGCGAGCGGGGACGAAACCCTAGAGCCGAGCTCCAGCACGGCTCCGCTCGCGGGTCGGTTCCCCCTATCCGTTCCCGGCGATGAACCGGCGGCAGGAGCTCTGCAGGAACTTCCAGCGCGGCAGGTACGGGATCTCCGTTGCCCCGGCATGTGATTGGTTCCGACTGGTTACTTAGCTCGATTGCATTGCTCGCTCTGAATTCCCGTAGCTCGAATGGGGATCACCTTGTGATTGTAACGCTCGTTCTGGATGGTGCAGCTGCAAATACGGAGCGCAGTGCAGATTCGTGCACGCGTCCTCTCAGCAGCAACAGCAGCAGCAACATGCGAAGCCCAACCCGTTTGGGTTCGGCTCCGCGAGCCGGCCACAGCAGCAGCAGTTGTTCGGTTCGCAGTTCCAGCAGCAGCAGCAGCAGCAGCAGAAGCCCAACCCTTTTGGATTCGGGGTGCAAGGTGCAGCTGGGCAGTCCAGAAACGCTCCTGGCCCGGCGAAGGTTTGTCTTTCTAACAGGAAATGGAATCTATTTCTGTTATTCGCCCTCAGTTGTAGGATTCAGCATGTGCAATGGGTCTTCTTGTGTGTGCCTGATGGATTTTGTCAAACCAGCCATTTCAAAATAAGTGGGTAAGGGACCCGTCAGCTGCTCCAACAAAGCAACCAGAATTGGCGCAGGCACCAGCAGCAGCCCACACGTGAGTCTGCGATGCTAAATTGATGTACTTTTGATCCTACTTGATTTCTTGTTGTTATGGTGAGTCACTAACTTCGCGAGTTGTTTGCCAGATCCTGTGCAGATCCCGAGTCCTGCAGACAACAGATTGCTGACGATTTTAAGAATGAAACTCCACTCTGGAAGCTTACATGTTATGCTCACCTCAGAAGGTAAATATACTCATTGTGCTTCAACCAGTGCCCTCTGCTTTCCCCCAATGTATTTGTACTCATCCTTTTATATTTTTTGCATTTAGTGGCCCTTGTGACATCAAGGGGGATATTAGCTTCGAGGAGCTGAGAGCTAAAGCATATGAGGAAAGCCGACAAGGGAATCCTCTGCAGTCAATAGTAACTCACTAGCACTCTCAACTCGTTACTAAAATTTCGTGATTGGAATTTTGCAGTTTGAAGTATGTATCTTGCACTTGAAGTATGTGATAAAACATTACTTGTAAGCTCATCCTCTGCAACATTATACCGAGATATCAAAAGTGGCATGAAAAAATATATACCTATCAGAATTGTTTGAAACTATCTGTACTGATTCTCTATTGTGAGGCATGTAAAAACTACCTGTGTGGACAACATGACCTGTACTTAGCAGAAAACTGCAACCTGGGGTCTTGAGCACTTTTAGCAAGGCAGTGCTATTTACGTTAGTTTCACTTACATGTTTTGGTCAACATAAATCTGATCGTTTGCTGGATTTACAACAATAGTCTCTCATTCATTGGTTTTGTTTCTTCAGATCGAGGGTGAGAGGAATCTGCAAAATGCAAAGGTGATGGAGTTTACTAATTTCCTGAACAATCCACGTGTATCAGTATCACAAACTACAAGCTTTCCAACTGTGGCTTCCTTCCCTGAAGTGAAGAATAACTCACCATTTGGGGTTCCTCAAACTAATGGACCACCAGTGTTTAGTAGTTTCAGTCAAGTTGGATCAGCAAATAACTTTGGACCTGGGCCCAGGTAATATTTGCATGATCATCTTAGAGGATAAGCACTCAAAATGATCTACTGGCATTATTATGCATTATTATGCATATGATCAGTCTGTTTTTCTTGTGTGCACTTGGGTATTAATTTCGAGGAGCTATCTCATGCAGAACTGCACCAGGAGTCCCAACCAATAGTCTCTTCGGTCAATCTAGCCAGGCAAGCCATCCAGCATTTCCTGCACCTACTTTTGGACGTTCTGATATGAAATTTGGAGTTTCAGGTATCATTTTTGACTAACCCATGCAATTACACTGTTACTTCTTTATTCAACCTACTAGTAGGTTGCTCGATTAATTTGTGAGCAACAGTTTGTATGATTATGTCTATTGATGTCTAGATGGTCTTCAACTATTCTGATTCTTGACTCTGTTAATTTTTTGGCATACAGTGATAAAGAACTTAACCATCTTGTAAATTGCTAATGTATATGTCTATGTTTGGAGATGATCCTGTGTCCATTAGAAACCCCAGACCTGTAATTTAGACTGCTTTAGGATTATAATTGGACTCAACAGGAGCTATCTTGGACTCTGGACACTAGTATGGGTTCAGAATCTCATAAAATCCTACTAGCCACTCACTGTTGAACAGTTCTGCATATCCCTTTCATTTCTTTTATTTTCTTAATTTAGGAATAGATTCTGCCTATTATTTTGGTTGCAATTTGAACTTATAGGATTTTACAGGTTCACAACAGCCATCTGGGAGTTTGCAAGGCTCAAGCATGTCCAGTGCTGGCAATTTCCCAAAGCCTCCTGCAGGCTACCAGCAGTCTGCCTCCTCTAGCCATCACAGAGACATTGATAGGCAGTCACAAGATTTACTTAGTGGGATCATAGCTCCTACAAGTGCCGTAAACCAAGCTCCTGTTGAGTAAGTTCTTCAATAAGATGTACACAATATACTGAACTTGATAGCATGTGCACAATATACTGACCTTGAGTATATGCTGTTTTTTTATGAGAAAAAACGAACATAGTTCCTTTTAGACTGTCTAATGAACGTGTATCAAAACTTCCTGAATACTTTACTACTTGTGTAGATTTAATGGGGAAAGCACTATGCTCCTTCCTTGCAACAAAATTTTTAAAACTAACTGATCAGACTTGAATGTTCAGAAACATTATTCTATATATGTTTGCTTTTGTTGATTTTGGTTAGTTAACTTTGAAATTATTATATGCAGCATTGTGAATTTATTGTTGCTTATCTCTATTTTCTCATCCAACAGGGAGAATAAAAATGAAAATCAGGATGATAGTATCTGGTTGAAGGAAAAATGGTCAATTGGAGAGGTGTGAAATACTTTCCTCATGAGCCATCCTGATTGTTTTGTTTCAAAGAAATTGTTTGCCTGCAGACATTACTACTCCTGATATAGCACAATCATGTGTTTTACAAATGACCACCCATTTAGTTGACAATCATTCACATGCTATTGCATGCGATGTACATTTGTGTCTGATGTGCAATTACCTCTAGCATTTGAATCAGGCTGTTAGTAACTTCTTGGTTGTATCTTCCTAACTTGTTGCATCTAGTTTCTTTCCTTGTTGAGAACAGTACGGTGTACATTTCTCATGTTTGATTCTTTGGCTATTTTTCTAAATTTGAACTGTTGTGAGACTTATGTTTTAGGACATAAATTCCTGTCAGTAACGATTAGGTAATTAACCCATGTTGCTGTTTTACTCAACTGCCACCCATAATTAGTCCTACTTATATTGAGTATTGATGGGAACCTGGTTATCTATCTTGTGCTACATTTTTATTGCATATGCGATTATAATTTAGTTGTGCAGATATTTGATTCACATGCTGGTTTTCAGATTCCGCTGGGCGAACCACCACAGAGGCACATCAGTCATGTGTTTTAGGAACTCAAAAGTATTCTGTGTTGCGGGGCCGCTATCAAGTCAGCTTCATTGTCCCCTTATATGCTGTCGAGATGCCATCAATCGGTTAATTTTTTTTCTCCTCCAAGGTAAATGCTCTCTGCTTTGCTCTGTTTAACCTGAAAACAAACTCCTAATTTGTCAAATCATGTTCATTCCATGATTCAACTGTGTTGCAGCTTCGGATTGGAATTCTACAGCAAACTGGAGGAGGTCAAATGTACATGAACATGAAAGGCTGATGGCAGTGTAAAACCTTTGCTGTGTCTGGCTGGCATCATATACTCTATATTATAGTGTTTCATTCCCATTGCCATGTGCTCCGCCAAGTCTTATCTAGACATCTAGGGGCTAAGCAGTTTTGTGTTCTGGAACTGATGAAACTAGTTCTGATTGCTCCATTCATCAGTTCCGGGGTAGTGAGTTGCCTGCAGTGCCTTTTGAATCACCTGGACCGCGCCTCGTCCGTTTCATGTGCATTTGGGCTGGGCCTTTAACAAAGAAACCGGGCCGTCACTTCTTGGGGGGTAGTTGCCAGTCCTCGAGCACACTGGTTTGAGGCCCGCTGGGTCTATCTTCTGCATGGAGAAAAGAAAAAAAAAGGGATCACTGATCGATCCACTGCCTTCACAGCTGCGTTTCACCTCCACGTTGCACCTCTGGCACGTGGGCCCGCACCTCCTAGTCTCTCTGAAAGTAACTAGCAGATACGCCAAACTGTGGCCAGAAGATGGGCCCAGGCCATGGCAGAAGGTTAATTGCTTTATCCGGCCGTATTGGCACCACATATTGAATGCACCGAAAATGAAGATCCCACAGCACAAAAGCACAAGCTGACACGACGACGTTCCCTTGCCCCTCCGAGCAGGTTCCACTACAGTCTCTGCCTCGCTCGCTCTCCCCAAAAAGGAAGGGAAAAAAAACACGAGGACTGTTATTCACGCGTGACACGTCACGGTTACAGGCGAGCTACCGACGCTGCAGTGTCGGCGGCCGTTGACCCGGGCGGCGGCGCCCCGCGCGCGCGGTAACGGTAAGTGGTGGTGGGAGGTCGAGCGGAGAAGCTTCCATCCAAAATTCCAAAATGTTTTGAACGAGCCCTCCTCCTCCTCGGAGTCCGGCCGCAGGTGCGCGTCGTGCCCGGCTGCGTTGAGATTCACGAGCGCACGCGGGCGCGGTGCACATTACAAAGCCCCCGCCATTAACTATTAGTTCAGAGAGCACTGTATTTTAGTGGAGTGTTCCTGGTGATGATCAGGCTCAGGGTTCGTGGAAGGAAAAACGCCGCCGGTTTCCGAAATCTGAACTTCTGATTGGCGATCAAGCTCTACCCCGTATCCATTCACGGAGCAGCAGGCTTTTTATGTTCAAGAAAGAATCTAGTGCCAATGGAGCAGCTCGTACAGAGTGGCACCATCGAATTCAGATGCCGCCGATCGATCGTTGCGAGCACAGAGAATGCCCGTGATTGCCCGCCCAGCCATCTCACCGGCACGGCGACCTCACCGCGGCCGCCACCTTCCCAACGCCAAAAGGACACGAGCCCGCCCGCGCCGATCCGTTCGTCTCGTCCCGGGGCCGAAACGGCAGCGCAGACGCCACGCGGCCGTCCCGTCCGGCACCGCCCCGCCGTGCCGCGCCCGGCCCACGCCTCCGCGTTAACCCTCGGCCATGTGATCCCCCTGACACCGCGAGCTGCCACCCTCCTTCACTTCACTCCCCCGCACCCCACTCCACCCCACCACCCCTCTTCTCCCCCTCCTCTCCCCTCGCCCCCACCTAAAACCTCACGCACCCCGCGCCGCCGCCGCCGGCTGCCGCGATGACCGCTCCTCTCGCCCTCGGGGGCTGGCGGGGCCTCCGGCGGCTGCTCCCGCTCCTCCTGCTCCTCCTCGCCGCGGCGCTCGCGCCCCCCGCGGCGTCGCAGCCGGCCACCCCGCGGCTGCAGGCGGCGTACGCGGCGCTGCAGTCGTGGAAGCGCACGGCCATCTTCTCCGACCCCTTCAACTTCACCGCCAACTGGGTGGGCCCCAACGTCTGCGCCTACAACGGCGTCTTCTGCGCGCCGCACCCGGCCGGCGGCGGGCTCGCCGTCGCCGGCATCGACCTTAACCACGCCGACATCGCGGGCTACCTCCCCGACGACCTCCCCCGGGGCCTCCCCGACCTCGCGCTGCTCCACCTCAACTCCAACCGCTTCTGCGGCGTCCTCCCGGACACCTTCCTCCACCTTCGCCTCCTCCACGAGCTCGACCTCAGCAACAACCGCTTCGTCGGGCCCTTCCCGGAGGTGCTCCTCACGCTGCCGGCGCTCAGGTACCTCGACCTCAGGTTCAACGACATCGAGGGGCCCATCCCGCCGGCGCTCTTCGACCGACCGCTCGACGCCATCATCCTCAACAACAACCGCCTCACGCGACCCATCCCGGCCAACCTCGGCAACTCGCCCGCCTCCGTCGTCGTGCTCGCGCACAACAGGCTAGGCGGATGCATCCCGCCCTCGATCGGGCGGATGGCCGCCACGCTCAACGAGATCGTGCTCATCGACGACGAGCTCAGCGGCTGCATCCCGCCGCAGGTGGGCCTGCTCAGCCAGGTCACCGTCTTCGACGTCAGCGGCAACCACCTCCAGGGCCCGCTCCCGGGGAGCGTCGCCGGGATGTCGGCCGTCCAGCAGCTCAACGTGGCGGGCAACCTCCTCAGGGGGCCCGTGCCGCCGGCCGTGTGCGGGCTGCAGAGGACCCTCAGGAACTTCACCTACGAGGACAACTTCTTCAACTCGCGCCCCGGGTGCGCCGCCGCCACGGCGGACGGGAGGTGGAACTGCATCCCCGGCGCCCCCGCGCAGCGCCCGCCGGCGCAGTGCGCCGCCGCGGGCGTCCCGTTCGACTGCAGCACGGCGCAATGCCAGGCACCACCGCCGGCGTCCGGCCCTCCTGGTGGCGGCGCGCAACATGGAGGTAGCAGCGCGCCGCCGTCTCCGCCTGGGTCGGGCTCCGGCAGTCCTTCGCAGCCAGTGCCGCCGCCGGGCTCCAACACGCCGTCATATCCGTCGCCGCCAGGGAGCTCCACGACCCCGCCAGGGGGCTCCACCACCCCGTCATACCCGACGCCGCCAGGTAGCTCCACGTCCCCGCCAGGGGGCTCCACCACGCCGTCCAACCCGCCCCCGCCAGGGAGCTCCACGACGCCGCCAGGTAGCTCCACGTCCCCGCCAGGGAGCTCCACGACGCCATCGTACCCGTCTCCACCAGGGGGCTCTTCGACGACACCGCCCAGCGGCGGCGGCAGCCCCAACCCGTCAATGCCGCCTTCATCCGGGCCATCCCATGGTGGCTCGCCTCCGTCCTCCAGCTACCAGCCGCCGTCGTCCGGGTGGTCGCCGTCCGGTCAACCCGTGGGAGCACCACCCACTGAGCACCCCGGTGGCGTCTGGCCGCCGCACTCCCCGTCGGTTCCAGGCGCACCAGGATCGCCGTCCACGCCGACAACTCCCGGCACACCAGGATCAACATACCCGCCGTCAACTCCAGGCGCACCAGGATCCCCGACGACTCCGGGCACGCCAGGATCGACATTCCCGCCTACGACTCCCGGCGCACCAGGATCGCCGTCCACCCCGACGACGCCCGGCACGCCAGGCTCAACGTTCCCGCCGACGACTCCCGGCGCACCGGGTTCGCCATCGACACCAGGCTACCACCCTCCGTCCCCAGGAACACCTTCTTCTCCAGGGAACCAGCACTGTCCACCATCCGCGCCCGGCGGCGGCGGCGGAGGCCTCCCATTCCCGCCCGTCCACGGCGTAGCATACTCCTCGCCGCCGCCGCCACCCTCCGACCCCGGGAAGATGCCGTTCCCGCCGGTCCACGGCGTGGCCTACTCCTCGCCGCCGCCGCCTCTCCCGCCGCTCAACGTCCACGGCGTGTCCTACGCGTCCCCGCCGCCGCCAACGACGCCGTACAAGAACAACAACTAGCCGTAGCAGCCGAGCCGACCGGCCGGTCGCCTCCTCCGCGCCCGGGCGTTCGGCGCACCCCGCCAGAGACAGAGTCGTCGTCATCAGTACATCTTGCACTGTAGCTGTTCCTCTCTTTCCCCATTTCTTCTCCCCTCCTGCTCTTCTTTTTACTGTAGCTTTAAGGTTCTTTCTTTTGAGGTTTGTTCGATCAGATTGGATTCAGAGGCTCTGCGGATTCTTTGTTCTTTCTCTACTTAGTTCTTTACTACTACAGTAGCTTCCTCACTCCATGATCATCATGCTCCCTTGTGTACTTATGCTGTGTCTGTCCACTGCAAGCGTCGTTAAAATTGCTCTTCGATTTGTGAGAAAAGCGAGGCATCAGAGATGAGCAGATTTGGTGCTGGCCATTCCAGGCGCGGCAAACCGCGTGCTCCGATTAATTGGAAGCATGAAAAGCGAAGCGAAAAGCTCCGAGCGTCGTCCATGGGCCACGCGTGGTGCCGGGACGACGAAGAGGAGGAAGTACGGTGGAGTCCACACCAGTGGCAAACTGGCGGCAGCACTCCAGGCTCGAAAGGGCGCGCCGGCCACCGCCCCCGACAAGGTCACATGCGAGGCCGGCCGGCGAGCTCCAGGCGTGGCGTGCTACGGGGAGGCCAGACGCAGGCCGTCACACCTCGGCCCTCGCCATGGACGGTTCAGGAGGCTTCTTCCTTCCCCGTTCTCGACCATTTACTGCAGCGATACCGATGGGAGGACGATGGCGCCATGGGAGGCCGTAAACTACTCGGTACTCCACCACCAGCAGTTGTAGCTGCTGGAACAGGAACAGTTGGGCAAGTACAGCGCATCGTATTGACTAGCAGCGCTGGTGGCATTGTCTTGGACCGTGCGCGTTTCACGTGACACTGTTCCTCGCCTCGCCTTGCCTGAATGAGATCAGAGGAGCCCAGCTGCCAGCTGGGGCTGCCCTTCCGTTTGGGTTTCGCCGCGGCAAGCCGGCAACGGCGAGCAAGCCAGGAGGCAGCTGGCGGGCGTATGGGTTGGTCTGCTTGGTTGCCGGTGCAGGCGACTCGAGATCCGATCAGTATCAGCCTGCCTGCTATTACTGTGCTGCTGCGGCTGACACATCCATATGCATATGCGATCGATCTGCCGTCGGGGCATGCGCCCGCGCTGGATCGATCGATCGGCCACCGTTTCTTCTTGCGGCAACCCAGGGCGATGAGCACCTTCCCCGGAGCTGATGATGGGGTCAAGTGAGACGCCATGAATGTGCGCTCGTTCTTGTTCAGGTAGTGTAATCAACCAGATGGGAAACAGTGCTCATCTGCCTACCTGGTTGCCTGATCCACAAGCACCATTTCTCAAAAAAAAAAAAAAACAAGCACCATTTATTTTAGCCCATTGGAGTATTGCGTAATCCTCACTTCTGTTACCCTGTATTACCAAAATGCTAACAAGAACTTGGTGTTTGCACGACTATTTCCTGACGCAAATCATCCACGTGTGTACACTGCTTGTTCGAGGACTCGGGTAATCCGAGTTCAAAACATCCTCAACACGATGAGATGGGAGAGTTTGGTTCGCTGCCTCAATTGCTACAGTTTGCCACGCCTAAGGTTAGACAGGTTTGACCGAATTAGACGTACATTTAGTTTGTATCTACATTTGTGGCAAGATTTTTCTATGTCTCACTCGTCAATGACCTGTAAAAACGTGGCAAGATTCTCTTAAGCGTGCTAAGGTGTGGCGCAGAATTTCAGGGTCTAACCTTAGCCAGGTGTGGCGGACAGGTGTGGCAGAAAATGTATGGCAATTTTTAACGCTTGAGATATACAACCAAACATGCCCGATATTTGCAAGCTGCTACTGGCAACCAACTGGCGCGGCTGCAGGACAAGCCTGAACTCAAAACTCATCACGTCGCGTGACCTACTTCAGGGTTTCTTCAGGGTTGACCTACTTGGATCCCATGCCGCACAGGACGCCCGCGGCCTGACGGGCGAAGTAGGTCAGGATGATGTCAGCGCCGGCACGCCGCAGGCACATGAGCGACTCCATCATCACCTTCTGCTCGTCGATCATGCCCAGCGCCCCGCCGGCTTTGATCATCGAGTACTCGCCCGAAACCTGAACAAGGGCCGGGGGATTAGTAGGCTCAGACACACGTCGGTGCCAGCAAAACATTTCAGATGAGTTAAATATATGTTCTATTGATGCCAACAAATGTATTTTTCATGCAGGATATAGATATGCAACAGCAAGCACAGAACTGAACAAAATTCTTGGGAAGTAAAACAAAATAAGGATCAGGCATAGGCAGGGGTGCAACATTGCATGCCGCAATGATCAATAAGTGACCATGCTCAAAATAAAACTGATTGTGCTTAAAGTATTTTTTTTTAAGATACTGATGGTGCTAAATGTAAGCATAGAATAATTTATGAGTAATGTGATCTGGACAAAAAAGAAAGCTTCTTCGGCAATGAAGATAGGATTAACCAGTAAGAGTTTTTCAAAAAAAAAAAAGGTTAACCACTGAGGTGTCCAGCAAATGGAAAGACTGCATTCTTATATGTAGTAGAGTGCCGATGCAACAGGCAATTGAATAGACAAATGGCATTGGCACCGCACGTTGACACCAAACAAGGAACCTGAACTTTTTGTTGAAATAAAAGGGACAATTGCACAATAGACTTGGTTACATAATGAACTAACCTGGTAAGCAGCAATCGGCAGCGCTGAATTATCCCGAAGAAGTCGGATGACATCCAAGTATGGTAATCCTGGTTTGACCTGTCAAATGAGGACCATGGTTTTAGACCAACACATAAACATTCCATCTTCATAGCAAGCCACTGTAATATACAGAGCAGGATCATTACTAGAAGAATGTCAGCTCCTTCTGCCTCATCTGCTGCAGTTTCTATGAGGGCTTCTCTGTAGTTGGCTGGGTTCATCTGATAACTTCAGAATGAAGAGAAAGCAAACATGTAGATGTCAAGAAAATAGATTGTTAATTAGATGGAAATAGTATCTTTGGTGTCAGTTTCATACGTCTTCTTGTCTCCAAATCTTGGATTTGAATCTAAAGCTTCTCTGAATGGGCCATAAAATGAACTGGCATACCTGTAAAAACAGACATTGCAGATGTAGCAGGATGGCAATATGGGGCATGGAAATGATATGGCGATATGAACAGCATAGATACATACTTCGCCGTGTAGGACATAATGGAAACATCATGGAAACCCTCAGCATCAAGAGCAGCACGAAGTGCTCCAACACGGCCATCCATCATGTCACTAGGGCTGACAACATCAGCACCAGCACGGGCCTATTTATTTAGGGAAGCAATTTTTGAGAAAAAAACTAATGCAGTCATGCCATTATCAGAATATCAAGAGACAAGATTGACCTGTGAAACAGCTTGCTTGCACAACTGATAAACTGTTTCATCATTCATAATTACTCCTGATGCAAGAAAGAAACAAGCCAATGATTAGCTGGAGCAAAACAGTTTATTTTTGGAGATCCTTATGACTGTTATCTGGTCCAGATTCAAAAAAATCAGATTACTTATTTAAAGTGCTTAATTAAAAATAAAAACTCAAGTATCATTGTGCAACATAACGTAAAAGCCAAATCGACGTCTTGACTAATGTGCTTCTTAGCAGTTACTTCATGAAAGGGAATCATTGAAGTCACTGATTGAACAATAAGAGCAGTTATGAGAAGTTTAGCTAGGCAAACAAGAAACACAAAACATGGTTCAAACTAACTTCTAGTCAACCAACATTTTGAAAACTTTATTGTTTAGGCCTCCCGGAAAGAAAGTAACTCTGACATGATGCTTACTGTGGACAATTTATGAAGACATGGAAATTAATTGTTTACGTCCTTAGGAAAAAAGGTGAACAGTTGTAATCATCTGAGTTTTCAGTCCAAATCTGTAAAACTACTTTGGCCTTACAGTTTTTTTTTTCTTTTGGGGAATAGCAAGATCAATATGCTGCGAATGGATGAAAATGGTCACAATCATATATCGCTCTCATTCTCTGATGTGTGCAAGATAGAAGAAAAAGATGACCATCTTTCTTACCATCTTCTCTCACAATACCATCATGGCCATCAGACGAATAAGGATCTAATGCAACATCCGTGTAGATAACCTAAATCAGTCAAATGATTTAGAGGAAAGATAATAATAACAATGATGCAAGCTTTGGACATTAAATTAGGGGCACAAAACTTACAATATCAGGGAATTTGTCTTTAAGCAAGCGGATTGTACGTGGAACCAGACCATTATCATTATATGCTTCATCTCCTGTTGGAGTCTGGAGGAAAAGAAGAGTATGAGCCACACCAAGACAAAAGCAAAAAAGAAATTTGTTATATTCATTAACAGACCTTCAATGCATCGGGAACTTTTGGAAATAGAACGAAACTGTTAACACCAACATCGCGTGCCTTGTAAACCTGCATATAGTATCAGTTTGAACAGTTAATACTAATGACCAAAAAATATATTTCTATGTCTCCAAACAAAAATAACACTACAATATACATTCATGATCTGAAATAATTACTAACACTCCCAATACCTCATCAAGAAGTCCATGTCTCCACCCAAGCCTATAGCACCCTGGCATAGCTCCAATAGGAGCATCATCTTCTCCTGCAGATCATCACCAAGCAAACTACATATATCAAAATATCTCTTGTGTCCAACACTCAAGTCAGTGCATTCCACTACCAACCTTCATGGATAAACAATGGGAGCACAAAATTGGCAGGTGAGATGCTCGTCTCCTGGAATGCAGCCCTAAGAGCAGGCGACTTCCTGTTGCGACGAGGACGCTTTGTCATGTCCTGAGAAATTCGTGGGAAAGGAATTCTACAATTCAGAATTTTGCAATTACACTAGAGAGCATAAATGCATAATTGACATTGGATATCCAGTGAATGCATACAAGGGGCCTGATCTCCGGTGTTCCTTCAGGAGCCTTTGGTCTAACCAAGGGCGGGGGAGCAGGGAATTTCCCAGCGACGGCGTCGGCCTCGCACTCCTCGATGGACCTCCCTGACGGTGCCCTGACGGCCGCCGCCGCCTCCTGCTCGCTGCTGACCCTGACAGCCGTGGAACGCAACCTTGGCCCGGCTCTTGGAACAGCGAAGCAGCTCCCGAAGGCTGAGTGACCGTGGCCGCTCCTACCCTGGAGCATCTGCACGTTGGTAGGGGAGAAGGAGACGGTGGACGCCATGGCCTAACTGCAACGTCAACGCCAATAAGATGGATTCCGCAGACATGGTCAGCAATTGGGAACTATCTTATCTTCTAATGCTGCATAATTCGACTAAAATTTGGGATCTTGATGAGAACAGTAGGTGGAGCGGTTGGATTGAACTGAGGTTGGGATTGGAAGTGGTAATTCTCAGAGGAAATCGAATCAGGGGATTGATGTTGTGCAGTCAAGGGCTTCCAAATCTTGGAGAAGAAGAAGATGCGGAGGAAGAGATGGCGGCAGGCTTACCTGGACGCTGGAGAAGAAGAAGATGAGGGGGAGGAGATGCAGCAGCACGAGAGGGATTTCGGAGAGGGCTGCTAATCCTGTGGCCTCGGTTTGCCGATGGCGACGCCCGCCTTAGACTGCTAGAGGCTTGCGTTTCTTTGTCGCCATCCTCTCCCTGTTTGTCTGTCACCTACTCCCCGTTCAGGTCTGAGTTCAGACTTCAGACCATCACATATCCCAATTCACAAGGTACAATATGTTCAGCTTTGCATACACGCTCTCAATTTTAGACCTCTGTCAGCAAACTCGCCAAAAATAAAAACCCTTTTCTTCAAAAAAAATCCTACTTTGCAAAATTGCTCCAATTATGTTGTCTCAAAATTTAAATATAGTCATTTCAAATCAAAGTAACGTTTAGGCTAGGCTCCCTTTGTTTGTAAACTATATTTACTAGCATAATGCTCGTGCATTGCTACGGGTAATATAAATTTTATCCGGATCTACGTGAGGCGACCAACTTTATACTCTTTCATTCTATTTTCATTCCATGTATAGAGTTGTGACCGCATGAGGCATTGAAAGTCCGGGTTCCGATTGATTTGTTAGGGTTTCAATTGGAATTCTGACTGCATGAGGCATTGAAGGTCCGAGTTCCGATTGATTTGTTAGGGTTTCAATTGGAATTCCGATTGATTTGTCTTGATTCCAATTAGGATTCCGATTCACAGACCAAAGAATTATTGCTTGCTTTACAAATAGTAGAGATAGGAAATGATACGAAAGAAAGTAAGCACAGCTTAACTTGATAGCCAGTCCTATCTACCGTGACAGAACCAACAAATGCACCTACTCATGACAAATTTGCTGGAAGAGACAAACCAAGTAAACCTTTTTTTTTGGGGGGGGGGGTGTTGGGGGGGCGCGGGCGGGTTGAGGTCGTGAGGACACCAGTCGCAGAGCTACGACACGGTGAACGTAGCAAGACATTGCAATTTACACTTAGAAGTAGGCCAGGTTTGCATTCTGAACTTGTGGCCACAAGTTTATGACTTTCAGGATAAGTATATACATATAAATAAGTTTGTAAACAAATCATATCATCATTTTATAAGGGGCATTGCTTCCTGCGTTTCAAAAGTAGGTCTCTTCTATTTTCTTTTCTGCTGTCAAAATGCGAATGGTTACGTTTTCAAATGAAGAGGAGGAAATGAGAACTTATATAATTACAACAAGTCATCATATTGGTTTCCTGAAGTCGATCTGCGCGACGATCTTTACAAAAAGTGCCGAAACGGCCTACCATGTGAATTCCACAAGGCTTGTATACAAAAGAAAAACGTATGGCTTTACAAGAGGAGAAAATATACTCATTACATGACCCATATAATCACACATATCTGAGTCTCGGAGAACATCAATCAGGTGTTCTTCTCTAGAACAGATAATGCAGGTGTAAGATAGTTGTTAGCCTTGTCTGGCAGATGAGCCACCTGAAAAACATTCACAGCGCATTACAAAACATGAAAACGAACAAGAAACACCAATTTATGGCCTTCATTGGAATAAGAAGATCCATCAATTTTGGATTTCAGTTATAAGCTTACAAGTTCATATAGCTCGTTCCCTTGGTCAGCAACGTACTCATAACATACCTAATTGAGTGCATAGCAATAAGTTAGTCATTGCACAACTACTTATTATTGTCAGTATGGAAATCATCGCCATACATGAAAGAGAGAAGAAGATGGAATCTTACATCAAAACTTTTGTTTCTTGCAGTGGAATCATGCAATGCTTTGACACAAATATCTGCTACATCAGCACAGCTAATACCCTACGTATGGAAGTTAAAAGATATACTGTTCAATGTAGCATATGCTCCGTATAACATGGCATCCTGCAAGCAACTAATGGTTCATGGTATATCACCTGAGAGATTCTATTCCCTTGATCAAAGATCAATGCACGCTGACCACCAGGTTCTTCCTGAAACAATATAAAAAGGATCGTCATGGTATCATGCAACCAGGTCAAATGAAACACAGGTAACAAAATGAAAGTAACTGCCATGTTTGGCTCATAAGAAGAAATAGATTGCTTCTGGGTTAACCATATGTCTATATCTGCACACTGCTAATATCAAGAGCCCAAAGTGAATTGCTAGAAACTTCACTTCACAAATATCAGTAAGTTTTTTAGTAGATACCTGCAGCGGGCCCGGGCGCACAATTGTATATCCAAGGCCTGACCTCCTCAGTGCATCTTCTCCAGCCTATAAGAGTATCAAGATCCTTAAATATTTGAATTAGATAGACATACAGGTGTCTAAGTGGTTATGCAAAGTAGAACCTTCTTGGCTTTCAGAACTTGTTCTCTTCTGTTAGGTTCAATTCCTGAACCTGCACATGACACCAATATGAAGTCTGTTTCTTGTCCGGTCTGCACAAAAACAAGGAGACTATCCTTATAAGTTCATGAGACAGAGAGGTAATATTTCCTGGTAAATGATTAGATGGAAATGTTGAAGAAATTTCAACAGAAGAATACTTGTGTTTCAAGTTTTCAATGTAACTAGGGGAGGGAAAAGGAAACAAGTAGCCTAGGTCATGTGAAAGTAAATCAATGGACAACTTACAGGTAAGGCTTTGATGTATTCCAATATTAGCTCAAAGTTTCGGGGGTCACTTGCATTTTGAGATCCATCACCAGGTCTCTGCAGAAAGCATTAGTTGCTAAGCCACCCTTTTGATGTCATAGCCAAAGCTGCATTTACTGTCTTATGGTGACAATGGAAGTTAATACAATATATGAGCGTATATCACTAACCTGCCTTTTTGGTTCAAACCTAATGGTCAGTGTATGCACAAGAAAAGGGTCCAGGGGAGGATCTTGTGGGTTTACGGGCCGAAAAGATGAAAATGGCACTCTTACCTGCAGCAAACAAACACAAAAAGATCAAATTCTACATGTTTTAATTGCCTAGCATTCATCTCGCTCATATAGATAAGATATCAAGCACTACCTAGTACTTACCCTGCAAAAGCCTATTTTTGTAGTCATCCGAGCAAAATATTTCTTGCTCTGGGACGTGTCTGCCAGTGGACCAGTCTCAAGAATAACAACATATGATCTTCCATTTCCTCCCACAGAAAAAAGTAAACCATCGTACCTATGCATAGAGCAACAGAAGTGAAATGTCGCACTCACAAAATACATTCTGATGCATATTTTCACGCATAAAGATTTGCAACATCAGAGAATAAGCAAAACATAAGAGCTCCAAATACCTGTCTAGGGTGGAACCTAGAGGAAGAGAGAGCCTTTTTGATATCTCAACGTATCCACCTCTCATGAAAACAAATCCTGAAAATAAGGAAGTTCCATAAGAAACCTAGGACATGCATAATAAACCAGAACAACCAGGTAAATCAGAGTAATTCTTTTTACTGAAAATCATGTCCTGAAACTTACAGAACAGAATATGCTACCTGAGAAAATGGCCTTCCGGTCTTCTGAAAATTCAAATGCTGCATCGATACCTTCATCAAAACTAGAAGCGAAGGTATTAGGGAAGTAAGATCCCTGGCGCACCTCCCAACCATTCAAGGACTTTCCTGACTTGAATTTTGCTATACGTAGTTTGCTCTTGCTGCTTTTACCAGCCCTGAGCTGGGCCAATTCGTTGTAGTAGTCCTGCAGTACAAAGCTGAGCTCCGTGACATGCTTCATTTAGGAGTGATGGTTCACAGTAACATTAATACAAATAGATGTTGTCATGAGAAAATTAAGTTAGAAGGAATACCTGGAAAGCCTTGCTAGCATTCCTTACTCCTTGGTTATCAACCCTATTTAGGTCTCCTGTAATAGTTGAGCGTGCAGTTGCACAATAGATTATCTTGCTGCAGCCTGATACAGCTGCTTTGACAGTTGCAGGATCACCAACATCACCAACAACAATGTTCACGGACCTTGGGAGCATATCTATCACTTCGGGATCATTTCTTCTTACTAAAGCCTGTGATGATAGGAGAAAGTTAGGTTCAACTTGTCCTAATTTATCGAAGACAACACCGATAAGAAGTCTTTAAATAAAGTAAAACACTATAACAGCACCAATTGCACGAGAAAACAGCTCAGACGTTGAGGAGAGAAAATCCATCAGTTTTCAAATTTTCAGATTCTTTTCAAACAGAAATTAAGGGAGGTGGTTTCTGTAATATTTGGCTGTTTCCCAGGAGCCAACTAGCAATATAAATCATCTTGGCATTTCATAAAAAAAATGTGCATCGTTAATTTTGTACTGTAGATTGTTTCAAGGGTGTTCATATTACACAGTGGAACACTCAAACTCTAGAATTCCAGCATGTAATGATGGAAGGGACAACTTAATGAGCCATGATCTAAGCTCAGCTAAATTAGGCTGGCAATGACGATCACACTGGCAGTTGGAGCACGTCAGCAGTTTCAGAAGCTGCAGGCGAGGAGGAAAATCTAGACAGACATTAGTAGCATGAAGCATAAAAAATCTTACAATGACAAGCTGCGAAAATTGAAATGCTAAATTAGAATCATTTATCCTTAATTTTTCACAGCCTATGCAATAATTAAGGTTGCATGTTGATCTATACTACTCCAATGTTGTGAGTTTTAACAGAAGAATAGAAAGCCGTTGCCATTTCAGCCAAATCACCGAACACCATTTCAGGAGAAGCTATCAAGAAGCACAGTGCCGCGCGTATGCTGACCTTGACATTGTATCCTCGGAGCATGAGCTTGCGCACGACGATGCGCCCGATGCGGCTGGTGGCGCCGACGACGAGGACGGTGGTATCCTGCGCCCCCGGCACGGTGAACTCGCACATGGGCCCGCCGCGGATGAGCACGGCCTGCTCCTCCTCCGCCAGCGCCGTGGACGAGGCGCTGGAAATCTGCCCGAGCCGCGAGAATTTGCGCCACACCTCGTCGAACACCTGCCGCGACCGCCGCCCCAGCCCCACCGGGTTGACGATCACGTCGTCGAGGCCAGCCACCAACGCCCGGGCATTCTCCTCGGCGCCGGCCTCCTTCTTCCTCTTCTTAGCCTCGCCTTCTGCCGGCGCTGCCGGCGCCGCAGGCTTGTCCGTCCCCTCGTCCTTCTCTTCGAGCTCGGCGGTGGCGGACTTCTTAGCCTTCCGGGACCGGCGTTTCTTGCGCGGCTTCGCGGCCTCCTGCGTGGAGGCGGCGCTGGCCGTCGCCGGCTCGGATCCATCCTCGTCCACGAGCTCGGCCGCCACGGGCGTGGTGGGCTTGGCGGCGAAGCAGCACGCAGGGCCGTGGTGGAACCGCCTGGTGGCGCCGATGGAGGAGGAGGAGGCGGCGGCCACGGCGCGCGGGAGCGCGCGGGACGGGGACGCGTGGCTGTGGAACGCCGCGATGGTGCTCACGGCCGCCCCGCCGGGCGCGGACGCCCGCGCCGCCACGATGGCCGCCATGCCCTTGCCGCTGCTGCTGACGGACGGACGGCTAATCCTCTGGCGGAATCCCGGCGTGGTCGCCGCAAATATTCTGGGTGAATCTCGCTGCCGCCGCTGATAAAGCCGGGGGCCGGGGGCCGCGGCCTGAGTGGCTGCCGTGCCGGGCTCCAGTTGTGGCTGCGGTTGCTGCGTGGGCTGAGGCACACTTGGCGCACAGACCAGCTCGCCGGCGGGGCCCCCGGCGCAGGGAGACGAAGCGGGCGGGCACGACGCAGGGTGGGGGTGCCGGGTGTCGCCGTCAGGAACTCGCTGCTTTTTCCGAAACGGATAAAGGGCGGGCGTGGGGGCAGGGGAAGAGGGGAGGAGGAGAGGCCGGAGGCGTGGCCGCGCGGTGGCGGGCGGCGCGGCGCGGCGCGGCGACGTGGTCGTGCCGGGTTCACGTGTCCACCAGCCTGCCAGTTGGGTGATCATTCGACGTGGTTGCTTGCTTTGCTTGGACCCATATCAGCAGGCAGGCAGTAAGCAAGGCGAGACTGCCACACGTATGGGACACACAGGGCCTGATTAGTTAGTTGAGGGTATTATACATAGAGAGGCTTATAATAAACTTAAATAGGTATTTGATTGTATGGGTTTATAATAAATCTTTATAGTAGCAAAAGATCTTTGCGCCTCTCGTCAATATCTTCATTAATGTCTTTAAAGGGGGCTGAATTGATAGAGTTAGAGAGGGGCAGGGGTTGAAAAATGCTATTTTTCTGGTGGAGCCCACAGGAAATAAGCCTCGTAAGCACTTCTTAATGGGCTTATGAAGAGGCTTATAATAAACCTCATTTAAGCCTAGGTGTTTGGATGGAACGCGACTTATTTGGAGCTTATTGGTGGGACTTATTATAAGTTTCAAGTAACCAAACACCCATAGTCTTAGGCCTTATGTGAAATGTGCCAAAATTTCCAACTCAACCGAGCTCGTTCTACTCTCTCCATCCTAAATTACAATTCATTTTAAATTTTGCAGATACATAATTTTTACTTTGCATAGCAAAATATACGTATCTAGAAAAGCTAAAATAAATTGTAATTTGGGACGGAGTTAGTATATTGGAAACGCTCCATCCTCAACCTATTTTTTCTTTAAAAAAATTAACACGGCACAAACATAATCTATATCCATAGATACTCAACATTATGAATATATGTACACACCAATGAAACTGGACCAATAGATATTGAGACTGACAAAGTCATCAATAAAAGAATTTCCGAACTAAATTTAATTAGGAAAATAGGAGTACTTTGTGCTGAGTAGACTCAAATCCGAGTGAGCAGATTCCATCATGAAAAACCTAACCTGCTTCACATGTGACTTTTATTGGAATCAAGTGGTATGAGCTTCATTATTACTATTATGTTAAGCATAATCCTTTTGATTGTGACGGTGTTGTACATACGGATTGTAGCTTGTTTTTAAGGGAAGGAAAACCACGAGGAAGAACATTAAAATGCGATTTTCATTTCTTTCTGTGAGATAAAAATTCTGCACTGAAAAGAATGAAACAACCACATCATTTCTGCACTGAAAAGAATGAAACAACCACATCATCATCATCATCATACAATCTACCGATGCCCCCCTCTTGATGCTCGAGTTTCAATTCATGATATATTTGCAGACCCGGCAATCAAAACTACAGAGGACACCTTGCAAATGGGTTGTGTGACGGCAGGTGAATATGCAAAGATGAGGCGATTTGTTTATTTTCTTTATATAAATTCAAATTTGAATGAAGGTCCGTCCTACACAGATCACAAAATGTCAGGACGGAAATAAATGAATAAAAAGAACTGGCCATATCTGTGTCTTTCCAATATATAGCCCCTTTTCTGCATGGAAACCACGAAAAAAAACAACAAAAAAAATTTCTCATCAATCGGCACTTTCCTAGAAACCTATCTATCATACATGAGCGACATAGGATACAAGACCGGCTCTAAACATGATGAACAAAAGCATGTCACGGATGAAGCACCAGCTGCAGTGCAGCTTCCAGGCAGGTGAACTGAGAAAGGAGGCTAAAAATGGAAGACATTTCGTCTCCAGTATGCATTGACGCTGTTACTATGCAGGTCCTCTTAGTCCGCCTTACACATTCACACCATTTCCTGCAGCCTGGCTACTGGACTCCGACTGCCGTTGCATCATCATTTGGTTGACGGCCGCACGCCTCCGGGACTCAGACTGCCATTGCATCAGTTGCAGCTTTCTCCAATGCTCATTCTGATCCCTGTTCCTAATCACAGTTTAGTTTGATCGCGCAAGAACGAACGGCGCATGATGCACACATGTGTGCTAGCTGGTGTCGGTGCGTTGTGATTGTGTTACAGAGAGATGAGAAAAAGGATCGGACCATACCTGCATCTTGGCATATTGCATTGCGATTCTTTGCAAGCTCTGGCATGGAGTTGAATAAAGCTCCACACTTTCTTACACAGATGACAGCCTCCTGATGAACGTGTCTTGCACCGTGCTCCATGATGGAAGAGTGACTTCAGTTTTCGGCAGTTGGGATACTGGCAACCACCACGGCCTGGGCAAGATCCCGCGTGCGCCAAAAGTCGAAGCAATATCTCTGTCTGCAGCATCACAAAAAAAAAATCATAATGTAGTTAAGAAAAATTCGTTCTGGGATTAATCAAGACGTGGATAGCAAAAGTAACATAGTTAACTTAAAGGTTTCTACAAAATAAAAAGGCATAGGCTGGCTACCCGCCAGCCCCAGCTGTGGCAGTTTATCATAACCTGGGAAGATCCAATCGGGACCTAAGTTAGTTCCCATTGGTTAAATTTATTGACAACACAAAGGAACCTCAATGTAAGAAACAAGAAAAGCTCAGTTATGTCATGTACAAATGATGACATATGCTGATGCTTTTCCCATGATGTGTGGCTCAATAGCATGATGAATTGGTGACTATCAAATAGATCTTAGAAATGTGAATGACGGTATGGAAGCGAACAAGTCTATACCGATCACTGATGCGGTCACTAAAAACAGATGAATTATGACAATTTAAGAAATAGAATACCGTTTCAACACTCTTCTTTTGGTGAGCATCCATGTCTGATCCTGCTGGATGCTTAGTTAACTTGTGGACATGATTGGCGCCTTCATTGTGTTTGTAACAAGCAGCACACTCATCATAATCGCATTCTTTGCACCGCCATCCTTGACCAGTTCTGATATCGTTCTTGCAGATATCACATGTGGTAACGAAAGCTGGTTCAGTTGGATTATGAAGATGGTATAGCACCATCATTGAGGAATGCTTTGCACCGCGAAGGGTATCATATTGATAATGGTTTCCTTGACAGAGACTCAGGAATGCCTGTCTGGTGTCGAAAAATTCACTTCCTAAGATGCCATCTCTGTCCTTGGTATCATTAGGCACCCCATCAGTTTCAACCTAAATGATGATATCAAGTAAAATAGTTAATACTGTTAGCATTTTTTTCTTTACGTTTGTCTGATTAGTTAAAAGCTTTCGAGATAACTTACAGGATGTAGTATGTGGAAGTCCATACTATTACTCGGGTGCCTCTCCTTCCCTTCATGCTGTTCTTCTACATTATAACACCTGTAGCAGAAGACTCATGAGTCTCAAAGGTTAACATTAGCTGTAACAAGATCAAAAAAGAATAAAGCTATGCAATAATTTATGTTGACATTTGAACTTATGCCATGTACAGACGACAATCATGCACATCTATCGTATATAAGTAATCAAATAGTCATACCACGTTATGAAACAGATCAACTTACTTATCGCAGATATAAAAGCTTTTGCATTGATTGCAGACCCAACGTCTTCCAGACACCATAGGGATACAGCAGTGACGGCAAGAATATTGCAAATGGACCATGATGAGATCTTCTTTCATTGGGTAAATGGCTTCTCCGAGCTGCACAGTATAAGTTGATGGTTAGGTTATGGGAGGACTGAAATAAAACTTGGTGGAAAGAACATATCTTGCAGAAGTTTAAGAGAAACATATACCTTTTGCATGAGCATAGCATCCTTCGAAGCATTCCCACTTAAATCAGTAAGACCAGCAAGTTTCAAAGATCTTTTTGTGATAGTCTTCTTTAACTTTCCCTTCTTCTGCAGATTTCTGTCATCTTCTGGTAGGAAAATTTGGTTGATTATATCTTCTGCAGCTCCAGGCCAATAATCACCATCAAAATATGGCAAGCGAGCTGCGGTCACTTTAGCCTTGCAGTCTGTCTTAGGGTTAAAAAAGTGCTCGTATAGATTGGTAAGCTCAACGACTATACCCTCATTAGCAGCTTTCCGAAGCATAGATAAGTACCTGCATGCAGAATAATAAATCATACCCCAAGAGGCCAAGACTTCAGAACCTTATTACCAAGCAGAATGGTATAATGGCAACAAATGGTCATACCATTCTCGCAGTTTGTCGGACTTTGGTGTCTTCTGAATCTCTGGATGGCAATACATAATGTAATCTTCACCTTTGAAAGGTGGGCACGCCCATATGTAACAGCTAGTGAACCCCCGCTGCTTACAATACTGGAGATAACCTATCTGTAACATATACACATGGAAAACTACGGTTAGACTGTGAAAAATGGGGTTGTAATCTGAGTACCATCTCCCCTCCCCCTACTCTCTTTGGTTGACCCATACTTGTCATAGTGAATTACCAGAATTTCATGGTAGACAAACGTTCGTAAGGCTTCACCAGAAACAGTTTCAATCTCAGGTCTAAAGTATTTGACAGAATCAAGGTACGACAAATAAACTCGACGTTGGTTTGGGAATGCACATTCTGCTCCGAATTCTTGCACATACATGCCAAATATGCATACTTCCACGCCTTCTATTCTCTGAAATAAAAGAATGGCCTGCACGAAAAATGGCAAAAACCAGATAAGGAGTTTTTGTTAACAAAAGTTTTCTTCACCAAAAATGTGACAAGGAATACACTGTAGTCATATGTGATTTTTCACTTCACATAACCAGAGAACTCTTTTACCTTGGACCTGTAAGGAAACTCTGCTGGGTAATTCTCTTCTCGAAAAATCTCCAGAAAATGTGGTTTAACTTCCAGTTTCTTGTCCACTGATGAAACAACTCTGACGACAAGCCCCTCTGCTCCAGGAACCTAATAAGTAAGGGAAACATAAGTACAACAAACTAATTCTAGAATTTGTAGACCGAGAAACACATGACCGATGCAAAATTTTTGAAGCTTTTTTAGCAGCACACTTAACTGTCTACTCGCATAAAAAAGGAATACACATGATTAGCCAAAACAGGAAATGCTATCGTGCATAGTAGGAGGTTCTGAATGATGTGCAAAAGGAACTCATGAGATACATCTACAGACTTTCATGCCGGCTATGTTACCCCTGTAAGGCTGTAACCAAGGAAACCTACACTCAAAAGTTGCACCTGCAGTAAATAAGAACATAGCAAAACCAGTAATGCCAAAAAAGTTCATATGAAGCAAATAAGAACCTAGCAGAACAAAAAAAAAACTCAGAAAGTATAGGTACAGCTGCACATAGAAAAATGGCCTCACAAATCCTTAGCACTTTAACAGGACGAGGTTTCAAGATGTAACCATATTGTAAAGCTTGAAAAGATAGTTTTGTAGGCATTACGAATTCGTAAAGTACTTTGAAACGGCAAAACAGGAAGGAGTTATGTTAGTGATCTCCTGGATCAGCTTTTATTACCAACCTCATTGAAATTTTTCCCATATTTGTTGGCCCTGTTCTGTCTCTCCTCTTTGAGGCGTTGAGAAAGGCGCGCTTCAATATGATCGCTAAGCACTGTCCTCGGCAGATCTTTTGCCCCAGGAACAGTATTCTGTGGTAAAGGCGTGCGCATGCCATGTTCTATCTCTTGAATATAACAACTATGGCAAATATATTCTGCATCTTTTTCTTCATCGTTCCTTTTGGCATTGAAAAGAGCACAAATCTGGTGCTGCCAGCGTTTACATTTGTCACATGCAACCCACTGTGGAACCAATTGATTAGGTTAAATTACTATGCAAGGAAAGGAATGCATAACTATGAGGATACAGCCAGGAAAGAGGGAAAGTGAAATGCTTACTGCTTCTTCAAGCTCATCATCATTTCTTTTTTTCGCAAGTTTTGACTTGAGCAGTTGAATACTGTTCACTAAAATCGAGTCACTGCGAGACTCACTGTAACATGGTACGCAGAAATAGTAGGAACCACTTTCAGTGATAGAACCACTATAATATGGTGCATTCCGTTTTATCCGAGCACCACAAGAAGAACAATATTTAGGTGGAGGTTCAAAGAAAAGCTTTTCTACTTTGCATAGCTGGCATGAGTTCAAGTTCTCGGAGTGTCCTATCACTTGATTCTTTTCAGCTTTAGCCTTACTCTGTCAAATGAAGAAATTATTGCAAATAGTTCATACTTCATAGTGCCATAAAGATATACTCCTGCATATGCTTAAATTATGTATCCAATGAGAACAGTAAACATGAATTCAACCAGAAGATTTCTTAATAAATCAGTAAATATATAGATTTTACAAATTCCGATGATAACTGGCCATGGATCAGGGTAAAAAACTTTTGGCAGTGACCAGCTGGGTACTGAGGTAATAAAAAATGTTAATTAAAAAAAATACTCAGGGCAAGAACATTAAGACCAACCTAAGCTTTCTAGATTCATATTTAATTTTTCTAGCACATGGCCATTTCTTATCAACATCTAGAGGTTTTCATTTTGAAATTTTGCTAATGCTATTGCATGTTCAGCATCCTTCCCCAAAGACCTGATGCATGGTGCTCAATAGTTAAAATGCTTCAAATTTTGTTTGTCTGCAGAAAATCCCAGTACATCTACTGCAAATTGTTTCCATATTCAAATTGTATTTTGAATTTGACAATTCAACCATCTGATTAAAAAAACTATCTATGGCTCAGGATAGGAAATTTTCTGCAACTATTTTTTTATAATAATAATCTGGTACACATGACATGGTCATGAAAGCAATAGAGAACTCTTGAATATTTATTATTTCCGAATTTGCAAATTTAAAATAAGAATTCAAGGGAGCATGAATCTGAGCATTAACTAAGTAAAAATAATAGAGTATGTGATACGGCTTTTATAGTCAAGAAGCATACCTGACCAACCCACTGTCTTAGACTATGGACATGTTCATATATTTGCTCTGGAGTGAACAACTCCATGAGGGAAATACCTTTTCTCTTTGTTTTCTCTATGTTGGACATCATGGTATCTGTAGAGTCATTTGCACTATTCTTAATATCTAGAACACTTTCATTTGTATCTTTGTTGGGCAGCCAATTTTCTTTCTCGAAATGAGAATATAGCTCATTTGAAACACCAGGAATCACATAACTTTGAATTGCACTTGATTTACCAATAGTACCAGATACAATTATCTCTACCTTTTGCGGTGGTTGTATATCAATCTCAATGTTTTGCTCTTGTTTTGGGAATATCCTTCTATCCTGCCCAAGATGCTTAGGATGAGCTTGCCACGACACAAAACCTGGGCATGCTTGAGGAACATAGGCATCAGCACTATCAAACACATTAGAAGGCACGGGTTGCAACCTTAACCTCTTTGATATAGGTGGTTGATCATCAATGGTTTCATCTGCCACCATATTGATACTCCTTTCAGTTGTATCCTGCTTGCTTGTTTGATCACAATAGCGGCTCAGACTTTCAATTGCTTCCCTACATATAAGACAATGCTTATTGACACAATTATTGTAGTGATAAATAGCCTCCTTTGATTGTTTACATTGACCATACAAGCAATCTCTTACTTGACAGTCATTAGAATGCTTCAATATCTCCTGTGCATGAGCGCAATCTTGTGATTTACAACTACCTTTAAGAGGACCTGGACAAAATTTTGCATGAATGAACATGATCAGCCACCGTGATTGTAGATAGCATTTATTTGTTGCCTGTCCAGATCCTTTCGTTGGATGCTTGGGTAGTTTGTGATCAATTGGAGTCATAGCACAACCAGTATTGAGCCAATCAGGTGAAACATGTTGTTCTGCTGCATCTTGTGACATTGTTCTCTGAAACATACTGTTCATCAGTTCAGTATTTTTCAAATGTGAAGATAATAACTGCTGAGAATCCGTGGTGACCTGAATGTTATTATGAGAAACATATTGCCGATATGCCTGGTTGCTTTTGTCTGAATGCATTAATTCATTATATGGTAAAATTCCTTGTTTAGATAGTTGCTCATCACGACAAGAACCAAACTCTGATTCCTTCACAAACTGGGAACAAGGATGATTAGGCTCAAAATAATTTTGCTGCTGATGTTGGTAAGGGAACTGTGATTTCCTAAAGTTCACCTTTTCTGTTTGATCCAATACCTCAGCTTTTATAACAGGTTTTGGTTGAAGTGGTTGCTTGGTTGTCTGACTTGTAAGCAATGTAGGTGTTGAACTTGAAGAAACGGTGCCATAAAAATTCCCAGAAACACATGCTGATGCTGGGAAGAAAATAGCAAATTTAATTGTTTTGTAATGCTAAATAAATGCCTGCAGTTGGGCACTAGTTTGCCAACTGATCGTAAAATGTAACAAGGTAACCCATGTGGAACTCATATAAATTGTATCAAAACATGTAGCAGTATCTCCAAGACTTCAGATAAAATTTAACAACAAGATGAGTCTAGTACAGATCAAATATAAGCTAAAAGATATATTTGGAAAAGTCAGAAACATTTTTTCATTTTGCTCCGTAAATATGGAAAACACTGCAAAGAATATTCTCCAGCCATGGATATAATATAGATCGAGAATAGAATTTAAAGAATCTGCATTCTGCAGGACTTGCTGCAAACAATTAGTCCTGTAATTACTAACCTATCCATATTATAATGGCCCAAATGATTAAACATTACTATAGCATAAGGGAGATATTGCACATGTAAAAAACATAGCACACATACTTGGTGTTCCCTGTGGAAGATGACAAATGAATTCTTGCTGCAACGGTTTCTCCGGCGAATTGCCATAAGGAGGTAAATCCATAAATTCTTTTGCTGCTACAGTTCTGTATGGTAGCTGCATATTCGGGCCAAGCAAACCCATATCACCATTGATTTGTGGATCTGACAAGCCATATGGGGAGGAATCCTCCAATATTCTTGAATGTACTCCAGAACCGACATGGGTACCTAGATGCCGCATTGGATAGCTACTTTGGTTGATAGAAAATGGCATCGGTTTCTGCTCGTGCACTTGTTGTATGACATTCGACTCTCCATTGAGGTATCCAGCTCCATTTGGGTAAACAGAATTGGGAGGTAAAAGCTGATGACGGCTAAATCGTGGAGCTGGAATCATATGAGCTACCTGTCGTTGCATACCCACTGGACACATCGCTGATGAGTCACTAATAGCCATGGAATTTTGTAGTACATTGATGGATGGATCCTGGAAGCCGTTGGACACTGAACCTACAAGGAGAATATAGTAAGTAGCTGCATATGAAGGAACCAACAAAAGGAGGGAGAACGCATTCATAAACGTTAGCCATTTGTACTTCGAGAGATACCAGGTGTTGGAACCATTGTTCCATTGCAGGAGGAAGTTCGTGTCTGATGCGACATTTGTTGACGCTGTTGACCACGGGTGGAAAAGACCTTAGCAGCAAATTGCAAATGTGGCTCGATTGGTTCTTTCAGCATTGCATGGTAGTCAGCCTGCTCGTAGAATATTTTATTTTAAAAAAAAGAAATAAGCGTACAGCAGCAAAATAAATGGACACAATATACTTAGAGCTGCTAATAATGAAAATGAAATATGGAATATGGACGTTTTACCTTTGTTGGATGCATTTGGTACAATAATTTCTCTAGCCTATCTGCAATTTTCCCAAGGCTCTGCTGGCTCTCAGCAAACTTATTCACCTTTATAAGCCAATCAACTCTGGCAATGATAATTTGGCATTAATTAGCATCGTAGCTTACTCTTCGGTTAAACATAACACCTTCCGGTTAGTAGTAGTCCTTCCATTACCACGATATGCCCTTCGACAACTAATTTAAGCATAAATTACTACACAGAGCCAGTTGGGATTTGACAAGGAGGTAAAGACTTACATATTCCGGTGCATGACGCTGCGCAATTTTAAGAACTGAGGATCCATGTCAAGATGGCGCGAAGCAACTTGAAGAGGCTGGTGCTGCTGCAGCCCCTCGCCGCCGCCGCCTAAGTTCATCTGAACTGGCTGCCCCGACATCTGCCCAGGCACGTTCATCTTGCTGCCACCAGAGTGGAGTCAATAATGTATCGCCATCATCACCAGACAGTCAATTAAGCGCGGCTGAATGCTGAATGCATCAACCAAAATAAGAATAAAGCACGATCAGATTGTAGGGTTTAACAGTAATACAAAGGACCACAACATATAAAATCGATAATTTTGTGATCAGAAGTCCAAAACAAAGCACACCAAACTGATCAACGGCACCCCTAACCACAACCTGGCCGTGGGCTTGCATGTAGTATGACCTAGTACGGGGCATGGGTGTACACATGCACATACACCCAATAATATTCGCAGAAGCTAGAAGTCTATATTAGGGTTTGGGGTGCCCCGGTTTCGCGCGGCAGGAAGGGAAGACAAGGGTCGGGCATACCTGGCGAAGGGCGGCGGCGCTCGCCCAGTCGTCGCCGCAAGGAAAGGAAGGCGAGAGGGAGGGAGGGAGAGGGGCGAGCGGAACGGGATCGGAGGCGGCGCGCGTGAACGCAACGCAGTGGCGGCGGGAGCGCCGTCGCTGGATGCGCGGCGGCGTCGGACGAGGCGGCGCGCGTGCGAGGCGTGATCAGGGCCGCCGCTTTCGTTCACCTGATATGCGATCGGTCTCGAACGGGGCTTCTTGGGAATTCGGATTGGGTCCCACCCCCCAGGTGGATCGGTCCACGCGGCTCCCTCGGGAGTACAGCACTAGAATGGAAAGCGTTTTAATTTTATTCTGAACCAGTCAAAAAAATTTAATTCTTGGTTTTGGACAGCTTTTTTTTTAAAAAAATATTTTTTGAATTAGTTTCGTTGAACCCACATAAAATGTTTCTTGATAGCGCATTTATTTAATATTGTATATGTTAGTATACGTCATATATATCTCTAATGGCAGCTCGTGCACCCGGTGGCCACTCTCTGTAAAAAAAAAAGGTGGATGCATATGGAAGATATCATGGCCCCTTGTAGCTAGCTACAAAGATGTGGCAGAAGCATAGCTTAAAGATCTAGCTATTACAGTCTGAGAATTGATACCTTCGCTCCTCTGGGTCATCTATGAAAACCTTGTTCGAGTTCTGCACGGTCTCTGCAGATTTCTTGAACCCGTTGAGCTACCCTGCATGCATCGTCTGAACTCTGAAGAGGGGAGCGACGAGGGATTGCCGGATCGGCGGCTTGCGTGCAGTGCAGGCCGGGAGCGCGCGTCGCGTCGTCGCTCCTCAGGAAGCTTGGACCATGTGACGGACCAGGCCTACTAAGGCCTCATTTTGAAGCCCGTTGGTGTAGTGGAGCCCAAACCTCGCCACCCTTGGAACCAGGCCCACTCGGGGAGAGCTCTCTCTCTCCCCTGCGGGCCCAAGACGTACTATGCAGTTTAATTCACCACATAGGCCCACGGCCCAGAACATAGAACCCCCGTCCGCCTCGACTCGCTCCGCTCGCCCGTTGCCCGCCGCCCCTTCCTCCGTCGCCGCCGCCATCTCCGAACAAGACCGCTCCGCGCCGCGCCTTCCTGCTCCCGGCCCGCCTCGTCGTCGCCAACTCGCCATGGGCAAGGCCTCCAAGGACAAGAGGGTACGATTCCTCCGCCTCTCCGCCCCCCTGCACTTCCTCCTCCGCTTTGCCTCGAGGCTTCTCACCGGGCTGCGCGCCGGCTGCTCAGGACATCTACTACCGGAAGGCCAAGGAGGAAGGATGGAGAGCTCGCAGCGCCTTCAAGCTCCTCCAGATAGACCAGGAGTTCAACATCTTCCAAGGTATCAGCTTGAACTACCTGCTTGCTCACCGTGTTGCTGTAGTAGCCTTATCTCGCACCATGAACGAACAGTAGGGAGCTGATGAAAAACACCTTTTTTGGGGGGCTTATTAGGAGTGAAGCGTGTGGTTGATCTGTGTGCTGCTCCTGGAAGCTGGAGCCAGGTATCCTTGTGCCCGTGCCCAGTAGCCCATCCGTACCGAAGTTCGTTTGTCTGGTTGCTTGATTTGCTATTGGCACTTGTAGGTTTTGAGCCGCAACCTGTATGTACCAGCAAAACAGTCCCCTGATTGCAAGTAAGTATATGTGCCAAATGTGCCACTCTCTGTTCGTGTGTAATTGGTTTGGTTGTGGGTATCTGATGGCTTTTTGCTCTCCTTGTTTCTGATGTGTTGTGCTACTAGGGAAGGGGACCTTCCTCTCATTGTTGCAATCGACTTGCAACCGATGGCCCCAATAGAAGGTGTTATACAAGTGCAGGGAGACATCACTAATGCCCGGACGGCCGAAGTGGTGAGTTGGACCGGGAGCATAAATTTCTCTTTGCTGCGAGCTTAGCTCATGTGAGTGTTTTGCTAGGTTATTAGACATTTTGATGGATGCAAAGCAGATTTGGTTGTTTGCGATGGTGCTCCTGATGGTATGATAAGAACTCGATAGAGCTGATCCTTAACTATAATCCGTTTGATTTACATTTAATATTACATGCTTGTGGTTCTTTGGATGATTACAGTTACTGGCCTTCATGATATGGACGAATTTGTTCAGTCCCAGCTTATACTTGCGGTTAGTTCTTATTTGTTTCTCTGTCTACATCCAGTTCAAATGAGCACGTTCTTTTATCAACAAATTGCAATATTCATAGGATGGATATCAGATAAATATTGACTTCAGGTTTATTAGATTATGTAGCATGTTCATCAATCAGCTTTCTTGCTCAACCTGTGGAGAACACACTGCTCTTTATGTTGCACAAGCTTATTTCAGTTGTGTCATGCTATGTCTTCAGTTCGAGTTTCTCTAGTTTATTCTTGTACCACCTTTCATTTAGGCGCTTACAATTGTGACTCATGTACTCAAAGTTGGTGGAAAATTTGTTGCGAAGATCTTTCGGGGTAAAGATACAAGTCTCTTGTACTGCCAGGTGATTTGCACTTCTGTTTAGCTATATAATTCACTAATGTACTGTAAAACTCTCTCTGTTTTCTATTGACACTTCTGTTGTGTACTTGTCACTATCTTGTGCTTTATGCAGCTAAAATTGTTCTTCTCACAAGTTACATTTGCGAAGCCTAAAAGTAGCCGGAACTCAAGCATTGGTAAGTCTTTATACACATGTGCTCCTTGTATGCTTATCTAGCTTCAATGGTTCATATAGTTTATGGTTCTAAATTCTGAAATTGTTGTTGGTTGTGGGGCATTTGGGAGATTACCATTAGACATCCTATTCCCAATGTAGTAAGGATGCATATGCCTCTGTTTCTTGTTGATGGAAAATGTTTGTGTGGTCTTATACATCTACTTGTCCTTGTCATTTGTCAAACAGAGGCGTTTGCAGTTTGTGAGAATTATTCACCTCCTGAAGGGTTTAAGGAGGAAGATCTTTACCACCTGCTAGAAAAAGTGGGGACTCCTTCAGGAGCTGGCGATTTAGGTAAGGGCTACAAATTATTATACAACACTCTGCTCTCCCAACTGGCTCAGGTCATGGTACAGAGGCATACTCTCATGTGCAGATTGCAGAAGCGGATGGCTCGAGGGACCTAACAAGGTCTACATTCCATTTCTGGCCTGCGGGGATCTCAGCGGTTACGACTCGGACCGATCATACCCGCTCCCGAGCATAGAAGGCGGCTCCTACAGGAGCTTGGATCCGGTCCAGCCTCCCATTGCCCCGCCTTACAAAACCGCCTTGGAGATGAAGAAGGCTTCCAGCCACGGTGCTAGTGTAGATACCATCAGACCATCTGCGAACTCTTGAATTGTGATGTGGATGCAGGAATTGAGATACCATCAGACCATCTGTTTTCATGCAACCACCGTGTTACATGGTGTAGGAATTGAGACACTGTCTGGCTATGATGTTGCCCAACACTGCTAGTGTAGAAAATGATGAGGTGAAACTTGCGCTGGATCCTGGATTTTGGCTACTCCGAACCTGATCTGAGAAAATTTAGAATCCAAATGCTTACAAGTAATTTTAACCTGTGGCTCTGTGCAATATGTACCTGATCAGAATATCAATTATCTTGAGATCATACTTGTGTCCTTGTTTACCTCTGCTGCTGCTACTCTGCTGGATGGAACCGTATTCTGTTTCTGCATAGGGTTGACAAGCTGTTTAAAGTAGTAAGTTGGAGGTGGGTCTCAAGGAAAACCTTGAAGGTGGCAGGCAGCGCCATCCGCTGTCCCTGTTGATGGTAGCCATCCGAATCGACAAGCCCTAGGTCTTGTTGGTAGCACAGCGTTCTGGAGAAACGAAAGACTGCTACTACCCGCAAGGGATGGCAGTTCACCGGCGGGTCGCCGTTGAGTGAGGAGACGGGCAGCTGCAGGAAAATTGCCCTTCGTGCATCGACGATGAATGAGATGGAAAGAGTTCTGGCATCCAGACGGTGTCCCGAAAGCTTGTCTGGCTTTGTACAGCGATCAGTCTGATTCAGATGCGTGCCAACTCAAGTGCCCAATCAAAAGACTCCCTATATGAATCCGATTGGCACCAAAGGTGTGAAGCTCAGAAGAGAGGGCGACTTTGTGATGATCGTCAATTCGAAGGTCCCGTCCAAGACGCATCAATCTTTACCGTATCCATCGGAGATTGTTCAGTACCCGTCACCGTTCCAACGAAACATCTGCAGCTCACTGCCCGTCCTTCCAGGCTTCCAGCAGTCACCAGTCGCCGCTCCAGCCCCGGGCTTCCCAGTCGCCACCGGGCCGGAGCACCACGGCGTGTCCGCGTTGGCGCACCGCACCAAGATAAAGGCAGCCGCTTGCTTGGCTGGCTAGCCGATAGCCCAGGCAGGTGCCTTCTCGCTGCCAACCTCCACTTTCACTTCCAGAAGCAGAGAGGGCCACCGCGAGAGATCTCACGATCCCTGCGACCCTGCCCAGCACCCCGCGCCGTGCTAGCTGCTCGTGCCCGCGTACTCCCACTCAGACCCGAAACCCGTTGGCCGTAGCCGCGCCACCCCGGCACCGCACCCAATCGGGGGACGCCACGCCGCTTGCTCTCCTCGCCGCGCGCCGCCACCTCGAATCAGTGCACCTCTGTTGCTGCGCGCGAGGTGTGCTAGCCCATGCCCCGGATGACCAAGTTGCTGCTCCAGCTTCAGGCGGCGGCGGACAGGAGGCACGGCCACGGCGGCGGCCTCGGCCTCGGCTTCGGCCCGGGGCCCGGCCGCCGCCACCCGCTCACGCCCCGCCACGCGTCCGCCGCCGGCAGATTCGCCCCGGCATGCCTCGCCCTCTGCCTCCTCGCCCTCGCCGCGGCGGCCACCACTCTCGCGGTCGCGCTCACGCTGCACCGCCAAGGCCCCGACCCCGCCGCCGGCCCCGGCGGCTCGCCGCGGTAAGCGTCCATTCCCGACCGGCCATCCCCCTGCTGCTCCCCATGCTAGTCACTCACCCACTCGCGCCCTCCAACGTGGCTGCCTGCAGCGGCTTCTCGGTGGTGATCAACACGTGGCGGCGCCACGCGCTCCTGCGGAGGTCCGTCGCGCACTACGCCGCCTGCGCGGGCGTCGAGGCCGTCCACGTCGTGTGGAGCGAGCCGCGGCCGCCGCCGGAGCCCCTGCGCCGGGGCGTCCTCATCAACGGCACCCGGCGCGGCACCGTGCGGTTCGAAATCAACGAGGCCGACAGCCTCAACAACAGGTTCAGGCCCATCCGGGGGCTCGCCACGGACGCCGTCTTCTCCGTCGACGACGACCTCATCATCCCGTGCTCCACGCTGCGCTTCGCCTTTGACGTGTGGCAAAGCGCGCCCTCTGCAATGGTCGGCTTCGTGCCGCGGATGCACTGGCTTGCCGACCCGGTACGAATCAGTTGGTGCAATTCGTAACAATCAGTACTGGATTTGTTTGATTGGAAGTAGGAGTATCTACTTGGAGGTCTGCATTCAAATTTGAATTTTTCCTTTCACCCAACATTAAACAAAGTTGAATTTTACATGCACATATGGAAGAATATGTTGATTTTCTTATTTCGGGTTGTTGCTTGTGTAGAGAGGCAGTACAAAGGAATACCGATATGGAAGCTGGTGGTCAGTTTGGTGGACAGGCACATACAGCATGGTTCTTTCGAAAGCGAGTTTCTTCCACAGGCAGTACTTGGATCTGTATACTAACCAAATGCTACCGTCAATTCGCAATTATGTGAATGAAAATAGGTGCAATTCTTACCTTACTGCTTCACCAGTGTCAATAGAAAATTATCTTCAGTTATGTTATGGTGCTGTATGATTGGATTATGTACTACTCCATGGATCTAATCTTTTCAGTACGCTAACACTTGGCAGGAATTGTGAGGATATTGCAATGTCTTTTCTTGTTGCAAATGCTACTGGAGCTCCACCAATATGGGTACAAGGTGAGTGAGCACCCTTCTGAATAAGTAAAGTTCTTGCGCATCATCTTTCGAGAAACTCATACACACTAATTTAGTTCAATTAGTTCACTTGCTGCATCGAGAAATTTCATCTTTTGGGTACGGGTTTCACTCAATGGCAGCAAGATGACATCTGATAGCACCAATAGTCAAAATATCTTTATATAGTCTGTGTTGGCCTTTTTTTTGTTTGCCCGTGCAGTTTATCAGCTACTATAGGGTCTGGGGACCTTATCCCTTGTTTAGATGCATAGGGTGATAGGGAACATAACCTTCCATGCTCTAATACTTACATCTAGGAGAGTATGCAATTTTTATATTGTTTGATCACATGAGTCATTACCTGGCTGTATTGTAACTTAACAATAGATCAAGCCACTTTCAGTTTCATAATTTCCTGAACCATCTAGCCTTCTAGCAGCAAGTTGCTGTAGCTTGTCTGAGACTTCACTGGCGTTTTTCTGCTTGGCCGTTACTCCTAGTGTTACTTGAACTGGGAAGAACTTTGCATAGCAATTGAATAATAATCTGTTGAAAGAAACCGAAAAGGATTAGTTTGGCATCAATATAGAAACACAAAGTAGCTAGCCACAGAAACATGAGATGTTGAGGTGTGCGTGCGCCCCTTTCAGCCCGCTGTAAGAAACTCTATTCTATTTTCTTCTTAATGCAATGATACGCAGCTCTCCTGCGTATTCTCGAAAAAAAGGAACATGAGATGGCTGATATGCTGTCCTTCCTGTCATTGGTCTCATCAGGACTCAGGAGCCTCTTGCTCACATTCGTGCCCTTGTTATTACCCCAGGAAGGATATTTGAGATTGGATCGGGCGGCATCAGCAGTTTGAAGGGCCATGGTTTGCAGAGATCCAGATGCCTCAACACATTTGCTGCCATGTATGGCCATATGCCTTTGGTAGTCACCACAGTCAAGGCTGTTGACAGCCGCAGGAGCTGGTTCTGGTGACATGCCTCTTGTTTGGCCCTGTTATCTCCTTTTTGTTTCATTTTTAATTTTCCTTAGGTGCTGCCTAGCCATATTACAAGGTAGTGTGTTTGTGCATAATTCATCAGCACCTAAGAACACAGGTTGGGTTGTACACGCTGAAGGTAAAACACAGTGACCACATTCAAATTCACATTATTTGATGGAGTTAGTTACTAGTATCCAGTAATCTTTGTGAAAGGAGATTGTTCATGGTCATGGATGTGACAGTAATTAATTCACTGCTTTTTTTCTGGAGGTGATGTTGTGCCACTGCCAACTGGCAACTGGCAAGAGCCTGTTGCCTTTTTTCTGGAGGTGTTCTGTGCTTACCACTAGACTAACCAAGCTAACACATGTGTGGTTGTGACGGCCGAAGGAAGATAGCGAGGATAAGGGGACTCTTCCATTGGGCCAGTCGTGCATGTTTCATTCGTGTTCTGTCCCAAACCTCTAGTACCTGCTTCTTTCTTTCCTCTTCCTCTTGCCTCTGCTGCTTCCTGGGAGAGAACAAGAAGAGGTTCTCTTGACACGATCGCCAATGGTGGCCATTGCTACCGAGGCATGGGCGCTTGCCGGATGCAGCGCGGCGTCGAAGGCGGCGGCGCAGGAGTTGCCGGTGCAGCAGCTCCCTCCTGCGGCAGCAAACGGGGCCAAGAAAGCTGTGTCGTTCGTCAGCAGCAGCAGCGGAGGCCAGGGCCGGCGTGAGGCCGTCGTCGTCGGCCGGCGGAGCGGCCTGGCGTCATGCGTGCTCGCCGCCCTCGCGGCCTCGTTCTCCCCGCTCGCCGCCGACCGGCCCGCGCGGGCCATGGTTCTTGAGGCCGACGACGACATCGAGCTGCTGGAGCGCGTGAAGGAGGACAGGAAGAAGCGGCTGGAGAAGCAAGGGATCATCAGCTCCTCAGGCACCGAGACTGGTCAGTCAGTCAGTCAGTCAGTCAGTCAGTCAATTCACCTGCACTTCATCTCATACAGTTGTTTCTTTTCCATTAGAAAGATGGATCAAATCTCTGAAACTTTGCAATAGTAGTAATGCTGTAATTTGACTACAAACCACAGGGTATTTGCAGGACCTCATCTACAAGTTGAGCAAAGTTGGGCAGGCCATTGACAAGGACGATCTTCCTGCCGCGAGCAGTGTCCTGGGTCCAAGTCCAGATACCCAGTGGGTGCAGAACATCAATGCAGCTTTCTCCAAGGTTAGTCAGCCCATCCATCCTGATTTGCTTCTCTCTTAGTGGAGACTGTTGTTTCATTCTCTTCTCAACCTGTACATTTCTTCACCTGTTTCGATCACTCTTTATTATACAGTTCAGCTCAAGCCCGGAGGAGAGGAGCGTGGTTGATAGCTTCAACTCCTCCTTGGCCTCATTGTTCAAATCAGGTACATGAACTGTCTATGATCTGTAGGTCTACTTCTAGATCTTTATCTGAACTTTTATTTCCTGAAACATACTTGAACATTCATCTTCAAGGGATCCATGCTTTTTGTGCCGGCATGAATCTTAAATGTAGAACTTTGAATTGAATAATTTTTTCCCTTATCGGAAAAAATGAATCTGAAATGTCCCATGTACCCTCTCCTTGCAGTGAACAAGCTTGACGCTGAATCCTCCAAGTCGGCGTTTGTGTCGTCAGCGACAGCGTTGGAGAAATGGATAGCGTTAGCCGGACTGAGTGGCCAGCTCAAAGGCTTCTGATACGCAAGACGTACTGATCCGGCACTTGTGAATCTTCTAAAGAGGGTACCGTAAATCCGTAACCAATAACTGAGTTCATTCAGACAAGCATGCGAGAAGAATGGCTACTGCTTCTGTTCGTGGAGAACAGCAACATTCTCATCAAGAAATTGGAATTATTTGCGATGTATTGTCACGGTAATAGGAAATGAAGCAAAAGTTGCTTTTGTTTGGTTTCTAGTCTTTGTTTTACAAATTCCAAGCAGCTGATGGGCAGTTTTTATCCTCGAAATTGGGGCGTGTCAAGAGAGTTTGAGGTGTGTTTTCATACTGATACTGACCAGTGTATGAAACATCAAGCAGTATTTTTTTTTCAGTTTTCACCAATCACCCCATGCCAAGTCAGATAGTCAGGGAACCTTGCACATAGCTAGCTACCACAAATCACAGGCTAAACCCTGATTCGAGAAGGAGCTACATAAATAACAATTTTGCTGTGCAAGACAAACAAGACCATTACCCAATAAAATGCTGATGCAGGCACCGCTGCGCCTAACCATTATATTACAGAAAGCAGAACAGTGTACACAGCAGTACAACACCACAACGACACCATCAGAAAGCGTACTGGAAGACCGACTCAGTATGCCCTATGATGAGGGAGACAGTCAATCCTATCACAATATAAGATGAGATTATGAGAAACTAGAAAAGAGACAGCTAACTCAAAAGATCCTCAAGTTCCCGTCAATGCAGATTTGCCTGCCCATAAGAGTATGTACAAATGGTCGGTGCACTGTGCATGACTGATCAACCTGCAGAGGAAAAGAACAGTAAATACCAGAATGCATGTTGGTCCCCCCGACAAAAAAGAAAAGTGTGTTTGTCCACAACAGAAGAAACCACTAAGAGAGAAAGCAACTCAAATTAAGAGAAGATTCCCTAAAATACTAGATCGACTAAATTATTGGCGTAAACAACTACTCCCACTCAAGCAGACACTAATAAACATAAACTAACTATATTTGCTAGTCCAATAAATGCATGAAAATCATTTTCTATAGGGACAGTAAACAACAGAGACAACAGTACATGTTGTATCCATGGGGTGGTTATGGAAAAAAAAGGAAGTAGGATGATTCAGCAATCACCTGTATGATCTCCCCCTGTTGAATCAGAGAAGTTATTTGTTTCAGAAGTGAGGAATGTTGTCATTTCTGCAGAAAAGAAAACCCAAAACATGATGAAGCCAAAGACAGAGGTGGAAGACAAAAAAAGTAGGTACTGAGAATTAGGAAGAAATCAGCAATATTACTGGAAGGTACCTGCACTTTGGCTGAAATCCTCTGCCAGGTCTGAAAAGATGAAACTTTGGGGAATCTGGTTCAAGAAACTAAATGATGACGATTCCATATCCAAAATCGAATCATTCAGTGGTTGCCCATTCAACTCTGAGCTACTGAAGGATCCACCACCAGATGCATCACCTATTGACTGGCATGATTCCAGGAAAGTATTCCCGCAGAAAGCAAAATCAGCATTACTTGAATAGCCAGACTCTGTCTTGATTGTCGCACTCGTCCCATTGTCTGCACCAAACAGCACAGCAGTTGCATTCTGATCTGACTGCAGACTAGTTGAAGCATCTATTCCACTGTGAAGACCATGCATGTCTTTACTGGCATTGAGTAATTGATCACCAGAAGGTGTGCCATTTATTATGCCACTTGAGCTTCCATTGTGCATTATACCATCTGGCATTGCAGATCCCGGAGCAGTCTCAGGCAAAAAGCATGAATTTTGCTTTACTGAAACAAAGAAAGTAGTCATGTTAAAATGCCAGACAGTAAGAAGCTAGCAAAAGGAATTTATAGGCAAGTGAAACAAGAGCAGAAACTGGAAAGTGGCAATAGTAAGATATAGATGCCATAAGCAAAAATAGAACATCAAATTAATGAACAAAAGATTTGTTGAGCTTATAAAATGGTCAAATTACTTTGCAAAAAAACATGTATTGCTTGGGATTTTTCGAAGATTGATGAGCAATTGCTGATAAGAATCTCAAAAGCTGGAAATAGAGGTCTTACATGGGTCGGAACTAGAGCCATTAGGAAGAGACATAGAAGGGATCCCTGAAGGAAACTCTTTACTCATAATCTGGAGCTGACCCTCAAGAAGCTTGTTGAAGACCATTATTTGATTCTTAAGCATTAGCCTCATATAGTATGCCTTGAAAAACAGAGGATTCTGTTGCTCAAGTTGTCGCCAAACTGAAAAGATGACAGAAGAAAGCACCAATTAGCTAGCGACCAGAAATAAATTTCTTTAAGAACAAAACTACAAAATGCTGGGATAGAGGTAAGCATACTGGAAACTCTGAGAGAACCAGTGAAACAAATGGAATTCTGTAAGTTAATTTCACTGCAGTTTAGCTGAAGCACAGATTCAATTTCAATACAGTAAATTGCGGCGGAGGGGGGTGGGGGGGTGTAGAACTAGAACTTGGTGGCCAAGCTATCCAGTTTATCATCAAGGTAGGACAATGGATCTAAAAAAAATTCACACATGATATTTATTTAACAATGAGGCTGTAATAATTTTAAGCAGGGATGGATGGTTTTCATTATCATAATATAATAATATTAGAAGGCACCAATCAAGATTCCAATAATAAATGGTTTGCCATTGATGTTTCAATTGTATTGGATGGTAACTGCCAATGCTGTTGCTTCTAATACGTCCACTTTCCGACAAAACCATGTAACAATTAGTAAATTTGGGTAGCAGACAACAATCAATCAAGAGAAGAGAATCACAACAACGATTGCTGTTGTCGTTGTTGGTGGTGGTGGTGTTGTAAAGCATCATTTATGTAATATGAACTATCGTACGTCCATGGTTCAGAATGACAGTTTAACATTGGACTAACGTTAGATCCAGATATGCCTTTGGACCAACTTGCAAGTAAGAGAAAGGTGTCCTTTTACTGTAAAAGATAAAGAGCATTACCAAGTTCAGTAATGCCAGGATCTATCTTTGCCTGCTGAGAGAGGGCATCAATTACTTCTTTCTGGTTCATATACACCTGAAGGCAGCGCTCTATAAGAGCCTGGACCTGAACACCAGTAGTCAGCAACAAGAGTTAATGAGTTATCTTATGATCTGTCCAAGTAAATACATACAAACTTTTTTAAGTATGTGTTACATCAAGTAAGATTAAGAGCATAATTTCACAGGATACAAGATCCACGGCATGCACAAACAAATACTAGTTGCCTGTAGGCACTACAAGCGCAAAATGAATGCTGAACGCACGAGATTATCCTAGACCCTAGATGGCTGGACCCTTCGTGTTCATCTGAAACCCTAGATTGCCAATTTCAATATGAGTGCAGATACCAGCATGTTTTTCGAGAGGAACACGCACGAGTAGAGGTATCAACAATCAGCAAAGCCCCGGAGAGCAGAATCACAAAAGAAATAATTAAATCCTCATCAAGGAACGAACAGACAAGCAAAAGCATACAGATTAGGAAGGCAACAAACAAAGGCACTGAACTACTGATAAGCAACATGTCCTCGCGACAGACCTTGTGGAGTAGCTCCTCGCTCGCCATGGCTGCTGCGCCCGCTTCCTGCTCCTGCCCTAGCTCCCCCTTGTTCCCAACCGAAGCTCCTCCCCCGGCCCTACGCAGCAGAATCGGGATGGGCGACACCAATTACCCCACGGAGGCGGAGAGATTAGGGGGGATTCGAAGGAATTCGACGGACGGATCGGTCGCACCTGCCCTGCTTCGACTTCGCCGCGGAGTCTGCTCCGCGCAGAGACCAGAGAGAGCGAGGGAAGGGGAGGCGGAGGAGAAAGAGCGGCGGCCACCACCAGCAGCAGCGGCTGCAGCAGCCCGGCTCACTTGTGCCTCGTGATCAATCAATCAATCAATCCACTAGGGAGGTGAGGAGGAAGCCGAGCGCCCGAGCCAGCCTCCACTGTGGCTGCGAGTTGGGTTGGGGGAAAAGGAGGGAGGGGGTGTGCTGCGATGGTGGAGTCCCTGTTCTGGAATCTGGGGCACCATACCCACTCCCCCACCCTCATATTGGCTGGGGGAATATTTGATACTGCAGCCAGTAGTGAATCTTTTTGCACTGGGTTTCTTTTATCACTATATTATCTGTTCCTTCAGACCACCTCCCTCTCTGCCCAAAAATAAAAAAGGAATTCAGTTCAGACCAAACTCCAATCAGGGCATAAGGTTTGGATGCAACTAATAGTAGGTGGGTGAAGTATATGATATACAGAGACAGGTATATATTTATCCTGCATGCTTACTGGAACTTTTAAATAAGATAAGATACTGGGGAAGCGAAATGGAGGCACCGCAGCCAGTCAGGCAGGGGGAGGTCCTGCCAGATCTGAAACCGGGAGCGCCGTATCCCACTCCAAATCTGCAATGTTCCGGTCCAGTGCTCCCTCCATCCGTCCTATTTGCATTTTATTTTCACTTTGACTTGTACTTGTACTGCGCTCAAAACAACTCCCCTTTTGGCTTTTTCACCTTTTAGGGAACTGCACATTTGCATTTGCGTCTACACGGGCATCATCCTGGGGTTGCTGCTGCAAAATGCAAACATTCAGCGTGGCTGTGAGTGAGAACAGTGCCTGAATAAACATGTGACTATGGAAGCATTGCTCAAGATTCAGATCTGAATGCGAGGAAGGATGACCTGTAGGTTGGCAAAATGGCAATAGGACCTTCTTGTGACGTGCAGACTATCAGCTCATGCAAGTGAAACAAACAAGTAATCAGCTATGGAGTTGAACTGTTCATACCGTTTTGTACACAGATGCTAGATTCCGTGACTGATCTCAACCGAGCTGTGACCACTCTCCTTCACTTCTTGCCCACTTGCCATCGCTTTAACCCTTGAAGCATTTTCGTTGTCCCCAATCTCGTAAAAGTATTTTGATACCTGCAAGTTGGTGGCTGGATACTTTTGGCCCACATCTATCAGCATATTTGCAGCTCTCTTTCCCAGCACATTTTCACCATGTGCCCTGCAACTCTGTAGGAGCGAGCTCCATGCCTTGGTGTAGTGTCGTAGTGGAGAGTGCTCCATCATTTTCATTGCATCCTCCACAAAACCATCTCGACTGAGAAGGTTAACTATGCAAGCAAAGTGCCTTTCATCAGGATCCAGCTCACGACTTGCTCTCATGAGTTCAATCACCAGCCTTCCTTCTTCAAACAGTCCTGCCTGATCACAACCAGCAATTGCGCACAGGAAGGTAACATCGTCAGGCTTGAGGCCCCTAGAAACCATCTTATTGAACAGCTCCACTGCTTGCGCGCCATCTCCATATCGAGCACATGCAGATATTATTGAAGTGAAGCAAATGACATTCGGATCCTGCAAGCTTTCAAATATCAAGTGGGAACTGTTCATTTGACCAGCTCGAGCATATGCGCTGATCAAGGACGAGCACACAGCCATGTCTGTTTCAAAGCTCAATTTGAAGACCCAAGAGTGCAGCATTTTGCAACTGATTAAACTTAAAGAAGCTGACAAAGATATGGCCTTCATGGTTGCAGAGAGAGTTACATTATCAGGCACAATTCCCTCTACAATCATACAGTACAATACCTCCAATGCGTAGTCAAAAACCTTGCAGCGAATTGATGATGTGATGGTTGAGTTACAGCACTCCAGTGCAAGGTTTGGGATTTCATTGAAGATTGCCAAGGAACAATCAAAAGAGCAACACTTTCCATACATGTCAATGAGTGCAGTTTGCACATGCACACTACTCCAACTGAATCCAAGCTTAAGAGCAACTCCATGCATCTGAACCCCGAATCGAAGATCTCCAGTCTGACCAGATAAAGCAAAGAGCCCAACAAAGGAACGAACTGAGGGCAGCTTGCCGTGCCAAAGCATCTGTCTCAAGTAATCAGTTGCGTCCTTCATACGTCCTTTGCTTGCATAAACAGAAACAATGGAGTTCCATGAGATGACATCCTCAGAAGGGATATCATCAAGTGAATTCTTAGCATCCACCAAATCCCCAGTCGCTGAGTAAAGATCCACAAGCAAGTTTGACAAGAAAATGTTTGAAGGAACCCACCCTGCCTTCAGAACTACTCCATGAAGCTGTCTGCCTTGTTCCAGCCATTCTTCATCTTGATAGCATCCTCTCATAGCATAACAGTAGGAAAGACCATTCAACTCGAAACCCTGTCTTCTCATGTCAAGTAGGGAACAAAGGAGGTCCTCAGTCAGCTTCAGATTGCACAAGCCACCCAGAACCACATTGGACATGACTGTGCTTCGCAATGCTGTCTCATCGTACAGCAAGAGGGCAGCACAAGGCATTCCAATGCGCATATAGAGATTGACCAACGCAGACCCGATAAATGGGTTGGAGCACAGGCCCAACGCCAGCACCCGGCCATGCAGTTGCAGTCCCTCACAGCTGTTGCACGCACTGAGGATTGTAGAGAAGGTATGAGGGGTCTCTCTGAACCCCGAAGCAACCATCCACCTGTAGACTGCACGAGCTCGATCGCCAAGGCCATCCCGAATGAAACCAGTGATCATACGGTTCAAAGAAATAACATCCCGCACTGCCATCACCACAAATAGCCTGACTGCAGACTGATAAATCCACCGGAGACAGCAAGATGATGCTTGGAACTCTGGTTTTCCTTGCTGGTATGTGCAACTTGCAGGAGTGAGGTCAGTCAGGTCAGCATGCAGCTTTCCGGAATTGTCAGGTTGGTGGGGGACTTGTCCAAGCAGCAAGGATCTCTCCGATTTCCATCAGTCCACAACAAGTCCCCCAGAGAAGAAAAACAATGGAGACTGTTCTTGTCAAGCAGACTGTCATCTTAACCTGGTCGTCACTTTGGCGCTCGTTGGCCATTATCACATACTGACTGGATGACTGGCATAAAATCAGATGAAAGTGTACAGAAACTTCAGAACAGTTTGCTCAGAGTCACAAAAACAAAATCAAAACTAGGATATGGCAATCAAAGCACCACCTGTTAGTGTCATGTAACCTGGTGAAGTGTAGACTTTGGTACAGCTCACATTCTCTACTGAAGATCTGAACGACAAACTGTGACCGCCACCATCAGTTCATCACTAAGTAGTTTAGTATACAAGGACTACTTTAAAGTTGTACCATGATGATAAAAGGCCATACGTCGTATTCTAGAAAAAAGATCGCCACAAGTCCACAACTCACTGTTAGATGAATATTTCTACAGTCAGACTGAAACCAGGGCTATCTGTGAACATTTGTACATGTGGGTTGAATTGTAATTCAATTATTGCCACTATGAGTTGATCGTATTCGAGTTTGTCAAGCTTCAATAATCAATACTGATCAGTACTGCATGCAACAATTCCCCAATCCACCTAACAAGAATGTGATTTAGACATAGTGAGTTGCAGTTTCCCATTTCTTCATCACTGTCAGACCATGATACAATATTGGTACAAATAGAAGATGGAAAATCTCACATTTTCTCACTCTAAGCTTCAAAGCTGATGATAGATTTTCCATATGCACCAAATAGATTACACTGTAAAGGCTTTGAATTAATCACAGTCAAAAAGACGTCTCACCTCGGTAGGCAACAAGCCACGCAGGCAGGGGCCGCGGGGACTCCGTCTCCGTGCTTGGCTGGCAACGGCTGTCCAGCGTCGGGCGCACGGCTGCGGCAAACCACACACGCGCGGAGGCCGGAGCGCGAACACCGTAGGGCGGAAGGAGCACGCTAGCAAGCGGCAGGTCGCAGGGGAGGTCTGGGCGGGCGGTCGCCGGGGCGGGCGAGCAGCGGGGGGCGGCTACGATTCGGCCGTTTGGCCTTTCCCCCTTAACTGCCCGACAAAGAAGATGCCCCAGATGTCCAGATTGACTGAGCTGGGCCGTTAAGCAGTTTACACGGCCACCCACCCTCTCGTTGTGGCCTTTTTTTGTCTGTCTGTAACTGGGCAAGTCACTGCTCACAAGCCGCAGAACTGCTGTGCTGGAAATAATGCCGTAGCGTCATGCTGAACTACTGAAGAATCACATGAATCCAGACATTCAGTTTCATCGCTTTGAAACTGTTAGATATATATGTATAGCCGGCTGTACATTGCTTGTATAGGTGATTGATAAACTTCCTAGTTTAGGAGATTGTATCCTTATACACAGAGCCTCTTGGCTATATATATATATATATATGAAAGGTCACCCCCCATTGGGTACGTGGTGTTTTCCCATTCTATCTTTCTATATGGTATCACGAGTCTAGGTTTTTCTTGATTCTCTCCACCTTCCGCTCAACTCCTGCCGCGCCATGCGCTCCCCGCACAGGCACCCACCCACCGGTGCCGCCATCTCTCTGGCCGCACATCCCTTCCCTCCCGCGCCATCATGTCGACGGACTCAACCCAGTCCTCGACGACCTCTCCTCCCATCGGCGCGACCTCCCCTGCTTCTGGCGGCGCGACTAGCGGCGCCATCTTCATCAACCCCTACGCCTTCGTCTCCGTCAAAGCCCACGTGCCGATCACCCTCGAGTTGAAGAACCCTAACTTCACCAGGTGGTCCGCCTACTTCCGCGACATGTGCGGGAAATTTGGTCTTCTGCGGCACCTCGACGGCCCCTCCCTTGTTGCTGGTCAGCCCATCGATCCCGCCTGGGAAGAGGCGGATTGCTGCATCCGCAGCTGGATCTACGGATCCGTCGCGGAGGCCGTCCTCGACATGACCATCGACGGCACCACCAAGACGGCCCGCGCGCTGTGGACCGCCATCGTCGCTCTGTTCCAGGCGAACAAGGCACCACGGGCCATCTTCCTGAGTCACGAATTCCATTCGTTGACTCAGGGGGACTCCACAATCGACGACTACTGCCATCGCGTGAAGACCGCCGCCGACAAGCTGCACGACGTCGACCAGCCCGTCTCCGAGTCGACCCTTGTCTTCAATCTGCTCCGCGGATTGAACAAGGAATTCTCCAACACCGCCGACAACATCGCCGCCAACAACCTCTCCTTCTCCTACGCTCGCGACCAGCTCCTCCTCAAGGAACTGCGCCTCGCGAACGAGATCAAGGTTGCGGCGGCCACGGCACTGGTCGCTAGCTCTGCTCCCTCCTGTGGCGCCTCCGGTTGCCGCTCCTCCTCCTCCTCGAGTGGCGGACAGCAGCAGCAGCTACAGCGCCCACGCAACAACAGGAAGGGCGGCAAGAAATCCGGCGGCGGCTACGGCGGCGGCGGCGGCGGCGGTTCCGGCGGCAACAACTACTACGGCGGCGGTGGCGGCCAGCAGCAGAGCGGCCCAGCACCCCCGCCCACGCCTTGGGTCTGCATGTCCCCGAGCAGGCAATTCTGGACCATCTCCCCCGGCGGTAACACTGGAGGCGGACACCCTTGGCGCTCCCAGCAAGGCATCCTGGGCTCGGCTCCTCCGCAGCAGGCCCACACCGCCTTCGCCCCGCTGCACGTCTCGCCTCCGCCACAGCACAACCCGTCGCCAACTCCCTCTTGGGATCAGGCCGGGCTGATCACCGCCCTCCAGTAGATGTCGATGCAAGGCGACTCTCCATGGGTGGTGGACTCAGGAGCTTCCTCCCACATGTCTTCATCGGATGGTATATTGCTCCAACGTCTTCCCACATCTATTTCTTCAGTTTTGGTAGGCAATGGTTCTAGTATCCCAGTAGCCTGTCACAGTCACTCCATTTTGTCCACCAAAACGTCAAACTTTGCTCTCAACAATGTCCTTGTCGTCCCTTCCATAGTTCAGAATTTACTTTCCGTTCGTCAATTCACCCGCGACAATCATTGCTCTATAGAGTTTGACGCTCTCGATTTTTCTGTCAAGGACCTTTCGACGGGGCGCGTGATGCTTCGCTGCAATAGCACTGGAGATCTCTACACCTTGCCACAGTCCAACACCAGCCCATCTGCACTTCTGGCTGCCTCTTCCTCCTTGTGGCACCAGCGTCTTGGACATCCAGCACCTACAGCTTTAGATTGCTTGAATAAGAACAATTCTATTTCCTGCACTAAAGTAGCAGATTGTATTTGTCATGCCTATCAACTCGGCAAGCATACACGTCTACCTTTTAGTTCATCTACTACTCAAACTGCTGCACCTTTTGAGTTACTTCACTGTGATGTTTGGACCTCACCTATCAATAGCATCTCTGGTTTCTCCTACTATCTTGTGATTTTGGACGACTACTCACACTTTTGCTGGACCTTTCCTCTTCGACGCAAGTCTGAGGTCCACCAGCACATAGTTGAGTTTGTGGCCTATGCGCGCACCCAGTTCGGTCTTCCTGTCAAGTGTCTCCAAGCTGACAACGGCATGGAGTTCGTTAACAATGCCACCTCCGCCTTCCTGGCGGCCCATGGCATTCTGTTGCGTCTTTCATGCCCATACACCTCAGCACAGAACGGCAAGGCCGAGCGCACCCTTCGTACACTCAACAATTCTGTACGGACACTCCTCCTTCATGCGTCCATGCCACCATCGTATTGGGCAGAAGCACTTGCGGCTGCCTGTTACCTGCTGAATAGGCGCCCCTCCTCATCTATTCACAGTGAAGTTCCCTACACACGCCTCTTTCGTGAGCAGCCTACTTATGATCACCTTTGGGTCTTTGGGTGCTTATGCTACCCTAACCTCCAGGCCACGTCTGCACATAAGCTTGCTTCTCGCTCCACGGCGTGCGTATTTCTTGGGTACCCTTCCTCTCACAAAGGCTATCGCTGCCTCGACTTGTCCACTCGGCGCATAATCATCTCTCGACACGTCATTTTTGACGAGTCTCGGTTTCCCTTCGCAGACGGCTCACCCGCTCTCGATTCTTCCCTCCTTGATTTCCTGGTTGATGACACTGTGGATACTATGCGTTGCTCTACTAACCCTGCAGCTTCCCCGCCACTGGCTGGGCCTTCTCCAGCGGGACCAGCGGTCGCCCCGTTCCCAGAGGACGTTGAGCAGCCACCCCCTCCTCCACTGCATGCTGGACCGGGCGGGCGTGGTCCCGTGCCCCTGCCAGGTCCCGCAGCATCTACGTCTCTAGGCGGGCGTGGTCTTGTGCCCCTGCCAGGACTTCAGCAGGCGTGCCCAGCAGCTCCACGGGATGCCGCTGGCCTCGTCCCTGCCCTACCGCACGTCTACGTGCGTCGCCCACCGCCGGTCCCTGTACCTGCTGCCGCCTCTGAGTCCCCCCAGCCTGTCACTCATACACAGTCCGGGGCGATTCCGCGTATGTAGTACAGGGGCCTCACCGCCACGACTCCGTCGCCCATTCCGGCTAACTACCGCAGTGGGCTGGCCGACCCAAACTGGCGTGCGGCCATGGCCGATGAGTACAAGGCCCTGATGGACAATGGCACCTGGTGACTAGTTCCACGTCCGCCTGGTGCCAACGTCGTATCAGGCAAGTGGATCTTCAAGCACAAGTACCACTCCGATGGCACTCTCGCTCGCCACAAGGCACGCTAGGTCGTCCGCGGCTTCTCCCAGCAGCACGGCATCGACTACGACGAGACGTTCAGCCCAGTTGTCAAACCGCTGACAATTCGGGCTGTTCTGAGCATCGCTGCTTCCCGCTCATGGCCTATTCGCCAGCTGGACGTAAAGAACGCGTTTCTTCACGCACATCTTGAGGAGACTGTCTACTGCCAGCAGCCACCTGGCTTCGTCGATCCTGCCACCCCTGACCATGTTTGTCTTCTACAGCGCTCACTCTATGGTCTGAAGCAGGCTCCGCGGGTGTGGTACCAGCGTTTTGCCACGTACATCCGCCAGCTTGGGTTCACTCCGTCGGCCTCCGACGTCTCCCTCTTTGTGTACATAGAGGGTGGATGTCTTGCCTACCTACTGCTGTACGTCGACGACATCATCCTCACCGCCTCCTCGCCGGCCCTCCTTCAGCGCATCATCGGTCGGCTCCACTCCGAGTTCGCCATGACAGATCTTGGGGATCTCCATCACTTCCTCAACATCTCCGTCGAGCGCTCCTCCGACGGGTTGTTCCTATCCCAGCGGCAGTACGCAGTCGAGCTTCTTCAGCGGGCTGGCATGTCCGAGTGTCACTCTACGGCGACCCCTGTTGACACTCGGACCAAGCTCTCTGTGACCGATGGTGCTCCCGCTGCTGATCCTTCCGAGTACAGGAGCATCGCCGGCGCCCTTTAGTACCTCACGTTGACTCGTCCTAACTTGGCGTATGCAGTACAGCAGGTGTGCCTATTCATGCATGATCCTCGTGAGCCTCACCTGGCACTGCTCAAGAGGATCCTTCGCTACGTAAAGGGCACACTCTCCTTCGGTCTTCACCTGGGCGTCGGCCCTGTCCAGTCCCTCACTGCATACTCGGATGCGGATTGGGCTGGCTGCCCCGACTCTCGACGCTCCACCTCCGGCTTCTGCGTCTACCTCGGCGACAATCTCATCTCTTGGTCTTCCAAGAGACAGACCATCGTCTCCCGCTCCAGTGCGGAGGCGGAGTACTGAGCTGTGGCTCATGTCGTCGCCGAGTGCTGCTGGCTGCGGCAGCTTCTTCAGGAGCTTCACATCTCGATTGCTTCGGCGACAGTTGTCTATTGTGACAACGTCAGTGCTATCTATATGGCAGCCAACCCAGTTCATCATCGCCGCACGAAGCATATTGAGATTGACATTCACTTCGTCCGCGAGAAGGTGGCTTTGGGACACGTTCGGGTACTACATGTCCCCTCCTCTCACCAGTTCGCGGACATCATGACCAAAGGCTTACCTGTACAGTTGTTCATTGAGTTTAGGTCCAGTCTTTGCGTCCGAGACTCTCCCGTTGCGACTGCGGGCAGGTGTTAGATATATATGTATAGCCGGCTGTACATTGCCTTGTATAGGTGATTGATAAACTTCCTAGTTTAGGAGATTGTATCCCTGTACACAGAGCCTCTTGGCTATATATATGAAAGGTCAACCCCCCCCCATTGGGTACGTGGTGTTTTCCCGTTCTATCTTTCTACAGAAACCCACTGGAACCAGCCACAAATGGGGTGTGGTTCCGTGTGAAGACGAGTACAGTTCCAATGGGGCAGCTGACGTTTGACATTCAGCGGAGACAGCCGACTTCGCATCCCTGGTAAAAAACACAAGAGAGCTTTGTGTTATCTGTTATCAGAAGGTTCACAAGCTCCTTTCATTTATTAGATCCCATGAAGAAATAGGAAGAAATAGTACCTTAGGCATTTATAAATTCAAAACTGGATGTCAAATTGTGACATGAAGCACTTATGCTAATGCATTGGTGTATTCTTGCCTTTCTGAGCTCTAGAACAAGAACAGCATCTTGCAGAATGGAAATCACCAAAAATCATTGCAAGAGCATGTTCCATCTCGAAAATGGTGGAACCTACTCCGGTCTCTAACAATAATTTCCCGTTTCCAAAGCTTCGAGATTAACTTGATTGCAGAGTGGCAGTCCTCACAGACCCTTAGGTTTTTCATGATATGAATAGGCAAGTTGGGTGGAAGGCTAATGAGACCAAAAGCAATGGCCAACTTCTCACTGTGTGCTAAAAGTGCTTGTTCTTTCTCTTCCTCATCAACATCCACTGTTATCTTTGACGTGATCGGAGAATAACCCACAGACTTTAGCCTGTGTGCAATTTTCTCCATCATTGCGACGATCTCAAATGTCCAAGGATGTGATTGGTCATTAACAACAAACTTGTGCACCTGCCCAGCCACAGTAATCGAACTGTAACCTGCCGTCTTCTTAACTCCCCGTTCTTCCATCAACATCCTTATCCTTGATGCATCTACCCATTTTCTAGAGTCTATGTATATGTTATACAGCTGAACATAGACAGCATCCTCGTCAGGCTCTAACTTCAGAAGAAGCTCTGCAGCATGTCGAGCTAGGTCAATTTTTTTGTGGACTCTGCAAGCACTCAAGATGGAGCCCCATATGACAGCATTTGGTTGCATTGGCATCGTCTGAACAAGATCCATAGCTTCATCCAAGAGCCCACTTCGAGCAAGCAGATCTACCATGCAGCCATAGTGCTCAATCTGAGGGTGTATCCTGTGCAACAATCTCATTTCGTTGAAATGCAGACGACCTTCATTAAGCAGACATGAGTGGCTGCATGCAGTAAGAACAGCAATGTAGGTGACTGAGTTGGACTGAAAACCATCGCGTTTCATCTGGCAGAAATACTCCAGAGCAACCTTACCCATCCCATTGAAAGCAAGGCCTGCGATCATGGCACTCCAAGTGTGAACATCTCTTTCACCCATCCGCTGGAACACAATGGTTGCCTCATCCACCCTCCCACATTTCATATACATGTCCACAAGTGCAGTTACAAGGTAAACATCTTCTTCCACCAGCCTCTGCTCGATTGAAGCATGCAAAGCCCTGCCCTGAGGCAGTGCACCTAAGCTTGCACAAGCAGTGAGAAGGCTCACCACTGTAAAATTATCAGCGCGCAGGTTATGTCTCCTCATCTGCATGAACAACAGTAATGCATCTCTAAGGCGGCCACTGTGGATGTATCCAGTGATCATCGAGTTGAATGTGATGACATCAGGGGTGTCCATTTGATCAAACAGAGACCTAGCAACATCAACAAGGCCAAGTTTGCAGTACCCGTCAATGATAGCATTCCATGGCTGGGGCTTTTGGCCTCTTCCCACTGCGTCAAAGATCCCCTGTGCACAGGCAATGTCACCACACTTGGCATACATGTCGATGAGCGCAACAACAAGATTGTCACTCATATTGATCCTCTTCTCCCCAATCAGAAAGTGCAGCGAACGTCCAAGGTCCAAATCCTTGAGTCGCGAACATGCTGAGAGCACACCAATCACCGCAACCTCATCTGGGGCGACACCATCTGAAAGCATGCTGTTGAAGCAATCCACGGCCTCAGCAGCCCGACCTGCACGAGAGTACCCGGCAATCAAGCTAGTCCACGAGACCACGTTCCTCTCCGGTGCCTGCACAAGGAGCCTCCGCGCTTCTTCGAGTAGCCCCATCTTGGCCAGCCCACCGATCATCGTCGTCCACGCAACCGCGTCCTTGACAGGTATCTCGTCGAACGCCCGGCGCGCATCGTCCGTGAACCCGAGCGCAGCGTACATGTGGATGAGAGGGTTCGCGACAAGCGTCCCAGCGGAGGGGAGCATGGTCCGGAGGCACGCGGCGTGCAGCATCCGGCAGAGCCCGGCGCTGGCGCGGGCGCGGGCGCGGGCGCAGCACCTGAAGAGGAAGTGGAACGTGAAGGCGTCCACGCGGACGCCCCCGCGGCGCATGCGGCGGAAGAGGAGGACCGGATGGTCTTCGCCGCCCGACGCGCGGAGGCAGGCGCGCAGGGCGGTGTCGAAGATGAACGTGGAGTGCAGCGGCAATCGGTCGAACAGGCTGAGCGCGTAGCCGAGGTGGCGCGGCGCCGAGAGGCAGTTGGTGAGGGAGTTGAGGAGGTGCCCGGCGGAGGGCGGGTGGACGATCTTGCCGGATGTGGTGAGGACGGCGTGGAGCTGGGACGCTTGCCGCACGGAGCGAGGGGTCGGCCATGGCGACGCCGGCATGGGCACGGCCGCCGCTCGCAGAGCAGCTTTGGAAGAGCGTGCGCGGTGTGCCGGCGCGGTGAAACGAAGCTCGAGTTCTTTTGGGCTATTTTGATTGAGAAATTGCAGGAGGCCGTGACCAAGCCCAAGAACACTGAAAGGAAGGCCTAGTGGCCCATCTTTCCAGGTGAAAGCCTACCAAGTGGATTTCGAGCCTGATTGATTTGCTTCCGAATTTTGCCTTGCTAAAACTAGGGCATACCAAAACGTTAGCAAGAATATTTTATCAAAATTTTAGCAAGTACTCTGTGAAGTGGGCTATTTTTTGAATTCCAACCAAATGGATGCCAAAATTTATAGTTGCCAAAACTTTAGCAAGTCAAATTCTGGAACCAAACCAATCAAACCCTTCCTACCAAGTACCAACCCAATACCGGCCTGATTAACATTTACGAAAGTATTTCTCTTGATAAATCAAGTCATATCAATTTTATGGTTTTCGATCAATATGACTTTATCGATATTTATAGTTAAAGTTTAAAATGTTTGACCAATATAAATGCATATTTTTCGAATTAAACAATGTACTTTGTGCTTCTTATACATCCAGCATTGGCGCGCAAGGTAAGTCCTCTGTTCCTAGCGGTGAAGCATTAGAGCAGGAAAAAAGACATGCCGGCACGGGCGCACGGCTAGCTTTGAGTTGTGACTTGCGAGACATCTTCCCTGCCGGCCACCGTGCGCCGCCGTCGGTGCATGCATGTGAGAGCTCCAGGGGCAGGAATGGCCATGCACGCCCACGCCGCGCAGAGCGTGGCTGCCCATGATCAGCCCATGCACCACTGCAGCCAGCATCGGCCGTCCACCGTCCACGAAAACTTTCCACGTTCCGTTCGACATGCCACAGCCAGCCCTATAAGTAGAGGCCTCACTCAGCTCAGATGACCAGCCCGCTCACTCAACAGCACACTCGATCCCCATCACACCGTACCATCACTTGATCCGGCGGCACTGGAGAGAGATCGACCGGACATGGGCAAGGCGACGGCCACCACCGTGCTCGCGCTCGCGCTGTGCGGCGCCGTCCTGCTGCTGCTGGCCGCGCGGCCGCTGGACGCGGCGTCGTGCAACCCGACCGCGCTGAGCCCGTGCGGCGGCGCGCTGTTCGGCGGCGCGGTGACGCCGGGGTGCTGCATGCGGCTCAAGGCGCAGCAGCCGTGCCTCTGCCAGTACGCGCGCAACCCCGCCTACAGCAGCTACGTCAACGGCCCCGCCGCGCAGAGCGTCGCCAAGGCGTGCGGCATCCCAAAGATGAAGTGCTGATGAAAGAGAGAGACCCTGCTCGGCCGCCGGCGCGCCACCGGCCGGCAGCCGGCACGCCGTACACCTCTACTACTACGAGTCCACGGCAGATCGACGGTGGTGGACGTCTAAATAAAAGGCCGCGACGGCGAGCTCTAGCTTGAGCCGGTTGTCGCCGGTTGTCGGCCTACTCCGGCAACTCGTCAGCTAGCTCAGCGTTGAGCCTAGCTATGTGTTATGCCGGTTAGTTTGGTTGTTTCCGTGATGTTTTTGAGTTTTGTTTCGTGCGAGTAAAGTTGTGTTGGTGTCCTCTCTCTGTTTTTCATCTAACTGCAACGGCAGCTACCTTGTGGAAATGGCATGAGATTTAGTTTCGCGCTCACAACACAAGTTTGAACAAAACAGGCAATCAGACATGTAAAACGACTGAAAGGTGACATGATCTGATAAAGCTAGTATTCATATATGACTGGTAATCCAGTAAACCGCACCACAAGCAGTATGGATAACACTCCCAGAATATCACACACAAAAGAGCTGTCGCAGCATAACTTGCAGGGTTCGAACTGACTTGAGTACCAAACCCAAATGTACCAACCAAGGGGTGTAAAAATCAGGACGACCACCAGGTATTACATGGTCTTGATGAGCGAGCCAAGGGGTGTAAAACGCAGGATAACCACCAGAAATATCTAGCTACTAAGGTCCAAAAGAGCTGAACAAGGGATTCGAAACTCAGGATGGCGACCAGAAACAGCAAGCTAGCTCTGCGAACGGAAATGGAATCATTGCTTCCACTGCTTTGTCCTCCAAGCCACACTTCTGGGTGCAACTAATATGTACATCAGAATGCAGTAATTTGGATCAAACAGAGCGTCTTGACATGAAGATCACTTTGCAACTGAAGCCCCCGCTGACTTATCATCAGGCACGCACTGCAATAAATAAGCGGATCAGGAAAGGTTGTTCAAGAGGGCAATCGGTAGAGTTACCACTTCCCACCATTATCTTCAGCAATAATACATGTAAAGGTATAAACAGCACAAGAAGACCACATACCAGGTCATTGTCAAGCAAATTGATATTTGAGAACTTTGGCAGGACAGATTTCACATCAGAAGTTGTTGCTGACTTCTCATTCTGCAGACCTTGATTGAGATTGCTGCTACTCTCAGACACTTCAACACAGTGGTAATTCTCACCAGATAGGCCCTGCGATGAATAAGACGACCAATAAACAGAAGAAGTGAGCAATGCACAAAAGCCTTATCCAAAGGGGCACAATCAGTGTACGTTTTGCATCATAGCATATACTTGCAAATGGTTAGCTTACCAAAATTTAGAGAGAGGGAGGTAGAGAGAGGGAGGGAGGAAGAGTTTAAAATACCTGGTCATCATGGAGGTCATTGATATCTTCAGCATCACCATGAAGCATATCTTGTGAGCTCAGCTCATTAAGCATATCAACAGTCAGATTTATGTCAAAATCAGTTGACTTGAGTAGCTCATCAATGAAATCTGTGGAGACATTTGGGAACATTGAAACGACCATTTTGGCTAGAGCAAGTGGATCCATGTCATTTTTCTCATACTCAGAAGGATCAAAAGTGTCACCAGAAGAGTCGCCCTTTGATGATGACTCTGAAAAAATGTTAGGAAGTCTCAGGTCTGACTGTAGTCATATGAATAAACCAAATCTGAGAGTTGGAAACCTGCAGAGCCATTAGAAAATTGCTTTTACTCTCACCTGCTTGGTTTTCTGGGGCCTTGTCTGCAAATGAACTCAGGGATCCAGGTATGAAAGGACTGGCATTTGGGTTCAACTGGAACGACCCTTCCATGGTTCTTTGATCAACAAACCTGTAAATGTGCAGAGGGGGAAATTCAGTGCAAATATCTACGTGGCAATCACAACAGCAACAAATACAAGTTACAGACATAATAACAGGAAACACAGCTAAAAAGTGGCCATGCATGCCTTATATCAAGAGACAATATGGTCCCAAGTGCCAAGTCCAAACTCGCACAAGTTAAGAGACTGATAAGAAAGGACAATATTAAAATCAGAAGTCTCGACAGGGTTAGTACAGATTTTGATCACATGTACCAATTTCAGTATTGGAGTGCATCAAATTAATCTCATTGCACTATAGTAATCCAGAATACATTACAGAAGAGTAAATTTCCAAAGGCATGCATTTTGCCTTTAATATCACCATACAGGATACAATAAACATGTGCACAGAATTTCTCAAACCTTGAGAATGATAACTTCAAAGACAAAAGTGAAATGAAACTGTTTCTTTTCTCATCAAGACTAGAAGGCTCCAACATGGCACCATCACGTTAATCAGAAACAGCACCATTTGTTCATTTGCAGATAATAGGCATAGCTCCCTAACTAGCATCAAGAACAACTAACTATACACAACAGGCACATGAAATTTAAGTGAAGATTGCACTGCTTGGAACTTTTGTGGCCATAGTTTCCTTTTAGTGAACAATAATGCCTTGTGTGAGAGTTAAAAGTGATCATCGACGAAGTTATGCACAATCTGACTAGTGCCTTGAGATATCAAAATGGATTCACAAAAAATAAAAGAGGAGAAAATCTCCTAGACTGTGATTTGCTTGTTGCGCTGGAGTTATAGAACTAAATCTCAGTGGCAACAAACTGTTTACTGAACCCATTTCGTAGAACAAGTAGTGATTTCCGTAAAGTTACAGTCAATGCCTCCATCGCTGGCCAAGATCTAGTAACTTACATCAAATGGAGCGATTTAAAAGAACAAGAGTGGGTGCTTATGTGAGCCTACAAGCATTCTGACCGATATAACGCCGAATAACCATAGCAATTAGAGTCAATATGCCATACCAGACCAGTATCAGAATTACAACTAACCTAATACATCAAGATACCACACTGGACGGGTAATAATGCAAATAATAGGCACAAATCGCTGTAAATCTTGCTATAACAAATAATTGCCTATTGCTGATAATAATCTACCTAACCTTACAGGTTACCAGTTACCAGTTCTTCCATTCCGTGTGCAGGATACAGCAGCTCCAAGACTAAAATAAATCTGGACCAGATTCTAGTCTACTGAAGGAACACCATCACCACAAACGGAGACAAATCAGCAGCATTTCCCTCTTCGCGTCACCGACCCGATCAAACGAACTAGGGCCTACGAATCCGAACCGCCCGAGACGACCCTCGCAGTGAAAGCGCACCGGAACACAGCAAGCGAAGCAAGCGGCCGACCGAAAAACCCCACCACTACACGAACGGATCAGATCGGCGCCACGATCGCGACGACTCGACTAGACTGAGGGGCGAAATTGACCCAGACGGAACCGCCGAATGAGGGGGCAGCGCTAGATCGGAAACACGCAGGCAGCGCAGAGAGCGGGATCGAGCTACGAACCCTCAACTCGGGGCGGTCGGCGGAGGCGATCCGGTGAGGTGGGGTCTCGGCGGTGTCGGCGCTTGCGTCCGGCAGTTGGCGGTCGGGGTGGTGGTCTGGTGAAGTGGGAAGGCAGCGCAGAGGACCGGGGGGAGTGGGAAAAAGGGAAAGGGGAAGGGGAAACGGCAGTGGCGTGACCAGGGGGAGAATGGGGGAAACATTCCAGACGGAGGATTAGGCCCATGGGCCTCATACGTGGTGCGGAAGTTTCTGAGCTGGGCCGGGACCGACAATACACTTGGGCCCGGCTTGCCAGGCTCAAACTTTGAGTTTGAGCTCTGTGTGGGCTGACGGCAAATACTTGGACTGTTGGACAGTGCTTCGCTGTACGCTGTCACACTGCACTGTCAAAAAAAAAAATCTCAAAATCAAAAAAGAAAAAAAAATCTCACACACTTGGCACTGCACCTTGCATTCACAAGCATTCACATTGCATGATCCATAGCTGATAGGTAGTTTGAAACAAGCTAAGCGAGAAAACCGAAACGATAAGAGTGGTAGAAGGCTATCTAGGGCTGCTGCCGCCGCAGCACTTTACATTATTTAGAAGCTACTGCTATGGACACTCACGGTCCATGCGCACGAACACACTTGCAGGCAGCAGCCCGTACAGGCAGACGTTCTCCGGCTAAACTCTACTTGCCTCCCTGGTGGAGGCCCTGGAAGTATCCCTGGGGGTTGGACTCGAAATCGGAGCGGGAGATGCACCCGCCGTCGCCGCCGGGAGCCTTCATCATCCCGCCGCCACAGCCACCGGCACTCGCCTTCCCTGCGCCGCCGCCTCCGTGACCGGCATGGCCGCCACTGCCAGACTTGGCCGAGCCGGAGCCATGAGCTCCCCCGGACCCGGAGCCGCCTCCCTTTCCTCCTCCGCCGCCGCCGCTCCTGCCTCCACCTCCACCACCCTTGCCTCCGCCGCCGCCACCTCCTCCGCCGCCGCCCTTTCCACCCCCTCCGCCTCCTCCTCCCTTGCCACCCATGCTTCCTCTCTCTCCTGGCTAGCCTAACACGATCAGTGATCAGTCGAGGAAGAACGAGAAGCACACGAAGAGTGGAGCGCGCGCGCGGCGGCCTTTTATAGAGGAAATAAAGGATTTGGAGCTCGCCGGGACGAGAGGGAGCTGCCAGCATGGCATCGGCCGTGGCTTGGCGGCACCTCACTCGACACGTTCGAGCTCTGCATGCGGTGCATGCACTGTCGATCAGTTCCACGGATTGGAGTAGATAAGAAGGGAGTAACTGCGGTTGAACTCCGAAGAGTCCAGTCCCCCTAAGCTAGCATAGCAATCCGTGACTCGGCGACTGTGTGTGTGAAGAGTGAAGAATGCGTGCGCATCCGTGCGATTTTAACCTGGCTTTGACTGCCACCGCTGACGTGTGATGTGTAATGACCACTGAGCCACTGCCCACTGACCGTTGGCTATCGTGCACGTATCTATCGCGCGCGGGAGAGAGGATTTTGTGCTTCGTTCTCTCTGTGACGGACGGGTCCAGCGAATTCATACTGGGCCCTGGACCGACAAATTTTAGCATCGAACGTAGAAAGACGAGGAAAAGGCCTAATAATTCCCTATCACCTTACTAGGCCGGGGCCCGTTTGTCCATGGCCAAGACATGTCTCCTCCAGCCCACTCACCACCACCGCGCGGCCGACACGGCCCAAGTCCTTTCCACACCGACGACGGGCGGCCCGTCGGCCCCAACTACCCTTCCCGTCGGTGCGTGCACCGAATGTCTCTCCTGCCGTGTGGGTGACGGCCAGCACGAGCTCCTACCCGGATCACATGATTTTGTTCCGTTTGTTGGCTGCAGCTCAATCAGGGGGACGCGCACGCTTGTGCTCATCATTGTACTCCGTAGGTATCATTCAAAACCGTCGCCGCTTTGAGCAGCAACGAGGACTCTCTACTAACCGATTGTACAGCACCTGAAATTTTACATGTCGTGTGATGAAATTCGAGGAGAAAAAAGAAAAGAAACACGGTGTCGATCACTGTATCTTCCTGTTCCTGTAGTCACACCTCGCACGGAGAGCCGCCGCCGCCGCCGGGGCCGGGGCGAGCAATCAATCAGTCAGTTAAGGCCCTCTCGCCGGTGGCCGGTCGCCGTCACCGGAGCAGGCGGATGGCCTTCTCGAGGACGGGCCTGAAGCGGCGGAGGTTGAGCCTCACGTCCTGCTGCCCGAGATAGATATCCTTGACGAGCGACCAGCTCTGCTTGTGGATGGGCATGGGGTCCAGGAACACCGGGTGCATCCGCGGGAACGCCTCCGACAGCGTGCTCTCCTCCGCCGTGATGTTGTACTGCAGGTACCGCATGTTCATGTCCCGCGGCGGCACCCCGTACTCGTCCATGGCGAGACCCTCCATCCGACCGAGCGGCACCACCTGCACCACCACCGCGTTCATCGGCAGGAACACCAGGTTCGTCAGCCCGGACCCGTGCACCGCCAGCATCGCGTCGAACGAGTTCACCAGCGCCGACGCGTCCGCCATGCGCGCGTGCCCCTCGTCGCCCGCCGCCGCCGCTGTTCCTGCTCTTGTCCCTGCCCCCGCCCCTGTAGCAGTCTTCTTGGACGGCGGCGGCGACATCACGTCCGACGTCGTCACGTCGAATCCGACCTCCTCCGCCAGCGCCACGATCTCCGGCAGGTTCACGAACCGCCGCCGCGACCGCCGGGCGATGATCAGCAGCCGCGGCCTCGCCGCCCCCCCGGGCTCCTCGTCCTCCGTCCGGATCGCGTGCTCCCGCGGCAGCGCGTACCGCCACATCAGGAAGCGCTTGAAGTCCACCATGGACAGGTTGCGCGGCGCGCGGCGCGGGTCGATGCTCAGGTCCTTGTGGCTGCGCAACCCCAGGGTGGCGCGCTGGAAGCACCGCACCTCGCCGCCGTCTCCGCCCAGGTCCACCGCCTCGTAGTTGGTCAGCCCGTCCACAATCTCCCGGTACTTGTGGAACCACCACCGCTGCTTCTGCGCCACCAGCAGCTGCACCTCGCCGCCCAGGTGCCGCGACGTGATGAACAGCGGGATGATGTTGTCGTTGAAGTCGTGGTAGTAGTTGCCGCAGTACCCGCCGTTGGAGTACACCACCGCCGGGACGTCGTGCCGCACCGTGCACGGCGGCGCCTCGCCGGCGGCCACCACCCGCACCTTCAGCTCCGTGATGCCGCGCATCACCCGGGCCTCGCCCTTGCGCGTGTACGGCTGGATTGTCCAGCTCGTGGCGTTCATGCCCGCGCGGAGCCCCGTCACGTTCGCCGCGCCGGCGCCGCCCGGGGCCACCACGAACACCTCCGACGTGCTCCCGCGGATGCGGATGGCGCCCTCCAGCTCGCACACGTCCGACCTCGGGTCCGCGAAGTCGCACGCCACGCGGGGCTCCGGCACGAACTCCTCCTCCACCAATTTGAATCCTCTCCTGCCGTCCAGCAGCAGCGATGGGAACCCAGGCTTGCCTGCAAACGAAATCACCCCATCAAACTGATCACTGTCAGAACTAGCATCAAGTCAACTGAACCTCGCCATTCATTCAGAAACAGCCAGATGACTACCCCGAGAAATTAGAATGCGAATGCGGCTAATTCTTCTCTCAGAAAACGCAATGCGTGATGATCGAATGACATAGCACGCGTACCTTTTGTGATCATGACCATGTACCGATCAATGGCGGGGGAGTAGATGACCAAGAACTGGATGGCCCCGATGAGGAGCAGCAGCGGGAGGTTGCAGAAGACCCCCCTGCCCTTCTTGCTCCTCGCCGCCGGCTTCATCTCCGCCGACGAAGCACCCGCAGCTCCGCCTCCACCCACTCCACGGACAAGATCGGCAGCTTTACAACCATACAAAACCGAGAGCCGCTACCCTGGCACCCCATAAATGCATGGCGATTTCATCGGCTTTTGAAGCAGGAGAAGTACAATGGCAGGCAGGGGGCGACTAGTTATGAATAGAAAACCAGGCCGGAATTAACAATCCGATTTGTTAATCGCCAAGAACAGCGAGGCAGGCGGGTAGTGGCCGTGGAGAAGAATCCACGATTTGAAAGGGGGTGGGTTTTATAATTCGCCGGGGCTCGTCGGTTGAACCAGCTGGGAGATAGCAGCGAGTTCATGGAAACCACGTTTCCTCAACGCTTTTCTTTTTCCTTTTTCCGGTCACGGGAACCGACGCTGCTTCGTCTTTTGGGGTCGTCGTCTTCGTTGGCTCCGGCATCCATCGGTTGAGCAAGTAGAGAGGCCTGCGAGAAGCCGCTGGAATTTGCAGGCGAGCCTGTCGCGGATCTTCAGATTGCACGCGATCGGTTTCATCATCTGGCCGATCGGGATCGAGCCGGCAGATGTGCCACATTTGTAGGCACGATCGCGAGGTCAGACGTGCGCCATGTGGGGATCGCATCTTGGAAACCGAGTGAACTCAGAGGGCCAGCCGGATCAACAAAGTTTACAGCAGCTGGTTGGTGGTGATACTGACTGATACCACTGACAGATCTATGGGTTTGGCATCGCCTGGCTGCCCCGGCACAAGGAATTGTCCGGTAGCCGTGGGCACATGGGCGCAGAGGAATCACATGAGCAAAGGCAGCAGCCAGCAACAGAATGGCAGGGGAGGTTAACCAGACTGCAATGCAAAGCTTGTGGCTTGTGCCACACCTTTTCCCCCCTCCCTTCTTGCCATCGTTTTCTTTTCTCCTTAATAGGACTAAGTACTTTATTTATGCAAAGTATCAAAGTGGCAGCTTGTCATTAGTTAGTGAACCACAGTTAATTAGTAGTACTAGTATACTTAGTGTTGTGTGTCATTTGCGTCATCATGGTGGTTGTGGCCTCGCCCCCTTTCGACCGCCGCATATACTACGCCTCCAAGCTGTGTCTTTTGCTGCCTTGCCCGGCCATGACAAAGGAAGAATTGTAGAGAACAGCGAGCTCGAGAGACTTTTTTTTTTGAAACAAAGCTCGGGAGACTTAGAAACTGACGAAGCAGGAAGCTTGCGGAAGCCGAAAAGAACAGTCGAACTGACATGCAACGCCATACACAAAGCACAACGGGGATTAAGACTTAAGAGATGATGATAAGCACAAGGACGGGCATGGAAGCTTCCAGTTCCCAACTACCGGCATGGGCGTGCACCTGCTGGCTCTAGAGCCTCGCGGTCGGCATTGAGATGGAGTTTTCTCTTTTCTTAAACAAAAAAAATAACAGATGGGATTTACTAGTAGTCTTTTATTTCGGCGAATTTTGTATCGTATTGTACGGTTGACCGACGATTAGGATAGGAGGTTTGACGAGCATCTGGTGTCAGAGTAGCAGCAATATGCTATCGCCATTTACCAAGTGGCCACGATTCTGAACCTGCATCGATGCAGCATTCTGACCTTGCAAACGGGGATAGAGTAGTGCTAGCCATGTCTGCTCTCCGCTCTGTCTGGATCACTCTGGATACTTGGATAGGGCGACCAGGCGAAGACGCAAATGAATTTTGGTGGGGGGGAAAAAAAAGAAGAAACCGAGGGGCATTGCCCGGGTTGACATTCAAAAGGTGGCCGGCTATGAGACAGCCCACGGTTGCGGCACACAGATGATTAGTGCGGCCCGCTAAATTATCCGAACAGAAGACGGCCCGCAAAGGTCACGCGCGTGGAGTTTTTCTTTTTATTTCTACGATTGTTCTAGGCCCAGTATGCACCTGGAGTGCTTTTGTCGGCTCCGTTGAAAGTTTTTTTTCGCAAATCAAGGCACTGCTGTGCGCGGTGCGTCTGTGCGGCACGTTATAAAATCCGACACAAAACTTCTTTTATAATACAAAGATATGCAGATCTCTTGCGCATTAAAAAAAGGATCGACACAAAATTAGTTGAAACTCCGGTTGTAGCCTTTTTTTCCACTGATTTTAGTTCATCATTAAAGTCATTTTTGGATAATCCATGTTATTTTTTACCCGCAAAAAAATATTATTTTTATGGAATAGTTTCTCTCCTGCCATTGCAATTTGGCACATGATCTCTTATTAGCCACTGTCTGTGTGCCATTGGCACCTCAATGGCAAATAAAAGCACCATCCATTTTTTTTCTTCAATAGCAAATATGTCTTTTTTAAAAAACTTTCAAACCATATTTTCTTCTACTCATCTCACAAATTGGTTTGTCTTGAGTTGAGACAGACATCTTAGGCACAAGAAGAGGAAGCGAATGTGTATACGAGCCTCCATACTTATGTATCTAAGTGCCAAGTTTCATGAATTCTGTATGTAATGCAGCACCACAAGAGGGTCGCATATGTCCTTCTTAACATGTCATAGTTTGTTTGCTGATTTCTATCTTATTTTGTGTCATCATATCAAACGTTCAACTTTTGCTTTTACTTGTTTTGTTATTATAATAGAATACTCATTTCAAAAAATAAATGATTACTAGGCAAACCATAGTGGAGAGTCCTTCCCTCACGTGACCATACTTGTCATATCTTTGGCTAATTATTTATTTAGTGGTAGGTGAGAGAGACATGTACGTAAGCATGTCTTTTTTTAATGGGATGGTTAGAAAAAGCAGGAGAAGAAGAACGGGCTAGACTGCAGTGAGTTTTGGTAAAAAGAAAAATAAAAGGAACCGAAACATTTGGCCCAGTTCAATTATCAAGCGACCACACCACCTACGCACCACCACTGGCCACGGAACAGGAACAGCCCGCACAAATTGACTACGCTGGCGGCCTGCCCGCCAAAATGCTACGGACAGACGACGGCCCGACCGCCAAAACCGGCCCGCCAAAGGCACGCGACCGGGACCGCCGAACGGGAGGAAAAGAGGAGCGCCCACTGTCTCTGTCTACGTACATGGTTCGCGCCGTGCCCATCCCGTCCTTCCCCTTTCCTCACGCGACGACGACGACGACGATCAGACTGGCCAAGTGACCAGGCTGGTCAGAGGCAGAGCCGTTGCTAGTATTCCGACCCAGTAAAACTCCGCCCGCGCCGGCGGCATCCGAGAAATACATGGGGCACGACACGGTGGAACAGCGGCGAGGACCGGCGGAGTTTAAGTGCCTGCCATCTGCACGCAAACCTTCGACGCGAACAACCCAATCGCTTCATGCGATCGTGTTCCGCGCGCCGCCGCTAATGCCAACCATGAGCAAGCTCGCCGCCGCCGGCGGGGGGCCGCCGGGCTGGGCGGACCTCCCGCGCGACCTCCTCGAGTCCGTCCTCGGCCGCCTCCCCGTGCCGGACCGCCTCCGCTTCCCCGCCGTCTGTACCGCGTGGCAGTCGGCCTCCGGCGCTCCTGGCAGCGCCGCGCCGCTGTCCCCGTGGCTCATGCTCCCCTTCAACCCGACCGCGCGGCGGGGCGGCGGTGGCGGCGGCGACGCCAAGTTCTCGGAGGCGCGGTTCCTGAGCCTGGCGGAGGGCAGGGCGTACGCCATCCGGCAGCCGGCGCCCGCCGCCTCGCACCGTCTCTGCGTCGGCTCGTCGCCCGACGGGTGGCTCGTCACCGCCGACGCCCGCTCGGAGCTGCAACTCCTGAACCCGGTCACCGGCGCGCAGGTCCATCTGCCACCCGTCACCACGCTCCCGTTCGTCGACGCCAGCCGCGGCGCGGACGGCCGCGTCGCGAGCTACGACCTCCGGTGCTGCTTCACCGACGACGGCTGCGAACTGATCCCGCCGGAGACGCTCGCGCCGGACAGGCTCCGGTACGAGGTCTACGAGAAGGCCGTCATCGTGTCCGCGCCGCGGAGGGCTGCGCCGTCGGGGCCCTGGGGCGGCTACGCCGTGCTGCTCATCTGCCAGCCCCTGTCCCGCCTCGCCGTCGCCCGGGCAGGGGACACGGAGTGGACTCTGCTCGACACGCCCGCGCGCTGCTGGGTCGACGCCGTTCGCGCGGCCATCGCTGATGGGCCGACGCAACGGCGAGCGGTGTACACGATGGACGCCGCGGGGCGCGTCGAGGCGTGGGACATGGACGCGACGCCGGCGGCGTCCAGGGAGATCGCGCCGCCGTGCTGCTGCTCGGCACGCGCGTGCGCCATGTCGGCGGCGTGCCGCAGGTACCTCGTGGAGCTCGCGCCGGGGCACCTGCTCCAGGTGCACCGGGTCCGCGGCGCGGCGCACGCGCGGTACACCTGGGAGCCTCTGCCGGAACGCGTCGAGTACACGACGACCAACGTCGAGCTCTTCGAGTGGAAGGCCGGCGCCGGCGCCGCCGCCGCTGATGCAAGGGACCTTCCCCGGTGGACGCAGGTGGACTGCAAGAGCAGCAGCCGCGTCCTGGGCGGGCGCGCGCTGTTCCTGGGGAAGAGCACGTCGCTGTGCGTCCCGGTGGATGGCGGCGGCTGCTGCCCCGGGCTGAGGGGCAACTGCGTGTACTTCACCGACGACGGGCCGTGGTCGCACGAGCGGTGCCACGAGGTGGCCCCGGACGTGGGCGTGCTGGACCTCGCCGACGGGAGCTACCGGCCGCCGCGCGGCGCGGCGCGGGACCTGATCTGGAAGTGGCCGCCCCCGGTGTGGGTGTTCCCTTCGCTCGCCGACTGATCGACGACGACCAGATCCCAATCTTGGAAGGTTCCATGGCAAATCCATTTTCTATCAGCTTCCGTCGGTTAGATACTCTCAGGAACAGCGGCTGAGCTTGTCGTTGACCTGCTGCTACCTGTGTGCGTGCGTACAACTTGCTAGTCTGCTTGTAAAAAAAAATGTTGAGTTGAATAAGAAGGCGTGCGAGTGACAGAGGTCAACGTCTTGTTGACCTCGTGCAGCGACACGCTGCTGGCCGTTGAAAAGTCGGTCAAGCTCATTTTGTACTTCCCTGCAGATAAATAAACACAAAGCAGTAGAGTACTCATTCTGTACTTGAGAAAACTCGGTCTTTACTGGTAGGATCACTTCAGCACTTTTAGAGGATCTTTTTGGTCCTTGTTTTACTGAATTTTTTTAGGCATCAGTACCATCTTGTTCTAAAAGAAATTGAGGAGAAGAAAAAGGAGTTTATAAAAAAAAAGGCCGACTTAGAAAGGGAAAAGGCCGAAAGCACAACTGCACAAGGCCCGCAGATGTTGCAGAGGAGGATGGAGGCCCGTGCGCTTGTCGGACTGTCACACATCGGCATGGTTCTGATCCAAAGCAGACACCAAACCCAGAACCATTGCCATCTCTTTGCTAGGCCACGATGGACCGGTCCGGTTGGGTTGGTTAGGATTTAAAAGTAAGCCGGCGACCTTCCTCGTCACTTGTCTACTAGACCGGTTCAGGAGTCCAAACTCGAAACACAAACGTTGAGCGGTCACACGCAGAAATCAGCTGGTCGTCCCCTTTCGCCGGCCCTCCTCCATGGGAACCGAAAGCCACGTCTTCTCTACTAGACCCTGGACCAGCTGCTGATACAAGCATACTCGATCCATTTCCTTCTCCGACAAATCAAAGCCTGCCCGCACCTCCATGATCTCGAGTTCTTGACTACCATGGCGTACATCCACGCGACCAAAGAGCAGCCGGATCGGAGACACCACTGTTCCTGCATGCCTAAAGCCTCGTGCAGGCAGCCTGAGCTGAGCATAGACCACCCCGCGGCAGGCTGGCAGCAGCGCGACTAGCAGCTGGACCTCTTCGCGGACATTCTCGACCGGCAGAGATACCTGATCGCCGGCCGGCCGGCGACCTAGTACAGGCAGCCCTACGGTATTCCGCCGTGTCCGGTCGAAGCAGCGGTCGTTGCTGTTGCTTCAATTCGACCACAAATGCAGGTGCAGGAGGGCAGGCAGGCAGGAGCTTGTTTGCAGCGGAAGCAACACATCCTATTTGCTCTCCGGGCAGGGGAGGGAGTGGCGGGGCAGGCAGGCGTGGTCCATACCCGCTTCGGAGTCAGAGTTGCTTGTAGAAAGCCGCCAGCACCAGCAGGTACCTTGCCTTCCATTCCAGCGCACACGTGAAGGCGACGCCTCTTCTGTCTTCTCCCCCTCCTCCTCCTCGTAGCAGATCACAGGTTCACAGCACGCTCCAACTACCCAACATGGACCCGTAGCTTGGTATGCGATGGTACAGCAGCAGAGCTTCAGCTATGATACTGGAAGCGTCTTGTGGTTGGGCGATCGATCGACTGCAGCCGTGGGTGCGTGTTTCTACTTTCCAGAACGCGGGACAATGCACACGCGGATGGACACTTTTGGTGAAGCATACGTAACTGCCTTTGCGATCAAGGCAGAGAACGACGCAGCAGCTGCACATCTCTACCAATCCAATCTACACTTGTGCTGGACGACGCTGGGTCGTTTTGTGCTGATCTTCGTACAAGAAGACGTACGCCTGCTTGCACTCTCGAGACAGAGAACGACGACGGCGCAGCAACTGCTCCACTGGATAAGTGAGGAACGCTTATTAGCATCTTTTTTTTTGGATTCTTTTTCTGCCATCCCCTTTCCATTCGCGCTCGTGAAGGCCACGAAAGAAATCACCGTGGAAGAAAAAGACGCCTCTCGGGACTGAAACCTCCGCTCCCGGTGTTGGATCCCGTACGTGCACACGGACACACACTCACCACCTGCCAAACATGAAGTCAGCCGGAAGCTGCTGCGCAGGCATGCCGCTCCGCACAGCTCCTCGATCGCTCTCCCGTCAGCTAGCTGCCGGCGCCAACAACACCGAGGGCACCAGATTCCGATCCAGCAGCGTCAAGTGTTATCCCCAAAGCTAGTGTAAACCCAGCAGCTGTTTTGTTTGGTTCCAACTACCCGTCGTCTCTAGCCGACACGGCCCTGCCATTTCCCGGCACGCGCTAATAACGAACCCAACGGTCACCGTGCCACACACACCCTGCAGGCTGCAGCGCGCGCGGCCATCCCGTCCGTGTCCTCCTGGTGGACAAGGGAGGAAACCCGGGCATGCCAATTTCCCAATGCCCACCTCGATCGATCCCGTCTCGCCCTTTACCTTACCGTTGGTGGATGCGCGCGGCGATGCGGGCAGCCGCATCGGCGCGCGGGGCCGGCCGTGTCGCGCGGCGACGGACGGACACGACGGCCGCCCGGGGTGGGTTGGTGCGCCGCTGGGGCCGGCCGCGGCTACCGGGCGCTGGGCCAGCAGCACTCGCGCGCGCGGGCGGCGCGCCTTCACTTCCCGGGCCCGTCCCGTCGGCCGTAGCTGCTGCAGTGGTTGCCTTTGCCTGCCCCGGCGGGGCCCCATCCCCATCGGCCTCGCGCCTCGAGCGATCGGGCGCCACCCACCACGCGAGGCCGGCCAGGCCACCAACTTCTCTCTCCGCGGTTGCTTTGCCTTCGCCCGCCGCGGGGTCGCCATCGACGCGACGCCCGCGCGAACGAACCCCGCCTGCCTTTAATACCCTCCGCTGCACTGCTGCCGCCCGCTAGCTGCTTCCCCGCTCGCGAGCTCCAGCCAGATCCAGAGACCCGGCGCCCGGCGGCGCGGGGGGTGGCGATGAAGCAGCCGAGGGGCCGGCAGGAGCCGCGCCGGATGGGCAACGCCGCCATGGTCGTCACCATGCTCGTCTCCCTCTGCGTCCTCACCTACATCAAGGCGCGATACTGCTCCAACCCCTTCCGTACGTCCTCTTTATCACTCTCTTTTCTGGCACCATCGATCGAGCACGAGCAATCGGTGGCTGCCTGAATTGGATGGAGCTGAGCTGACGACGATGATCTCGATGCTTTTCTCCTGCGTGCAGCCAAGCCGGCGGAGGAGCTGGAGGTGGCGGAGGTGGACGAGGACTACGACAGCACGAGGTACAAGCTGGAGGGCCCGATCGGGGAGGAGGACTTCGACCCCAGCCGCCCGACCTGCTACAACACGAGCAAGCGCTCGGAGCGGTGCGCGGCGGTGGGGGACATCCGCGTCGACGGCAACCACTCCAAGATCTACATCAGCCCGCTGGACCGCGAGTGGCGGACCAAGCCGTACGCGCGCCGGCACGACCCCGTCGCCATGGACGACGTCCGCGAGTACACGCTCGTGCCCTTCGGCGGCGCCAACGACACCGCCGTGCCGCCGCTATGCACCGTCAACCACTCCGTCCCGGCCTTCCTCTTCTCCAACGGCGGCTTCGCGGGGAATCTCTACCACGACTACACCGACGTGCTGGTGCCGCTCTTCACCAGCACGCACCACTTCGGCGGCGAGGTCCGGTTCCTGCTCAGCGGGATGAAGGACTGGTGGAACGACAAGTTCACGCCGCTGTTCCGGCAGCTGTCCAGGTACGAGGTCATCGACGTCGACAATGACCGGGAGGTCCACTGCTTCCCGCGGATCGTCATCGGCGCCACCTTCCACCGGGCCATGGGCATCGACCCCTCGCGGTCCCCGGGGGGCGTCACCGTCGCCGACTTCAAGCGCCTCCTCCGGCGCGCGTTCCGGCTGGAGCGCGCCGTGGCGTCGCGGTCGGGCGCGCCGCGCCGGGACCGGCCGCGCCTCCTCATCATCTCCCGCAAGAGCTCCCGGCGGTTCCTGAACGAGCGCGCCATGGCGCACGCGGCGGCGCTGGCGCGCTTCGACGTGCGCATCGCCGAGCCGGACAACCACACGGACATGCCCAACTTCGCGCGGCTGGTGAACTCGGCGGACGTGATGATGGGGGTGCACGGCGCCGGGCTCACCAACATGGTGTTCCTGCCCAGCCGCGCCGTGCTCATCCAGGTGGTGCCCTTCGGGGGGCTCGAGTGGCTCACCAGGGTGACCTTCAAGGACCCGGCCAGGGACATGGACGTCAACTACATGGAGTACAACGTGTCGCTGGAGGAGAGCTCGCTGAGGGACCTCTACCCGGAGGACCATTTCTACCTGAAGCACCCCTACGACGTGCACAAGAAGGGGTGGGACGCCATCAAGACGGTCTACCTCGACAAGCAGAACGTCAGGCTCAATCTCACCAGGTTCACCAAGACGCTCGAGCAGGCGCGCCATCTCCTGCCCGAGCCCTGATAGATGATCCTCCGATCCTCATGGATGCCATGCCATATGCCTTCAGATTGGCCCGGCACCTGCAACTGCAAGTGGTAGATAGGCTCACACCATGTCTTGAAACTCTTTTTTGTTTTTGTTTTTTCTACTTATTTCCTCTTCTCCTTTTTTTTTTCTTCTTTTCCCCTCTTGTGGCAAGATTCATTTCTTTCATTGTTTTTTTTTCTTTTGGCAAAGGAGGAGAGGAAACAAAGCAAGGTCGTGTCATAGACAAGAGAGAGTGTGTGTCTAAGGTTAATTTACATACACAAACACTGTAAATTGATTGATTGTCGATAAATGCCAAGGCAAGAGAAAAGGTTAATTATCTGTCCATAGCCTATTGGGTGTGATTGCTTTCGATCGAGATTCCCACCTATAAGGCTCAGCTCTGCTTCCTGCAAAACCCAAGCAGAAATGTGCCTGCCACTCTGGCCTCATCATGCCCCCCCTCATCCTCAGCAAGGGAGGCTTCGGATAGGCGTTCACTGAGGACTTGTTTAGGAGGAGGCCTTCACTTTATCTTAAAGCAGCATGTATGTATGATGCTTAAAGTTCTCGCCAAACATACTGTTGTTATCTTAAAGCACCAATCCACTCTTCCTCTGTTACTCCGAGAAGCCCGGTTTGCAACGAGTACAACCTGCTAAACATGAGTACGTGACCGACCCCTAGCCTGTTGCCCTATCCCGCAGCACGAAAAAGGTCTTAAACAAGCCATGGACGACCCAGCAAGGTGAAGTGGTTGCTGAACTGTTTTCCACACGAAAAAGGAAGGACCAGTCTGACAGGACAATACGCCAACCTAAAGGAGTCTTTTCCTTTCCCACCGAGCCAACCAGAGATCATCTTTTACCTATACAAACGTGTGCATTAGATGCCATCGATCAGCTGCGGAAAACGCCCAAGCAACCAACCATGGCATCCATCCTGAAGCATCCCGGAAAACCCTGAACTCCTTAGGCATAGGATGGAAAGTTTACACACTTTGTCTCTCTGACCTTGGCGCGATTATTATTATCAGTAAATCCCTTGCTGACGAGGATCGATTAGCCCACACGGTGAGCAGGTGGAGTATTGAGATTTGGAGACAGCTCAGCTTCCACGACAACCTCCCACTTCCGGATCCGAGCTACCAAATTTCTGTTGCTTCCTCGCCTTTCACGGTGCCATCATTGAGCTGCAGAAACCGGAAAGAAACGTACTCCAAGACCATCACATGTAAGCCAAGTACCCCTGCTTTTAGGATGATAGCTCAGTCCTGCCAGATCCAAGATTGGAGCTGCTACCATTATGTCTAGCAGTAGCGTTGAATTTTAGCTAGAATTGATGCTCTAATTGCAGATGCATCCAAAAGGTTGGAATTTCATTATTTCACTATAACTTGCATATGAAAATTTCAGTTAGAGTGGTAAATGGTGACAGGAGAGGATAAAACATACGACATAAGCATTGTCATCTTTGGCCAAACAAAGAAAAAGCATAATCTGAAGGAAATGCTACTGTTAAACAGGCAATGGGTGTGGTCATTGAAAATACCACTTCACTAAGATGCAGATTAGACATCTTTGTCTCTGCTTTTGTCCAGTTCACCCCTTTGACTAAACACGGCAATGGTACCTAAGCAGTAGAGCAAATGTAGCTTTTGGGTGCCATCAAATAGGGCAGTTAACTTAGCAATGATGCTACGGATCCTAAGGCCTAAGCTGACTCAGGTACCGCTTGACATAAGTAATACTTCTGTCCCAACAGGAGGAGGAACACGTATGATAAATGATATCCAAGGATACCTAATCAAGTACTTATGCTAGCACTGTTTCTATATCATTATCACTTGATTAAAGGGAAGCTTCAGAATTCCCTTCAAAATTGTTTAATCAAACAGCACTCTCATCATAGTGAAGTTTCAGAATTATTATCTTTTGGGTTTGGTACCATGCGTGAAACATGAAAAATGTCACCTTTATATCATTAGGTAAATTTATGCGAAAATAGTCCACAATACGACTTCAGAGAAGGTGAACATATTATAATGAAATGGGGCACCTTCTCCGTTTTTGCCTGAATCATATGTATAATCGAGAAAGCCGTATCAACAACTAAAGCATGATGGAATGTAACATCAGATCCTTTAATGCTTTCTTTAAGGTCGAAGCTACACTAGCTAAGTAACCTCAAGGAAAAGACAACTGGTTAGGTAGAGCAATGCATCATAATAGTAATTTAATGATTAGTGCTGTTTTTCTTAAACTGATTGTGGATCTTAGCAGTCTGATCTGGTAAAAAAAGGGGTGGGGTGGGGGATAAATAAAAGCCTAGTCGCACCGATAGTTTACATGCTTTTAGTTTCATCTGCTCCAACTGGAGCAATAGTTGACAAAATGTGTTTGCAAAGACACTTTGTACTGTATTTTCTTACAAACTGTAGATCTAAATTTGTAATATACAGATATGTAACATGATCTAGTCACATTGCTAGGTGGGCCATGTCTTTTATCCAGTATAAGTCTCAAATGCTGAAGAAGTATATACTATATAAAAGAAAATAGCTAACTTAAGGGAGGGAAAATCACAACTGATGATATTCAGGCCGATGTTATGCTTCCATCTGAACACTGAACTCTAGCCTGGGCCTTTTCAGCCTATAGAGAACAAAACAAAAGGTGCACAAGATAAATAAGTTATAAAGAACATAGTAAGATTCAGCACATCGCATCTCCTACCCAATTGGATCAGAGGTGGTGGCCCGAGTAGAGTGCTGATTGTATATAATACACCAATATATAATGTTTCTTGCCTAAAATATACTACTGCCAAGTTACCAGTGAGCATGAAAGTTAAAGGCAAAGTGTTATGCATGTGTAGGCCTGCCCTGGGTGGGGGCAAAGGCTTGAAACAAAATTTGGAACTGAGGTGTTCCATGCATTTGTGATGTACATTCAACAAATTTAATCAAAATAGGATTAATTTATGCTATGAATTTGTTTTTGAAAACTAAATTTAGAGGGAAGAAACCCTAGCAATCTATGGAGATTAATTCTGCATGCACTTCACCATCAATGCAAACCTGCCCCCACTTATACATTATTGCCCAGGCTGCACCCTCAAAGACAACTTTGTGAAGATTAAATTGAAAACTAGCTGCTATCCAATTTCAACAATAGAGACTGGACAGCATGCATTACTGATGGTAACATCATAAGTTGGTGTACCTCTTCCTCCCAGCTGGTTCGAAGCATCAGCACGATCAAAGCAAATATTTGCACTGCCATTGCACATATAATTCCCAACCAAAGGCCCTGGCACATGAAAGGATCTTAGACTAGGAGCGGGAAGATCCGCAAATATATTTTAGAATCGCATAAAACATAGAACTTACCATGCCACCAATCTTCAGAACAAATGCAAAAGTAACAGCTGAAGGGAGACCGATAGCATAGTAAGAAAAAAAATTGATAAGTGAACATACTTTCTGCCAGCCACATCCTCGAGCCGCTCCTTAAATGCCATAACGGACAACCAAAAAATGTTGAACAATATCAGTTAGATAAAGAATTACTGCTATTATTATTATAAAGTGGAATAAGAAAATCACTGACAACAGACTATTTTATATGTCAGCACAGGAACTATCGCTCTTGTATATATGACTTGTGTCACTTTCTTTATTAGTAGAAGGGTTAATGATACGCAACATAGTAAAAGCAATAGTTTTGGAATGACACTGGTCCTAATTGGGTTGTATCCCTGTATGGCATACTGGCAAAACCCTATCACCTGCTGGCCATAAAAAACATGCTGGAGCTTTTTTATTATTTTGAGAACATCGAGCACATTGGATCTATGATCATTTTAATATTAACCGGCTGTGGTGGAAGCAATTAATTTACATGCATTGATTGCACCATAATGAGGCAAGCCAACGAACACCATGAGTCCAAGATCAAGTTATCAGACAAAACAAAAGTTAGCATCTATGCAATCTGACACTCTAATTATGGTACCTGCATATGAGTTTCTCAACAGGGAGCAGAAATACAATGTGATTGCAAATGTGGTTTAGTAGACGTGTATTTATCCCAAACCTGATAGCGTGCATTGTATTCCATCCATGAAGTCAGAAGTAGCAAGAATTGGCATCATCATCGACACATACTTCACAACCTCTTTTTCGTTGCTGTATAAATAACCCCAGATATCTCGCACCAATACTGTGATGATAGCTATAAAAAGGCCTTCAGTTAGGCACATGATTCCTGAAATATAAATGGATAGGCGTGCTGCCTGTGGATTCCCACCACCTAATTCATTGGACACTCTAATGCTGCAAAGAAACAAGAGCCATGGATCAAAACTAATTAACCGCAAGTTTTCTATTTATGTCCGAAAAACAAAAAAGAAGGTGTAGCATTCCTAATTGGGAAAAGTCTGGTTTACACTCTTGAAGTATCACAAAAGTTCGATTTTCAACCTTCAACTACAAAACCGGATACCATAGACCATCCAACTATCGAAATCGGACAAATTTGGCCCATTGGGTGGTTTCAAAAGTGGTTTTTCATTTTGTGAAAATTAAAAATATTCAAACTTAAACTAAAAAATTCATAAGTAATTCATTTCAAATAAAAAATACGAAATGGGTATAATTTTTTTTCTAAAAATGTAACCTATCTATTAACACTCTACTTATCAGTTATTCGGATCCAATTTTTTTATGTTCATAGTATTTGGTTGTTTGTAGTTATGCCTATTATTTTTGAATAAATAAGATTCAAATAGATCAATAATAGATAGGTTACATTTTTAGAAAACATTTTATACTAGTTTCATATTTTTCTGATTTAAAATGAATTAGTTTTTATTTTTTAGATCTAATTAGAATTTTTTTAAAAAAATATAAAACCACCTTTGAAAACCACTCAAAGGGCCAAATTTGCACGGTTTCGATAGTTGGATGGCCTATGTTACCCGGTTTTGTAGTTGAAGGTTGAAAATCAGACCTTGCGATAGTTCAAGCGTGTAAACCAGACTTTTCCCTTCCTAATTTATGCTCCTCTGACCTTGTTGCACTGCTGAGGCCACTTGGAATTGTATAAACCATCCACATTGTGTTTAGACTGCAAAAGAGACGAAGTCACTTCAGAACAAACACTGAGAGCATAATCCATGATGCATGGTTGATGTGTATGACATGACTATCATGAGAAATGAAAATGGAAACACATGCAACTGTAAAGTGATGAGCCGACAGAACAATGTTGGATCAAAATTAAGTTATCACTTATCAGTTTAGTTTGCTTACCTGATGGACAAAATTGAAGTTTCCAGTTTTGGATGTGGAAGAAATCCTGCTAGGAGAACCACCATCTCAAATGCCCAATACTCCAAGCTGAGCTATCTTGCAAGTCAAATAACCAGTTCCACTCAGAAAGTAGGTAAAACACACATGAAAACATAAAGTTGTCATTGAGAGCTTATTGAAATACATGTTTGTGTTTTTTCCCAATGATGCCCCATACCAGGCTTACCAGGTCATAAAAGTAGATGGAATGGCTAGCCTCATATATTCTTTGACATCCTTTAACCTTAGTGCCTCCCTGGACCATCCTTTCCAACTCCTTCTGCCAGCTTCAGAGACTTTAACATATATTGCTAGCAATGCCACATTGAACCAATAAGATATTGAGGTCGCCAAAGCTGCACCTTCGTGACCAAGGCCAAAAGTCTGAACCAGGAACCAGCATAGCATAATGTGGAGTAGCAAAGTAAGTCCAGAGCAAACTACCAATATTTGGACAATATTCTGGGTCTGCAGGAATCTGGTGAGGCACTGAAGCAAACCATATGCGAAAAGACCAGGAATCAACCACTGAGCATACAGTCCAGCTTCAGATGATATTTCAGGATTTTGACCAAGAGAAATAAGGATTTGAGCAGTGAAGGCCAAAATAAAGGCCAGAGGCACACCCATAAGCATAAGAACAATTATAGCTCTTTGTGTGTGTGTCCCAAGCATATTATATTGTCTTGCTCCATATGATTGTCCACAAAAGGTATCCAGTGCGCTTCCCATACCCAGCTTCACATGGAAATGAAGGGCACAAATGTCGTTAAATTTATATTTGTATTACAGTAGGTATCAGTGCATCATGCAGTATAGCATTCAGCATTGGGCAAACAACTTAAAATACATACCCTGCTGTTAGCCTGTTACTGAGTACTCACTACTACCAGTTAAGTAGTTAGTACAATTATGAAGCATATGGAAAACCAATTGGATAAATGACACAATATTCATAAAATTCGTACTAATTTTGATTATAAATGCTCAAACAAGTAGCTCCTATGTCTACGATGTAGATGTTCCGATTCACATTTTTTCCCTGCTAGTCATGCACAAGCAGTAGCACGGAGTTAGACAGTTGAGTGAAGCGCGGTTGCCACGTACCAGGACGCTGAAGCCGGTGACGTTGGCGAAGGAGGCTGCGACGGAGGCGCCGGAGAGCGAGAGCTCCCCGAGGTGCCCGGCGAACATGACGGAGACCACCTGCAGGCTGTACTGCAGCAGGCTGCAGACCACCAGCGGCGCCGCGAGCCCCACCTGCCGCCGCACCTCCGCCCCCACCGCGGTGCGCGGGGGAGCGCGGGGCAGGAGGAGAGCCGAGGACGCCGCCGTGGCAGCCGACGCGCTAGCCTCCGCCGCGCCGTCCATTTCACGATGGCTTCCTCACGACTTCGTGCCTGGGTTTGACTTCGACGAATTGATGGGAGGAAGTTTGGTTTCGGTGCGGCGTCTCATCGTTGCGCAATGTCAATGTGCGACGGCAGCAGCGCTGCCACCTGACGGCGCAGCACTTGCAAGGCAAGGGGGTGAATTTTTTTTTTTTGAAGGGCCAGGTGGTGCATTTTTTTTTGAAACGGAGGGTCAGGTGGTGCATGAGTGATGAGTAGATGGGTTAAAATCTACTGAACTATTTTGAAGTGTATTCTCTTAAATAGTCGTTTGGGAAAAATAGTTTTTTTATCTTCCCCTGAAATGCACTCAAACTATTTTGTGTGTAGTTTTAATGATCTTTGGAAAAATACACTAAAACTGTTAATCTATTATGCACTCAAACTACACTCTAACCTTTGTTCATGTCATCTGCTACTGAGGCCAAACTACACTCTAACCTTTGTTCATGTCATCTGCTACTGAGGCCCGCCCTAGTTTTAAACGGACCCGTCGACCACGGGCCTCACGGCTAGAGGTGGTAACGGATCATGGTCCTAATGCTCTTTTCACAATTTTTTTCTTATATATTATATATTTTTAGATTAAAATTAAATAAGATTAGAGTCCAACCCTTTTAGAGCCCGGCCTATAGATTATCTAAGCTAAAATTTTAGGCCCTTTAGCCACAGCATAGACATCCCGGTTGCTCTCCAACCTGAGCAGGTCTACCTTCACTGTATACATGAAACCAAACAATGCAGTATAATGATTGATTAAGTTCTCCGATGGTCACTTATCTCAAAGCATTTCATACGACACACACGACATGTACTCTCCTTGAGCGCAATACCTACTATTACAGCATAATTTCTCCCCGATCGAAATTAACTGTTTTTGTCAGGGCTCTTATTTCTAAACATCGATGTAATTGTTACCATGATACCATCACTTGCTCATCCTGATTCAGAATGGCATGTCGATGTCACCCGCCAGAGGGCTCCAACTCCAGAAACCATCATCTTTGGCAATCGGCATCACAGGGTTATGGACTGGAGCATTCTGAACGGTGGCTTCTTGAGCCATCGATCCATCTATGTTAATCAAGCTTGGGCTTGGCGATTCAAGACCTTTATTCCACGCATTGTCTACCTGCAGCGGATCCTCCAGGCCAAGGTTTTGCTGGTCTTGCGAGGATCCATTGGCTTGGGCAATCGGCATCACAGCGTTATCAACTGGGACATTCTGAAAGGTAAACTTCTTGAGCCATCGATCCACCTATGTTGATAAGGCTTGGCAATGCAAGATCTTTATTCAACGCATTGTCTACCTGCAGAGGATCCTCCAGGCCAAGGTTTTGCTGCTCTAGCGATCCTTCCAGCTGGCTCATCAAGTATGAGACCTGTTCTTCCAAGCCATCAGAAGGGCCTATCAGGTCCAGATCATCGCTCAGTAGGAACGCCAAAAGGTCAGAAGCAACCTTGTTCATGGTACCTTCAACGACAACAAAGGCTTTTAGTCACAAGCAAGTTGTAGTAGGAAAAAAAGGTAAGGCAAAGTATTAACAGGCTGCTTAATCTGCAAGCAAATTGATGACCATGGTACCTTCAAGCAGATTAATGTTTCCCACATTGTCGTATTTGCCAGCAGCTTCAGTATGATTGTTATCTCCAACTTGATCAACAAACTTGTTGACAGGCTGCTTGAACCAGAGATTTCTACAGATGCACCGTAACCTATTTCACCAGCAGCTTTGGGGGCTTCACTTGAAACCCCTCCATCTATGACAACAACATTGTTCTTCACAGGCAACTGACACTTGCTCAATGACAGCCCTATCTGTTGCCAACGTTTGTTTGATGCAGAAAACTCTTTCTGCAGGCCCTTCTGGTACTCATCCCACACAGACTTTGTGCCATCTCTGGAAATTCCAGATGTGCGTGTGTACATGTAAGTCTTCAAAGCTGCTTCTTCCTTCACCTGTTTCCACATCCTTGAGGGGTACGCCTCCCTGATGTCTGCGTCAACTCGGGGTGTGATGGATTCAGTAGTGGCTGCAGTTTGTCCTGATCCTATCAGCTCAGACACTAGTTTTGTGCTGGCATTCCTCTGGTGCTGCCCTCCTTGCTTTGCATTCTGTTTGCGCAACCGATGTTTCTATATCATATTTGAGAAGAAAATTATCAAGAAAGTGTTAATAAGTCACAATATTTAAGGTAAAACTGATAATACACTTAAGTGGCACTTTAGCACAACGATACTCCATTGGTTCAAGGATGCCAGTGTTTTTCAGGCCCATGGGAGGTACCACTAAATTTGGTTATAATTTTTTTGAGGTAACATATTATAATTTAGTGGTATATTTATTGGTATTTCCCAGGATGATAAAAGGGTTAATGAGGACGGTGGCTGGTAAGTTGGAGGATTCCACAATCAATCGGTCCCACAAGGGAAAAACATTGACAATGGATAGCCATCCAAAATGCTTTTACCTGCCATGTACCCAAGTCCATGGCAGTGGGGGGGACAGGCAAAAATGCAATAAACAGAAGGGTCGGACAAACTTTTAATATCCAAAACAAAATAAGCCAGCACAGCACAGGTCATCAGCTTGTTGCTGCTTAATCATGACTATCCTAAAATAGTGTGTTTTTCTTCATTTTACGAGAAGATTCAAGCTAACAAAAATGATGTACAGCCATAGCAAGCTGCAGTATTGAAAATTTAAGTTATAAGGAAGTTCTAACTGATGCATGCTTTGATGCAAATAATTAATCAATCACCCACCTGGAGATGGCTACCTATATGCTTCCAGGTCAAACCTTTCACATTCATGAGCCTCCGAATCCTCTCAGGTGTGGCATCTGGTGCACCCCACAAAAATAAACAGCTCAAGGTCATGTTTTCAGCTAATAAAAAGTAACAAAGGTTAATTCAAATTTTAGGCCATGTGTGGGTACGAGGTATCCTTAGTCCTTACACTTGTCACCAAGAACTTCGATAGCATCCAAGAACTTTTCATGGAGCTCAACAGTCCATGTAACTCGACCCAGCTTCTTTGAACAACCATGTGCCTTTTCAACTTCTGGCACTTCAAATTCACTGTTTCCAGGATTGGATAAATTGTTTCCCTCTAGGATAAGCATTTCCTGGAGCCTTTCAGTAGATGATGAAACCATTCTACTTTTGGTCCTATTAGGGATTGGCCCTTGAGGTGTTGCCTTTTTAGACTTGTGTTCTAATGCTTTCTGCTTCAGCGTGTTCAAGCTTGCTGTGTCCAATGGCTTGAGCACATGGGAACATGCTCCCAGGGCCACATGTTCGGAGAGTGCCGCCTCATCGTGATGAGCGCACATTGCTGTAAACAAGGAAAAATACTCCTGTGACAGTGAGTTTGGGACTGATGCAAAATTCTTAAAATAATAGAACTCTGAATATAAACTTACTGATAACAGGGACTTGAAGTTCATTTAGTATGTGGTGGAGCAGCTCAGAGTTTGCCAAAGAACCTGGTGCTATATTGCGAAGATGAACTTCCGCCAATACCAAATCAAGCTCCTCCTCGATAGCAGCCCTGCTTTTAACAAAATCCAGGGCCATATCCACTTTTTGGAAGGGGATAACTATGCGACAATACAGGTAAGATTAAAAACGCTTGGAGAGAAAAAAAATGTTACAATGTATTGAATAGAGCTGTATAACTTAGTCGAAATTGAAATTTTGATTGAGCAGAAGGATTTGATAATCAATTTTCAAGAAATGGGAGCTTTTCTTGGTGTTCCAGTTGTTTGAGTCATCCTCTGACGACATTTTTAATGTTCTTGGGGAGCCTATTGACAATTTGGGTCCTATGTTTGGAAGGGTGACCCAGAAACTAGCATAGCTGGAAAAATAAATTCAATAACAAAATTCATTTACTACTCCAGCTTTTAGTACGTAATACTCCCTGATTGCGAGACATTTGATCGGCAATTAATGTTTTGGAGTTTTGGACAAAGTAAACACAAGAATCTAAAATGACATACCGTATACCACTATACTGAAATTTACAATATGCAACAAAATGATATTCAGAAATCAGAATCTAAAACGTCATACCATACACCCAAGCTTATCATGCAATAGAACAGAATGTGACAAAATGGAATGCGACAAAATGGGATATTCAGAAATTGAAAATTTATGATATGCGACAAAATGGAATATTCAGGCATTTCGAAATTTGAACCTAAAACATCATACCACACACACAAATTTATGATGTGCGACAAAATGTAATATTCAGAAATTAGAATCTGAAACGTCACATTGTACACCTGTTTTGCGTGATATGGAATATTCAGAAACTGGATTAGAAATTCTGAGAACCCGAGATCGGAATCCAATCAAACGCACACAAACAGAAAAAGACATCAAACATCCTTGAACAGCATCCCTATGAATATCACATTGTAGGTGCACTTTTAGGGCAGATGACCTGAGTTCCTCTATGTCTTCCTCAAAGAAGAAATTTCTTTTAAAATATTTTTCAAACAGATTTAGACAAATGTGTTTCTTCCCTGTCAGCTTCAGGAATCAGACAGAAGCCATGATATTGAGAAGAGCTAACATATATTGGAATTCTTTTTCAGGGTAACTAGCAAGAATTACTACAAAACACAAGTTCCTCAGCTTTCATTAAAAATCTCAGATTACTTGAAAACGGTATTGTTTGCGGAATCTTAAATCAATTTATAAGATCTTAAACACCTACAGGTCCAATTCCTGTGTAAGGAACTAAAACACAAAAGAGTCCCCAATTCAAAAGGGATCTATCTGGAATTAGAAGAAAAGAAAAAAAGTACATAATCCAGGTCGAAGGGTAGAACATGAATAGTTGAGATGGCCTTTTTGCAGTTGTTATGTCAACTACACCAAACATTCTGAGTAGGTAAGAAATAGGTAGTTTATCATATAAAACTTGAGAGAGAGAGAGAGAGAGAGAGAGAGAAGAAAATTTATATCTCCACATTGGTCCTAGATAATAATTATCCTATTAAATGACTAATCGAACACGGTAACGGTTGCCGAAATTCAATAACCATAGCAAATCCGAACTGGGCACCAACTTTTTTTTTCCCCTCTAGAGCACACGGCACACTTACTTTTTTTTTTTGAATCAAAGTGGAAACAAAGGAACATAAAAGGAATTCCTGAATAGAAATCTTCAAAATTGGAAAGCACCTTTGAAACCAGACTCCACAAGCATATTTGAAATGATCCACAAGGAAGTTGGGTTATCATCCAGAAGCAGAACTGAAAGGTTTCCCATCACAGGGTGGTGTTCCACCATGGGAAGCAAAGAGAAATCCTGGTGTTTGCTAAGGATGCACTATCATAGATTCAGAGTTAGACATGGATTCCCAGGATTATATAGGCACCATAGATGTTATTAATTTAGAAAAAGACAAGAAACTTAACAAGTGTGCAATCGCCTCATTTGGAGTGCAAGTTGACTTGGACTGGTGCACATAAAAGTTCTCATGGACAAGAGATACGATGATGCAATACATCAGAACCTCGATATTATATTTATTCAATTTTTCTATGGAAAAGAGTAAAACCATGTTTTTTCACAGCTTCACACCCTTTGAGGTTTGAAGTAATAGTTTCAAGAAAAAATAAATCTACATTGGAAGTTGGATTAAAACTAACCGATAGATATATGCAAACCTCAATTTCTTCCTCTGCTGTTTTCATTTCTAGTGTCAAATTTCTAAATTTATGGAAGGACTGAGGTCCCTCAGCAGTGAACTGTGATGGCAGTAATTTCCATAGTAACTGCCTTTTGGAGTGGTCTTGGGCATGGCATGACCACGGCCAAAAACAAAATCCCACTAAATGAAGCCTGAACGATTCCATGGCATTACTTTCACATATTAGTTCCCTAAATACGAAAATGCACTATACCATGTCTTTGAGCAATCGAAAATGCCACATCACATTTATTGCAACTTAGTTGTCTCAAACTTCACTTCGGTGCTTACTACTCTGCGGAACAATAAGAATTAAATTACCACTCCTCAAGCGATATACGCCCAAACCACTATAAAAATCTGCACTATTCAGTCCCATTTGGGCAAGAGTTTAGCAATGATCTATTTAAAACAATTTAAGGGGTTGTTTCATCTAGTCTAGTGAATTCTTTTTCTCAATCCTGCATTCCGGAATCCTGGCCTCTGGAAAGTCTGGGGGCGCCAAAACAGAGCAGACTGAACTTCTAGGCTTCGGTTTTCTACCAACAACCGGCACACAAAAGAATCTGAAAAACAATTAATGCAGGAGCACCATCGAATCCAAACAACTAGAATGCCGCATCACCAGAGGCACGGACAAAAAGGGTGGCAGCCCAAACCTAATCAATGCCGAAGCACCCGCGGAGGATTCACCCGCAGCCGCGGGCGCGCGCGCTCGCTTGACTTACAATGATCAGGGTGGACTCGTGGAGGCCGCGCGGCGTCACCCCCGCGGAAGCCGCCGGCGGCGGCCGGCGGGCCGCGGAAGCCCCGCGACCGCCAGGCGCAGGCATCCCGGCTGCCGTTTCGCGGACGCGGCGGCGCGGGGGCTGCCTGCCTGCGCCTCTGCCAGCGCCCTCCCTCGGTCAGCGGGTTGGTCGGCCGCTCGCCATCTGTCGAGAGTTCGAAATGGGCCGGAACCCGAGCCAGCAGAAGGAGAAGTCCAGCCCTATTCCTTACCGGGCCGTTGAATTCCTAAATGGGCCCCTGAACTTTCACACCCACACGGTGGCCCGCGGGGTAGGTGGGTCCGGACCCGGAGGGGATGTGGGTTGCCAGACGTCGGCATGGGCCGGCGCCGCCAGGCGGGCCCCGCCCGGCCTTGACAGTTGCGCTGCGACACGTGACGGTGGAGGGACGTGGACCCGGCGGCCGCGTGGGCGACCGGGGCTGCGTCGCGGGGGACGGGGACGGTGGACTGACGCGGCGGGTGGGACCGGGGGACACGCCCCCGGCTTTTCAGACCATTGTGGCATGGGTCTGCTGGTGGTCTGGTTCCTTTTCCTTCTGGCTGGCTACATGTGACGCAACGCAAAGGCGCTGATCATTTTGGGGTTGGCTGGGTCAGCTGCCACGGTTTGCCACGTGGAAGATTAGACAGGTTTAATCGAGGTAGGTGTGCGTTTGTTTGGGTTGTAAGTAAGATTTTTCTTCTACTGTGTAGGTCCCACTCGTCAATAACTTGTAAAACTACGGTAAGATTCCCTTAGATATCCTAAGGTGTGGCGCAGAATTTCAGCACCTAACCTTAAGCCAGGTGTAGCAGAAAATATATGTGGTAATTTTTAGCACTCTAGGTATACAACCAAACATGCCCTTGCTACAGCACGTTCCACGGTGCTCCCTGCCACCGCCGCGGCAAGAGGAACCCACACTGTCAGCTGATCAATGATTACTGTATTTCTTTTGTTCACTACTAATTAATAGGATAGGATCTGTCGAGGACTCGCTTGGAATTTCGAACCTTTGATTTTCCTTTGGCATTTGATCTAATCTAATGGCAAGCATCCTTTCTTCTGTCCCTAATGATTATGTGCTTGTCGAGCCACATTTTTCTTGCTCATTCCCACTAGGCGTAACAGCGAATCTGTTATAATATTATCATTTTATATTTTCTAAACATGTTTTTCCTCTACCCATTAAAAATATTTCCACATTCATTCGTACACTTGACCCACGGATGGTGATCTTATTATCAAGCTACAGCATGAAAACACTGTTGCGGACGCGCAAGTCTAATGTTGTTGGCCTCGTTTGATAATCTCTACCAATAACTCGGTGTTCACGTCGGTATCTGACTACCTTATCGATCATTCAACTGGAGCCAGGGTATATATATCATGTGCCAATCGCGCTGAACGTTGACCAAGTACCGTAGCTATCTTAGGCTCCACAACCCTCCTGCATCCTGCAACTTCGGTTTTCTCTGTCATGCACCGGACAAAGCACAGTACATCTCCATGGAAGTTTCACCCTCAAGTTGCAGAGGCGCACCAGCTGCAAGTTGCAGGAACTGACAGTTCAGGTCAAAGATCGAGCTCGACCGAAGAAAGACGCTCGCGGAATGTTTCCGCACACGTGCTCCAGTCTGGTTCATCCGTGCAAGTTGATGGATCAGTTCTTGATCGATCGATCAGCGTGTCGCGCGAGGCCGAGCAGAGTCGCCACGACGAAACGCGGTTGCAGGGTTGCGGGTTGCAGCCAACGTGAGCACAGCTGTATGCAATGTTGCTCTTGCAAGCAATTGTCCATGACTCTGTGGATGTACCTGCAGAAGATCTAGAGCAAGTTGAGTGAGTGGTGCTGGTGTACTGCCACTGCTAGGATTTTTTCCTTTAATTCCCACTGCAGCAGCCGGTAATGGCAGGCCGGTACAGCCTTTTGTAGCTCCAGATTTGTACTCCATCAGGATCAGCCACAACCACGGCCCCGTCTGAACGCTCACCACATTATCAGGGGGATAAAAAGGAAAAAAAGAATCCGTCCTCCAATCCCAACTGGTATAAGATCCTGCTCCTTGCCATCAACCCCATCGCTGTCTCCTTTCCATTCCGTTCTGCATCATCAATCCAATCCCACACAGCGCCGACGACTTCGTCGTCCCTTCAGTGGGAGGCGGGAGCAGCACGCCGGGGGGAGCGAGCAAGCGTCCGGAGCAGCGAGTGACAGCAGCCGCGGAAGAAGTGGGGGAGAGCTTGGAGGCGGGCAGTACATAGCTAGGCGGGCGGGCGGGCGGGCAGCCAATGCCGTGGGGCGCGCAGGGCTAGGAAGATGGGCGGAGGGGGCACGATCGTCGACGGCTTCCGCCGCTTGTTCCACCGCCGCAACGGCTCCACCTCCAACTCCCACCAGTCGTCCGTCGCCGGCGAGGGGGAGGAAGGCTCGCCCGATCTCGAGGTCATCGAGGACCCGGATCTCGTCGGCCTCCGCGCCATCCGCGTGCCCAAGCGCAAGATGCCGCTGCCCGTCGAGAGCCACAAGAAGGTGAGCAACCCAGCGCCGCGCTCTGGGCTCGCTTCTGTTGCTTTGCTTGCTTTTGTGGCTTTCTCGTGATCCTTGATTCGCGGTCACGGGAAATTTCTCGCCAAGATTGGATTTTTGTGTCCGTCGCTTGCTTCCATACTTATACAATTTCATGCCAAGTACCTTGTTTCTTTCCGCACATGCATTCGGAAACTGTGCAGGCAAAGCTTGTGACTTACATACTGTCTTTGATCTGATTCATGCTTATCGTTTGATCGATGCAATAAGAGGTGGTTTCAGTCCAATTTCTCAACTGGACGAAATGTTCAATTCAATCACTTCTTCTGTAACATTCTTCTGGTTTCTATGCTCGTACTCTTCTAGTTCTCGTTTTGCGTCATCAAACTTCAATTAGCTATCGGCAGTTGCTTGCATCATCCGCGTCGTAGTGATCCTGAGGAACTCTTCTTCAAGTTGTCCACTTTTGTTTTTTGATGATCTGACTGGGCTTCTAATGTTGACCTGATCTGGGCCTCTAGCTCCAGTTCCCTGTTCCCTTGCCTATTTGCTGTTGAGGACTGACTCAATGAGAAAAGGTCTTTGCCCTTGCATGTGTTCCTACTGAATTTACCTGACCCTGCCTTTAGTGAATAAGTCAATTTTTAGTAGGTTAGTCATGAACTTGGTAAAAGATCCTATAGCTTTATAAAGGGAACCTCCAGACGCGTATTAGCAGCTTTGTCATTTGCTCTGCTGGGGGATACCTTTCACCAATACGCTACTGTTCAGTTAACCTTAGGTTGTTTCAGTATGGATATTTTGTAACCAATCAGTCTATGATGCACAGTATTCCATATATCTCTTGTTAACTTCAACATGTTCTTGAAATTTTGATCTTGCAGAACTCAGTGGAAATGGAGTTCTTCACAGAATATGGAGAGGCAAGCCAGTACCAGATTCAAGAAGTCATTGGTAAAGGGAGTTATGGAGTAGTTGCTGCAGCAGTAGATACCCGCACTGGTGAGAGGGTTGCTATCAAGAAGATCAATGATGTGTTTGAGCATGTCTCGGATGCCACACGCATACTGCGTGAGATCAAGCTCCTTCGGTTGCTTCGTCACCCAGACATAGTTGAGATCAAGCACATCATGCTCCCTCCTTCTAGGAGGGAGTTTCAGGATATCTATGTTGTCTTTGAGCTCATGGAGTCAGATCTCCATCAAGTGATCAAGGCGAATGATGACCTTACCCCTGAGCATCACCAGTTTTTCCTGTACCAACTTCTTCGTGCTCTCAAGTACATACATGCCGGTAAGTATATGAACTAGTGCCAGCCACATGATACCTATCCCAGCTAGCAAGCACAAATAATTCGTGTATTTGTCAGAGTGTCATGAGCTCATCCGCTCATGGCTCTCTAGTTTATTATTGTGATAATGTGCTTTTTGTCTACATTGGTGCAGCTAACGTATTTCATCGCGATCTAAAGCCCAAGAATATACTGGCTAACTCAGACTGCAAACTGAAAATCTGTGACTTTGGACTTGCCCGTGCATCATTTAATGATGCCCCGTCAGCTATATTTTGGACGGTAAGTTTCTTGTCATTTTATGGAAAGTATTGATGTTCCAATGTCCTTGTTTTAATGTGCGCTTTGTTCTGCTTTGCTATTTGAAGGATTATGTGGCAACAAGGTGGTACCGGGCACCTGAATTGTGTGGTTCCTTTTTCTCCAAAGTAATGTCTTCAGCTCTCGAACTTACATGCAATCAAAATTAATGTTGTTACAGCACTATGTATGCATGTGTATCTTGAAATTTGTAATGCATGAAGTGGTCAATTATGATGTAGTGCGTCATATTTCCTTTTTAAAGAATTTTTTATTGATGTCCAATTTTATTCCCTGAGAAGATCTCAAATCAACAAATTTTGCAAATGGAATATTCAAGCTAAGCTTTTTTTTAACAAGTATAATAATACTTAGACAGGTTCTTTTGCCATTCTGACAAACGTGATCTAGCTCGTGTAAAAAATTTATACTTGGGCTTGCCAGGCTCGGGCCTAGTTCTGCAGCCTAAAGCATTTCTCATGTTGGGCTTATGTTTCAAATTTCTCAAAAAAGTATCTCAAACTCACAGTTCAACTGTTGTACCTAAAAGGCTAAAACAATATTTTCTTTATATGCTTATAAATAATATCTCAAACTCACAGTTCCTGTAGTAATCTCCTGAAATCTGGAGGCATAATGTTTATTTGGACAAGATTATATTCCCAAATCTTTCTGCAAAATCCTTATGTTACAGCCATCCATATTCTGACAAGTTTTAATTTATATGCAGTACACTCCTGCAATTGATATTTGGAGTATTGGGTGCATATTTGCTGAACTTCTCACTGGAAGGCCACTGTTTCCTGGAAAGAATGTTGTACACCAATTAGATCTCATCACAGATCTTCTTGGAACTCCATCATCCGAGACCTTATCTCGGGTACTACATCTCAATTCTTCTGTGTCATTTTTGCTCGAACATCCTATTTTGTATCATTAGTAGCAATAGTGTTTTTTAACAAGACATAAAGGATATGTGAAAAGATAATCTTAATATAATGTACCATTTTAGTAACAAAGTCCATTGCAAGACTGAAATATTTCCTTCATGATCCACATATTTATTTCTTTTGTGATTTTGTGATTTCAAATGATGAGAAAACATCCTTACTGTTCTCTACAACCTTTGCAGATTCGAAATGAGAAGGCCAGGAGATACTTGAGCTGCATGCGGAAAAAACATCCTGTGCCGTTTACTCAGAAATTTCGAAATGCTGATCCTTTGGCTCTTCGTCTGCTAGAGCGTTTGCTTGCGTTTGATCCTAAAGATCGGCCCACAGCAGAAGAGGTGAACTCAGAACACAGTTTCTTTTCCTTTGTTGGAACTGCCTTAACAATTTCCACAAAAAATGCCTCACATATATTTCAATACAATTTTATTATTTTGATTTATTTTAATCTTATTTCAGGCTCTGGCTGATCCATACTTCGCAAGCCTTGCTAATTTGGAACGTGAGCCCTCAAGACACCCAATTTCAAAACTTGAATTCGAATTTGAAAGAAGGAAGCTGGCAAAAGATGATGTTAGAGAGTTGATCTATCGAGAGGTAGGGAGCAATAGATTTCCCTTTTTGGGTAAACAAATTACTCTCTTTGTTTGAGAATTGATTATTTTACAAACTGCAAGCAGATTTTGGAGTATCATCCACAGATGCTGGAGGAGTACATGAAAGGTGGAGAACAGATTAGCTTCCTCTATCCAAGGTGCAGTATTGCATTAGTTTACTGCCACCATGGGAATAGTGAAGATCAACATTGAACAAATTCCACACTATACTTTGCATTTTCCTTACAACCTAAAATTCTTTGCTGACAGCACTTCCTCACTTTTAGAACACACGTTCCCAGGACGACCCCCCCCACCCCCCCCCCCCCAACACACACACACACACACACCCCCCAACAAGATTTGGTATAGGAAACACTAACAATCAACTTCTATGCTGTTTTTTATTCTGGTGCAAGGAGTTGCTGGAGTTGATAAAGCATGTATCTAACCTTACTCTTCTTTATAGTACTAGTATTCTTCTTTTTATCTAGGTTATTAATACTACTATCTTACTGCAGTGGAGTTGACCGCTTCAAACGGCAGTTTGCACACCTTGAGGAGCATTACAGCAAAGGAGAAAGAGGTTCTCCACTGCAGAGAAAGCATGCTTCTTTACCAAGGTATATATCATGGTGGTTAGGATTCAGAAGTACAGAAGCTCTTGCTTTGGTCGAGTTGTACTAAATCCTGCATGGTTTTGCGCGTGACAGGGAAAGAGTGGTTGTGTCGAAGGATGGCAATAATGAACAACATATTGTTGATCAGGAGAGAAGTGCAGATTCTGTTGCCCGCACTACTGTGAGCCCTCCAAGGTCAGAAGATGTTGGCCAGGATGGCTTGAAATCCACAAGCTTAAGCTCCCGAAGCTACCTGAAGAGTGCAAGCATTAGTGCTTCCAAGTGTGTTGTTGTCGCAGATAAACACCCAGAGGTAAATGCTGAACTACCTGAATTCTTCTGCTGGCAAGTAGGCAAGGTGGCGAACTTGTGCACTGTCACCATCTTTTTTTAAAATGGAATGCGCATTGTCAATATCAAGAAAGGATGCCTGAAAAGAGCTTGTTCAATTGATTTCTTGCATGCAAGTTGCACCTTTCTTTGGTTCACTTTATTAGAGATTAGGTAGTGGCTCCACCACTGATGTTTGATGTCTATATTAGGATGATGAAATCCCTGAGGAAATGGAAGGTGATGTCGATGGATTGTCTGAAAAGGTCTCTAGGATGCACTCCTAGGCTCCAATGACCGTGGGGTGACAACAATCCCGTCACAAGATTTCTGTCAGGTAAACTGTATGCCGACGATATAGAAGACAGCCAGGGAAAGCAAAACACTGCATTGCAAATCTGGACTTTGGGCGTTACTTGAGGAAGAGGAAGATGCAGGGGCATTTTTCACCCTGTTTGTAACAGCATGGGCCCTGCATGGATCCATGAACAATCCCTGCGATGTAACACTAGTTAGTCCATGGTGGAAATGTAATGAACAATGAAGCGTGGTCAGCTGACTCACCATGAGGACGTATTCTTTTTCCAACGGAGTCTGGAGTTTTACAACGGCTCTGCCATATGAATTGTCAGCAGCGTACCATTTTCTTTCCCATTATCTCTGTATGTATGCTTTGCCTTTCAAGACACAAGTACAAGGTCAAGACGTATGATTACAGCATGCTGCTACAATATTTATGCCTTCATGGGACCAAATTGGTTATTCTGCTAAGCATGAACAGACGAGCTGAGTGACACACATGATTTTGCACGCCCAGGTTAAAGAGCTTAATAAGCCTTCGAGAGATAAAAATACAATACAACAATGACAAACGTCACAGGAAATATCGGTAGTATGCGCGACCAGCACCAAAAAATGACACGTCCTGATCGATGTATACAGCGGGTCCGTAGCTTCTCAACGTGACTAGGGCTTGGGAGTTGGGATGGCAGTTGACTCGCTGATCAGGGACCAAAAATATTTTTCGTCATTAAAAAAAAATAAAAATAAAATCCTAACGCAGGACCCAATTGGCGCCAGGCTGCCTCCCCCTAATGTACAATAATCTTTACAGTTACATCTGGTTCATGCTGCAATCACAAACCACCACCATCTTCAGAAAGGGCTTACTCTCCCAGCGAGCTTCAACATGAATTCAGGAACAAGACGCCGTGCAACAGGAACGACGTGGTGGTCGGCAGATACGTCTGGATCTTCGCTGTGTATCACACTGGCGATCTCTTCAAGCATTTTATCCCTACCACCACGAAGAGGATCCTGCCAACACAACATTCATCATTGAAAATTACTTTTCTAGGATTAACATTTAGTATTGATGTATTCATAGTCTCTTGGGTCATCCTCGAACGGAGCTCAAAACTTTCCAAGAAATCAAACAACAATGTCACTATTACTGAACCAGAAAATAAAGCAGATCTGAAAAGCGTGACACAATGACTACCTGAAGGAATAAATCAGTATGTGTCTTTCCTTCATACAAGAATAGATCTGCTTTTGCACCATGCTGTTGTAAAGCATCAGCGAATGCTTGGCTGCATTTTGTGATTGATCATCATTATACATAAAACATTTCTATAAAGTGGCTATACCATGCGCCCTATGTTCAAGTATTGTAATTTGACGCACCTTTCAGCTGATGGTATTGAATGGTCACTTGTTCCGTGGAAAAGGATAATATGGGGCAACAAAGAAACTGCAGATCTAGCAGATGACTCCTTAATCATCACTTGTGGAGAGAATTTCTGCAGTGACTCTTCACCTTCCATAATACTGGAAAATATGATCGAACGTGTCATAATTACGCTAACAGGATCACAACTTTATAAAAAGACACCAATGAATAGTAACACAAACCTGAGAAAGATGGATCGATAAAGGCCACGTCTATGGAAATGATCAACCAAATTAAGGAGATTGTACCTGCAGAGATCATTCACAAAAAATCAAGCCTAATCCACCCATGTTTCAAACAAAAAAAATTCTAACACAGTATACAGTCTGTATTGGCCTGTACAAGACGCTGTTCCTACCGAATCTAACAAGTGCTACACTAGTGCTGATGTAAGTGCTAAAGATGTCCATAGTTTACATTCTGTTGATGTAAGTGCTAAAGAGGTCCATAGTTTACATTCTTTCGAAACTCGGTACTTAAACATATTGTTAAATATCTTGTTATGTTTCATCCCACCGACTATTGAATGCTAAATCTCATCTACTGAATCTGGAGCAATCATATTACTTCTCTATTTGGCAGTAAACTACAACAGAATGCAGCCAGATATCTACTTTATTTGGCAGGGTTGCCCAAATTTGGAGAAGTACTGACAATAATGCAAACATTCTCACAGGTAAACATATAGTTTCTCTGTAAGCTATATATACTATTTAAAGAGACGTGAATAATTTACCCGCCAGAAATGCCAAAGTAAGCTTTTATTTGAGAAACACTCCAAGAAGAAGTATCTCCTTCACCGCATTCTCTAATGGCCTGGTTTAAGAGGGCACACGCAGCAATATGTGCACCAGCTGATTGTCCAACAAGGTAAACCCTGTGTGAATGATGTGCATAGAATATGTAAGAACAAAAATACTTTAAACATGCCATCTTAGGACAGGAGTCTATATTTGTTCGTTCCGCGCATGCTGTTTTAGGGATGATAAATATTATTGGAATAATGAAATCAAATAGGCCAATCATCTACAAAAGATGAATGGGCAAACAAAAGCGTGCCTTCAATAATCTACCTCAACAGCACTTATTTTGAGGTTCTAAAGCATGCAAAGTGTTATCATTCATGCAAATGTGCATGCCACAATTTTAGTGATTGTAATAGCCAAGGTTGAAAATATGCACACAACAGAACAAGTTATAAACCTGTTAGGATCACCTCCATAACTTGCTATATTGTTGCAGACAAAAGAGATTCCTTGAGAAGCATCTTCTACCATGTCACCAATGGTCCCTTGAGGAAAGTTTCTGCAAACAAAGCATTTGCATTCTCAGTGACTATGGTCTGAATGATATTGCTGCTCTACATACATAGAAATACATTCTGAGTACCTGTAATCAATGCATGCAACTATGATGCCCCTTTCTGCTAAGCGTCTGCCTAAAAGGGCCCCCCAACCTTTGTACCTGAGAAATATATGATTTGATATGCAAAGTGAAGACACACAAACTTTACCTTAATAGCAAGAACATCAAAAAATGTTTGGAGCTCAAGATAGTACATACTTCCACTCACCCTATGATCCATGCTCCACCAGTCACAAATGCCACAACTGGCTTTAACCCTGTCGTAGTAGTGGGTATATACAAGTCCAATCTGCCAGAAAACTTATCAAATGATTCATCAAGCAGAAATATTAGATACATCATACATGGTAATAGAGTTGAATGAATTACCTGTTTCTTGGCTGATCACCATATACAACACTCCTATGAACATGGCTAGAGAAGAAATAATAATATACAACTGGAGTAGAGAAAAGCAAGAATTCATTAAGACAGAACAGTTGTATTGCATGGGTTTAATAAGCTATATCACACAGGCCATTTCAAGAATAAAAAAGCGCCTAATATGTGGCCCAATAAAACAATTGCAAAGTTAGTAACACAAACCTTGAATAAAACCTGGCATCAGCAAGAAAGTATAACAGCAGAGGGCTAGAAACTGCCGGATCCATCTATAGCCTATCCTGCATAAATTTAACAAGTTATTACAATAAACTGCACAAAAACCTGCAGTTTGATAAAGGGCGATCTGCCCATGTGTCCATAATTCCAATCATTTTTAGTAGTAGGCTAGTATCAGCTGTATCATGTGCTATATGCTTTTAAGGTTATGAGTAGCAACAAGCATGTCTAGTAACTATCACTTATATCCATGGTCCTAACTATTTCTCCATTTCCTTTTCAACGAAGACTCCTTTTCAAGAGAAGACAAATTCTCCAATAAAATGTCACTGAGCACGTAGGTGTAGCAGGAGAGTAATGACTAATGAAGCACAGGTGGAAGTGTGAAAGTCCAAGTAGAGGCTCTAGTACATAATATAGAATACGTAAGCAAGTAGCACAACATACTAAATCGCAACTAGCAGCCAGAAGCTAAATCGAAATGGAATTGACATGTACCCGAGGTAGCGGAGCAGGATCAAGGTGAGCCTCGTGAGGAGGAAGGTCTCAGCGGCGGCGCGGCCGACCTCGCGGCGGAAGGAGCCGCTGCGCTGCGCGAACCGCCCGCACCCCGCCCGGCGCCGCACGCCCCCGTCGGGGAGGAGCGGCGCGTCCTCCGCCGCGGATGGTGCGGCAGCGGCTGCCGGGGACGGCGGCGGAGTCTCCTCCGCCTTGCCGGTCTGGGAGGTGCCCGCTGCAAGCTCCACCTTCATCACGGCGACGCGAGATTCCCGAGGTGGTGGCTTCTCCGTGATGCAAATATTCTGATCGGAACTTGTAAAAATCTGGGGAAGCGACGGCTTCTTCTGGCCAGGTTGCAGCTCCGCCGGCCACCGAGACAGAACCGTCGTGCTGCGGCCTGCTGCGACGTCTCCGTGAGCGAAGGGACGGAGGCGCAGGACCGCTCCGGCGCGGCGGTGCTCCGGCGGACGGCGCGGTGGAACAGGCAATCCTGTTACAGGGACGCTGACACGTGGGTCCGGCATCTCTGCGCCCACATGTCATGGAGATCATCTTTCCGAGAGAAAAAGAAACCTTGTAGTAACTCCTTTTTACCGTCGACCTGGTCGTTATTTGATTTACCGATCCGCCCATGTGGCCGTCGGATTGACGACCGAGGAATCTGTACGGCTCAGATCAAGTACGTCAAAAAATTTCACGAGGTCCCTTGTATGATCCTTTATTTCTGGTTTTCACCTCCGATCGCGATCCAAATTTCGGCTCGCGTTAAGCGTCCGATCCATTTGTGCGGCCCAGATCGAGTCTGGGGGCGCGTCTGGTACGTACTTTTGCGCAGAGATTCCCGCTTTGTCTCATATTTTGGTTCACGACCGTCCTGGTCTTCACTCTGACGGAGTTGGCGTGGTTGGGGCGCGCCGCGACGGCGGTCTGAGGGCGGCGGAACTCCGGTGACCGGCTTGACGATCCGCGACCTCCTCTTCGGAAACTGCGGCACAGAGAGGTGCGCCAACTGAGGCGGCTGGATTTCTCCCTTTCCCTCACAATGGCGTCCTCCCCCTCCGCCTCCTCTCCCCACCGGAAGCTGCTTCGCTCCGTAAGCTTCTCTCCCCTTCCAAACCCCTCCTAATTCCGCACTACGCCTCCTCACGAGTCACTACCATTTTTCGTGCGCCTCCATTTCAGTTGGTATACTGGGCAGTGCAGCGCTGCCGGATGTCCGAGTCGCCGTGCCGGCTCACGGTCTCCGTCAAACGCCCCGCCGAAGCCGCCAGCGCCTCGCTGCTGGGTGTCTCCGGTAATGTAGTCTGCGGTGGCGTTTCTTCAACTCCGCTTACATCGTGAGGAGTTGCGCGCTTAAATTAGGTAATCTTACCTTTGGTGGACTGTTGGCTGTTGCAGTTTCGGACACTGGGGTGGGGAGCAAACTGGAGGAGTTCCTGGAGCTCCGCGTCCTGGCGCGTGAGACTCCCGTGGAGAAATGGGGTTCGTAATCAGTGCGTGCCCACCTGCTCTTGCAGATTGCCTAAAAAATTCAGTTCTGATGTTTTCTAAATTATCTCTTGTGTCCTCAAAAAAATTCTCTCTAGTAAGCAACAACATCGTTAAGATTTCTCTCAATCCAACATTTCAATTACAGCATGCATGCTGCCGAATAGAGACTGCGTAAGATATGTGGAAATGATTGTGTCACTGGCATTTGTTTATAATAATATTGATACATCCGGAACTAAGATGTTATGATGGTAAGCAGGTAAGGTCGGGTGGACAAATATTCTTTACCGACTTTGGTGTGACAACTACTTGTGTACCCAAGATTATGCCTTTGTTATGATCTTCGTTTGTTTTGTACAGTAGGAATGGAATAGTTCGTTCTTATTTTCTTATGCCTTTGTTATGATCTTCGTTTGTTTTGTACAGTAGGGATGGAATAGTTCATTCTTATTTTCTGTTCATTGTCCTCTGTCTTATACAGTTTCTATCTACTTGCAGATGGTACTCTCCTAATCACAACTACTGGTATGTTTTCTGTTTCAATGTGTGACATAGTTCAGTATTCTGTTTGTGTCATGAATATTGCTTGAAACGAAGTATTGTACTAGGAGTTCATGACTTTTGGTCATCCTAAATTGCTTGGTTCCTCTTGACTTCTTCTTGAGAGAGCATTGGTTGCACAATATATTTACAAATTTTCTGATAAAAAATTGTACAACTTGATACAATGATAACAAATAGATAGCAGGAACCCTATAAACATGGAAGCACAGGATTATCAAACTCTCGCCATGATGTTCTGTAATATGACATTTTCTTGCTTCCCGCTCTAGTTCAGTTGTTGCTGCTCCTCTTTTCCGGTACTGTTTTTCCCCCCTCTTGCAATGTACTACCTCCGCCCATAAATATATGATGTTTACAACAAGCTATCTAGTTCAAAAATGAATTAATTTGCTTGTCCTAAACGTCATATGTTTGAGAACGAAGGGAGTATTTTTTTTACAGATTCTTGAATTAATTCAGAAGAGCTAAACCCACAAATGAAAAGTATATTGAAATTTTCTGCTGCCTGCTTATATCTATTTATATATTTCAAAGGAATACTTTACACACCTATTGTTTCTATGTTTGGCTGTATGAGTCACTACTGTAATATACATCAGTTGCATTTGTTATGGAAAGACAGATATATACCAGAGAAGGTTGTTTTTGTTTCATTAACGATTTTGTGAGTTCAGGAATGCCACTGATGATTTCTTGCCTATTTCCCGTTCTGTAGGAATCAATGATGAAGCCATTTATCGTTATCGTTTGAATCTTCAGGAAGAGATATCAAGTGCAAGATTCACCAAGCTGGCTACCACATACAAAAATCATGCAACATTCAGGTAGGCCATCTTTTGTTGGTTTGATGTTGTCATATGAATGCCGTGGTTGATTAAATCATACATACATTTCTTGACACAGTGGAACCGAAGTCTGCCTTTGTCTCTCAAATGAAGCTGATGCTGATGATTTTATATTATGGTTGGTTGGCTTCTTCCATAAGGTCTGTCTTGGTAAACGTTTTTTTTTGCCTTATCTATTTACCTGCTTAACCTTAGCCAACAGGATATTTAAAATTTTGAATGTCAGCTATGGGAACTTGATTTTCTACGGATTTGCATTATCTTCTGTCAGGATGTGCTTGCCAATTACCTGTGTCACGTTTGTGTTTCATCTTTTTGATATAATAAGTTGCTAACGTACTTTGACTCAAAATTGCATGTTCGAAGGCTAAATAAAGTTTGGTCATTACAAAATCATCTTTTAACACTCACTGAAAAGGGGGGATTAGCTTGACGGTAGTTTTCAAAATATGAGATGTTAGTTTTGCACTGCAAGATAATCTGTTTCCATTATCTTTCATCTAGCTGAAAAAGTAGTGCTCTTTATTGTCTCTAAATTGGCCACTACAAAAATGAATGGTGGATCCAGAGAGTTTTAGGTTGACTTGAAGATTGGCGATGCCGTCTAAATTGTCTGATTCCATGATTGCTATAGTCCCTTTAGCCTCCAGATAAATGTTATATGCAATAGTGTATTAAGTCCATGTCAAATCCTGGTTAATAATTCTTCATACATATCCTTATGCTTCTTTCCATCTACCCAGGAACAGTGTTTTATATTACCGCAGATGATGAACTAGTTTACTTTTAGTCTTTTACACTTTTTGACCTTTACTCGATGAATAGTTGTCCCAGACATGGGGAGTCAAGGAAAATAATATCAATTAACTCTGATTTGTCAACCTTTCAGTATTAGAATAATACTGATAATGATATTATGGTAGAGACCTACAGAAGTTATTTGTAAATGTGGTAGAATTATCCAGCTTCAACTTGGCACTGTTAAGCATTTCGCCTTTTGCTGTTGGCTTCAATATTGTCTGAGTTGATTGTTTCCTTTGTTAACCTATGCAGATACTCATCCTGAGAGCACCAGTAAGTATTTCTGAACTGTTATCTTTCCTCGAGTTGTAAGTGAAGTATTTTGCACCCTTTTATTTTCAATGCTCCTTTGCAGCTTAATTGATTCACAGTTTCAAATGTGACCTCAAATTTTACCTATCCTTAATCCTTTCAGTCTTTAGTCATTGCATTTTTTATTCAAAATGCCCAGTGCCATAGTTGTTAAGTGACTACTCAAACAGTGTTGTTTCATGGATGTGTATTATGTCATGTTTTCCTTTCTTGTTTCAAGGGCTAAGTCAGCTGGGTTTCCTTCTTGTTCACCTGTTTGGCCTTTCATTAGTTGAAATAATAGTAAATTCAAATTTAATGCCATCAAGACCTTCTAAAGATCAGATGCACTGGTTTCATTATACCTATTCACATTGCAGTGCTTAATTTATCATAGGTCTTGACATGTTTTATTATTTTGATGGGTTTCATGCTTTTTCATAGGACATGAAGTATAAAAGATTGATGTATTTATATAGCTCTGTTTTATGGTGTGTGCTGCAATACAAAATAACTGGAGCCTAGCATTTGGAGCCTCCTACATATGGAAAAAAATATGAATGCATTTAGAACAACACATGTTTGATCTTGGCAATGCCTGCAGATAATCAGAAAGGTGTGGTCCTCAATTGGCTATTAATAATGTATTTGGAAAGAAAACTAAGTATTTATAGGTTCTGTATGGGAAACGAAGTACTAATAGGTTATATATGTCCCTGAGCTGATTAACTGAAACGAGAAACATAAAAGGCCTAAAGCTGATTATCAATGTCAACAGTCAGTCACATTACATTTCAGGTGGCATTCAATTTGAATGGGTTGTGGGCTTGTGGCATATTTTCAATTTTGCGTGCTGAGTGTGAAGGATACATGTAATTGGAGAATCTTTCTGTATTTACCTCCCTTTTTGTTAGGACGATAACTTAAGTTACTGTTTCGTTGTTTATTTTGCTCTTAGAATTTAGCATGTGAGCTCTTTGTTGAGCAAATAGGCAATGCTGAATCAAGAAATGTCTGTCTACCACAAGATTCTGAGGATATGCATCATTCTGTTATGGCATCAAGTAGTGACCGGCTAGTTTCTGGCCTCAAAGACTATACACTCTCCCACGGAAACACATGTGATAAGTGTGACACATGCATACTGAATAGGTAAGAAAAAATATTCCATCATGACTGTCTTACATATTTTCTCATATGTTGCTAAGATTATTTTACTGAAATTGCTAATATGTGCTCCAAGATATTTATGCTTACCTGAAGGTAACTAGAAATGGGTTGTGCTAATTATTTTTTTTATGTCCCTATACTGATCTTACTGATATTCTGTTCATAGTTACTTTTAGTCTTTCCCCCAAAGTAAATGTTGCTAATACCATATATTATATGCATATTTCTGCTATCTTTCTGTATTTGACTCTTTCATTAATACTTGTTTATGGTTAGTGTTCATCTTTAGCCTTATTTCTTGAACTTGCAATTTAGAAGGCTAAATGATATTGCTGGAGTTTCTATAGGTGTTTTTTGGAACATGTTGTTGATCCACGTTCTTAAGAAGATCACTTCATTTTTCATTTATTGTTAAATAAATTCAATTACTGCAGTTCTTTTCTTCTTCATGTTCATTAATGTCATGCTTTCTCTGTTAGGATAGCCACATAGGAGAAAAATAATGAAGAACCACTGCTAAAGCATATTTTGCACTCATTAATGATAGCATGTTTGCATCGATACAATTAAGGTTTAAGACATCAATATATTTTTATTTTTGAAGACACTGAAAGCTTTGGGTTACTGATATGGACCAAAAAGGTTCCTTTTGTCAATAAAACAACAACTGAAAACCATGAGAAAAAAATGTGTATGGTGGCCAAAAGGCAACAGACCATTCTACAATGAATATTTGCCCCTTTTCCTCATTGCCCAACCCCAATCTCTTTGGATCTTTCCGGCATGCATGTGCTAAGCTAGCTCCTATGTCCACACCTTGAATACTATCTGGTCTGTTTTCATTATATTAAGCCATTGGCATGCTAATAAACACATGTGCATCATCCAATTATGGTGTTATAAATCCTCAGCTTGCTGTGCTGCCAAATTAACACGATTAGTAAGTTTTACTCTACTTACTTCAGAGATCTTCTTAAGATTGGAACTGGAGCAGCAAACAACGTAGATAGAAGAAAAGCTAAAGGGCTACATGTTGAAGTAGTCATAGTGATTGCACGCACTGCATCTGATTTAAGTTGTTGGACGGTAAATTCTTCGTCCACACAGGTTTGCACCACAGAGCTTTCAGTTGTACATATTTTCCCTCTGAATGGGTGTTTCTTGTACCCCTATGCCTGGGGCCCAAATTCAGGTTGCAGGCAACACTTTCCCATGCCAAGCCAAAACGATTTTGTGTTGACAACAGAATTACTCGTTCATGTGACTTGCAACTTCTAGACATAGTATACTATCAATTAAATAGCTCTGTTTTGAGGCATACTTTCTTGTGTTCAGTAAGATTAGAGGAGTTAAAACGCATGACGCGTGATTCAACTGAGCTGATTGTTTATGCCACTGTTGGTTGGAACAATTGCAGGTTTTGTATTTTGAAGATTTTGTACCTTGTCCCATATCACAATCCTCTTTCGATGTGTTGGTGAGCACAGACTGGCGAAGCTATGGCTTCAAGTTAAAAGGAGGTTTCATAGATGATGAAGGAAATGCTGTCCTTGAGTGGGATGACATGGCATTTGCTCGTGTTGATATTGCGATTCACACTTACCTTGAATGATATCCTGTTTCCATTCTTTGCACTGCATACTCTTTTGACACTTCCAACCTTTATTTTTCCTTTTAATTTCTTATTTTATTGAAAGCCTTAATTTATATATTGAAGGTTGGGACTTTTTCTCTGGTTGTCTTTAACTTCTTTAGCCACTGCTATGCAAGAAAGCCAGGGATCTCAACAAGATAGACACCTTGTAAGGAAGGCACTCAAGTCTGCATTATCTCACTTGAAAGCAGATCATGCAGGAGACTTTCTCAGCTGTCATGGTCAAAGGGTATGTGCCTTATGTTTTCCATTAACTAACGTTACACAATATGCTTTTAAATGTCTTTTATATTGAAGAAATTCTGTTGCTTGTCGGATAGAAGCTAAGACTAATCTGCACCAGATAGGTTCAGACCAAAATTTCTTATTCTATGCAAATTACACTGCAATGGCCTCCTATTTACTAGATGTGGTAGTGAAATTACTTAAACATGACACCAGGATAACAAAATATCTATGTTACACCATATGTTTCAAGTTAGATGCAGGGCCATGCGTCATGTGTTACATCATGGAAATTACTATAAGCATGGTAGAATATGTAGAAATCTGGTCTCAAAAAGGAAAAAAGAATAATTCCTTCTCATGTGTGGGTTGCAAACTGAAAATACGCTCAGATATACAACTTGAGCAGTTGAGGATCTTCACGTTTGCATGTCCTAGTCATTAATAAGAATTTTTAATTTTGAAACTTATCAGGACATATTTGTACTCTATTGATTCCTAACTTTATTGTGATTACTTTCACTTTCCTCAAACTGTTGTGCTGCATTTATCCACAAAAAAATTATATAAATGCCAATTCAGTGCATTTTGGGCTTGAGCTCTTTATTATGGAGTTACAAGCTACTGCTTCCTAACCTCAACTACGCCCTTGGAGTATTCTCTACCACAAGGGCACATGAATTTTGGCTGGTTTTCAACTGGTTATAGCCTTAAATATGTGTACAGAGATGAATCTTTCGCCACTTTGGGCCTTATATATTAGAATTGTTAGGTGAATTTGTTATTGTTGCTTTTATACTTATGACTAAAACTAAATGCTTTATATTCTTTATGTCATTTCAGGTACGTGAATATGTTCCTGACCTTGCAGAATCAATCGCCGGGCTGATCTTGTCGTCCAACGATAAAGAGTTTCAAGACGAATGCATCACGCTTCTTGGGCTAGGCTCAGATCAAGAAGGGCTAGTTCAATCCTCAATCTGTGAGAAGATGGTCCATATCATAGAGCTGAATGACACCAAGGAGAATGTAGACGACCATGCACCTTATCTGTTCGAGTGTGAGAAGCTGGACGAAGAAGATGGGGATGAAGATATGGTTTTCGATTTCTAGCATTCTCTCATCAGTCTTCTAGTTGTAGTGCTCCACACTCCAGTACCCCCGCTGGCTACACTAGAGGCAGTTTAAGCAGAAATTTAACGGCCGCTGCTCCTTCATGTATACAAGATTGAGGAAATGCAATTGCGGTATTTAGAGCATTTCTATCTTTCAGTTAAACGAAATGTTCGTGTAGAGATACTAGGACAGACAGATCATGGGAATCTCTCTTCTCTGTTAAGAGTAATTTCTGGTTTCTGTTTTGAAGAACCACATTTTTCTTGTATGTTTCACAAAACCAAATTTTCACAAGATTCAACAATTCGGTCATACATTTGCCTGATCACGGCATGTGACCAAAAACATAAGTATGCAATATTGCCCATGCTATTTTACCTAAACGGAACTAACTATTTTATTCGTCTTAAATGTTAGTGTTGTATATTTAGGAACAGGGGAGTAAATATCTCAAAAGATGTTTTGTTTTGTTTGGTGAAACAGAAAAAAAAAAGTTGCTAAGCAGGAGCAGTGTGGCATACGACAGTTCCTCTGAAGAAATGTTTTCGTGATATTTACGCCTTTGTAGCACGTGACTCTGGAACCCACGGCACGTGAATCCCCTTCCTCTGGTCGCGATTGCGATTCACCAGAGTCCGAGACTCCGAGCCCCAGGCACGAAACCTAGCCCACCAGACCGAACCGAGCCCCCGGGATCCGAAGCGGCGGCCATGGAGCCCACTCCCGTCGGCGCCGGCGGCACGGCGGAGCGGTGGCGCGCGGAGGCGTCGCGGGCGTTCCAGCACTACCTGGACCGCGCGGCGCCGCACACGGCGGGGCGGTGGGCGGGCACGCTCGTGGCCGCGGCGGTGTACGCGCTGCGGGTGTACTTCGTGCGGGGCTTCTACGTGGTCACCTACGGGCTGGGCATCTACCTGCTCAACCTCCTCATCGGCTTCCTCTCCCCCATGGTCGACCCGGAGCTCGAGGCGCTCGACGCAGGGCCCGGGCTCCCCACCCGCGGCTCCGACGAGTTCAAGCCCTTCATCCGCCGCCTCCCCGAGTTCAAGTTCTGGTATGCGACTGAGATTCTGTCCTAGCTCATTTTGTCCTATACTTAGCCCCACTGGCCTAGCTGATTGCTTGTAACTAGGGGTCCAATTTTATAAGGCAGTCATAGATTCATGCTGCTTTTTGTGTTAGATTTCGATCCAACCAGCTATGCTGACCAGTCAATATTCGCCATTCACCAGCCAACCAGCTAGCCAATGTTTCTCACAGATTCCGCAGTGCATCTGAAATGATCAAGTGTCTGATGTACTTCACTAGTAGTGTTCAGTACTATCCAACTGGAGATGCAATTTGTAGAAGGTATCATAAATATATGCTGATTTAGTGTCAGATTTCAATTGAACCATTATAGATGGCGTGGACCATTAGTGCTTGTTTAATAGTACTTATTTAGCTGCTCGAAAACAAATCAGCCAGATTTGTCTCATGGTACATGCACTGCATCTAAAATCTTTTTTGTCTATTTAATAGTACTTATTTAGCTGCTGGAAAACAAGTGCTGGCATCCCTCCTATTCAGTGGTACTGGTACAGTTGTACTTAGTATTGTTGGAGGCTTAGAGCTGTTTAAATTTCATTTACTGATGTTAAATGTTATGTGTGCACCATGGAATACAACAATAAATAAATAGATGGCATGGGATAGCCTAGCTAGTGCCCATGAATAGTTGATTCCTATGAAAATAATATATTGCCAATTTCTGTCGCATATCTTAGTAGTTACTGTTGTACAGAGTTTTGCAATGCATTTTTCTAAGAAATACATGCTGCATTTCCTTATGGAACTGTTGTATTTTTGTAAATTGATTTTTTCTCAGTAAATGCTTACCTTTAGATATTCTAGTTTTAGAGTGCAATATATTGTCACTCCTTTTTTAAGTTATTGTGATGTTCTTTCTTTTTGCCAGCAATCATTTACATTCTTTATGATTCACATGGAATTGCACAATCTATCTCCATCTGGCTTCTAGTTTGTGGATAATATAAATGTCTCTAAGCCAACGAACTGCCTTTGTGGCACTGCCCTCTAGGTCCTATCTAGCTAAATTTAGAAAGTCATTTGTGTTTCCTGGGAACAATTTCTATTTTCAGAATTGTAGACTATGTTAGGAACATCATGTTACTAGCCTACTAGGTCAAGCTTTGGTGTTTCAGTGGCTAGTAGATTTCTGTCCTTTTTGGTCCTTCTTTTCCAGTAGAAAAATTACTCTGAAACTATGTTTAACCACCTAAACTTGTTCCAGGTATGCCATCACAAAAGCAATTTTAATTGCTTTTGTCATGACCTTCTTCTCTGTATTCGATGTTCCTGTCTTCTGGCCAATACTTCTCTGTTATTGGATTGTGCTCTTTGTCCTGACAATGAAGCGACAGATTGTGCATATGATCAAGTACAAGTATGTCCCGTTCAGCTTTGGAAAGCAGGTGAGACCTCTATGTTGCTGAATTGTCGTGATTACTTTTGCTGCATGAAAGTTACACAGATCATGCTTTTTAGCAGGGTTTCTCAAAGTTAATTTATGCCCAGTGGCCAGTTGATTGTGTCTAGGTCTAATCAAATTATTAGCAAGGTGTCTTGAAAGCAACTGGAACTGAGTTAGACTATCTCCAACAATGACACCTAAAATACAAGACCCATTCCACGTTTGCATAGCGTTACAGGCAAAGGGTTCAATACCCATTTTTGGTCTTCTCCAACAATAGACCCAAAACAGAACCTTTTTTGCAAATGGGTCTTTAGGGGAGAGGATACTCAGATTTAGGTTGTGCCTCTCCTGGCATGCAAAATGGGTCTCCTGTATAGGTACTCTGTTGGAGGTTGTAACAGTACCGTCAGAGACCCATTTTGGGTTTAGGTGCCCTTATGGGTCACCTGTTGGAGACAGTCTTAGAGCCTTTGCATTTCATCCCTAGTTTGTTTTCTAAGTTACTGGCATCAAAATAAAGGAACGTACTTAGGAGCTTGGAAATCACAGTAGTTTGATTCAGTTATCTGTATGGTAACCACCATGTATTGGCAAGTCTGTTTTGAGCTCAAGGGTTTTACATCATGTCAAGGCAATACATGCTCCCCTGGAATTGACTGAAATTTGAAAGCATTGATCCGCAATTCGGTGGATAATTCATCATGTGTCGCTTACTAAACTCTGCTTGTGACTCGAATGCAGAGGTATGATGGAAAGAAAGGCCCAGCTGCCAGTGCATCTAAAGAGTGAAGACTGATGGTCTGGGACCTGGAGAGCAAATGCCTGTGCTATCTTTAGGCAACTATCCTGCTGGCATGGTGTTATTTTGAGTACCAGCTACTGATAGTGAATACACACACCGTATTCGCTAGTGGAGAGAAGCTAAGCAGACTTTTGCATCGGTTGATGATTCTTGTTTTTGCATATCGGTAGTTTGTGTACAATGGCTCCGGGACATAGCTAGTAGATGACTCTCCAATTCATCTGTTGTACTGCACTTTTGTGGACAAGTTACGTCCCTGTTGAATCGGTGCAACTGCAATGCACCTATGCAGGTGAAAACCGAGAGGACAGTGACTTATGACATACTAGATAGTAGATCACTTTTTACTTCTCTTGTACTGCAATTTTGTGGACAAATTGTGGTCTTGTTTTTTTTATTGGATCTGGTTTGTGTTGAGTATAATGTCTTAGAGCATCTTCACGAGTCTTTCTAAATTTTACTCCGTAAATTATTATTTGAAGAGCCTTCTGCATAAAAATCGTTTTGTATATATTTTCACTCTCCAACAGCTTTTCTATATTTTATGTACACTCTAGAAAATTATTTTTATTATCTATTTTTGGCTAGTGAGAAATACGGAATGGAGGATGGTTATATTTAGATAATCATTTAGAGAAACTGTTGGAGGGTATTTTTTCATCAAAATCTCTATTCTTAACAATGAGGAAAAATATTTTTTAACAATAAAGAAAGATATAGAGAGTCTATTGGAGTTGCTTTACTTGGAAAATTCGAATGCTGACCAAACAGAAAACGATCGATTTCTTTCTGTGTCGAGAACCCTGTCTCGCGTCGTGGAGGCCACCCTGTTCCTTCTAACGTGGATACCTTCCTGAACACTGTTTGTTTGCTTGACGGTGGTTGCATCAAATTCAAATGATCTGCTTAGCCTGATGCAAAACTGCAACATTACTGGGGCATGAGCATCAAATTCAAATTTTTCGGCACGAGGCAAACCCTATTTCCATTACTTAGAACGGAAATACGGATAGGTTCAGCCATACGGCCAGAAGAGCAGGGAAAGGGGAGAGTCTAAGGCTATCTCCAGCGGTACACTGTAAAAGGTAAAAGGATCTGTTCTCTATTGTAGACCATACTGTAGCGTCTCTATCGTTCCAACGGTAGACTCTACACCATGCGGTAAAATGGGGGACGCGCTCTGCGTCCCGCACAGAGGCGGGCAACGACCGGCGTCCTCCATCCGGTCGCGCGGGAGATGCAGCGGGGCGCGGGAGGCGGGGCACGGGGCGCGGGAGGGCGCGGTGGGGCGCGCGAGGCGGCGCTGCGGCGGGCGCGGAGGAGCGGCGGCGGGCGCGGAGGGGCGGGCGCGGAGGGGCGGGCGGCGGCGGCGGGGCGCGGGAGGGGCGGGCGGCAGCGGGGCGCGGAGGGGCGGGCGGCGGTGCGGGGCGCGGCAGGGACGGCGGGGCGCGGCCGGCGGAGCGCGGAGGAGCGGCGGCGGGCGCGGAGGAGCGCGCGGGAGGAAACTGCTGGCCAGGGAGGCGGCTCACGCGGGAGGAGGGGCGGCGGCGCGCGGGAGGAGGGGCGGCGGCGGGGCGCGGGAGGCGGAGGAGGGAGGAGGGGCGCGGCGCGCGGGAGGAGGGGCGGCGGCGGCGCGCGGGCGGCGGGCGGAGGGCGGAGGGGCGCGGGCGGCGGGCGGAGTGGGGAGGAGGGGCGGCGGCGCGCGGGAGGAGGGGCGGCGGCGGCGCGCGGGAGGAGGGGCGGCGGCGGCGCGCGGGAGGCGGAGGAGGGAGGAGGGGCGGCGGGCGCGGGCGGCGGGCGGAGGGGGGAGGAGGGGTGGCTCGCGCGGGAGGCGGAGGAGGGAGGAGGGGCGGCTCGCGCGGGCGGCGGGCGGGCGGCGGGTGCGGAGGAGGGAGGAGGGGCGGCGGCGGCGCGCGGGAGGCGGAGGAGGGGCGCGGGCGGGAGGAGGGAGGAGGGGCGCGGGAGGAGGGGCGGCGGGCGGAAGTTGGAAGAAAGAATAAAAAATTGAGATTGTGGGGTATAGAAGATGAAAATAGAGGATGTTGTTGGAGTTAAGTTTGGTATAGAGAATGAAGTTGATGTGGAGGAAAAGGATATGGGATGAGATTTAGAGGATATCGCTGGAGATAGCCTAAGAAGGACGCGCATGACCTGATGCATCAAATTCAAATGGCCAACTGCAACATTGTATCGTCGCAAAAGCGAGTGAAACACTTGTGTTTAGTATGAGGCCAGCAAGTGGGGCCTAGGCCACGTGTCAGAGAAACGTAGTGGGGGCTTCTTTTTTTCCAACATTACTTGAGTTGATTAGCCATTCAAGTATTTCCTTGCAAGTTGTAACTAGGGCTATTTATTAGATGCCAGACATTTGAATTTGAATTTGAATTTTATGTTCATACCCCAGTATAGCAAGTCCAAGCTATTGATGATCTGCTTAGCCTGATGCAACACGGGCGAGCTGTTTAACGACTGTCTATTGGTGGCCAACGGACAGCTCCCGCTCCAACAACGATCACTATTTCTTCCTGGCCCACCGGTCAGCCAGCGCGGCAGCCCTCCTTGTATGGACCGAGCACGCTGCAGGTAGAGGCACAACGAGAAGAAGCTCGATCAGCCTCGTCATCGGCGGCGAGGAGCGATCGGAGGCGGCGATCCGCAATGGATTCGAGCAGGTGGAGCAAGAGCGTCCCGGCGGCGCCGTGCCTGTGGCCCTGACGCTGGCCCAGGTGAGCGGCGCCCGGCCACCCATCACTCTCGCGGCGCGGCATCGTCTTTCGATTCTTCCTCTGTTCATGCCGATGCTGCTGCTCTTCAGGCGTATGAACCAGACTCGGACCTGACGGAGGTCACAGCCAAGACCTTCTTGGACATCCAGATCGACGGCAAGCCCGCAGGTTCGTGCACGGTGGCCATCGTCAAAATCCGATGCTGAGATTTGCCGGCTTGATCGCCTTGAAAGAAAGCCGGTAAGATCTTCTGAATGTTTTTTTTTCCTTCACCTTTCTTGAGATACACTGTGTGTTGGCTGATCGCGCCTGCTTGTTTTTTGCAAAGGTTGCCGAAGAAGTTGGACGGCAACACGTCGTGTTTGGCAAGGTGCTGGATGGAATGGACATCGTCCACAAGATTGAGGCTGAAGGCCAGTCGACTGGAGTGCCAAAGGCCAAAGTGGTCATAGCTAATAGCGGACAGCTGAATGTCTGATGAACTGTAATGAACTTATGATGCATTTATCTTTGATGAACATGCTATACACTGTATATATCAAGAAACCAAATGTGATTGTTTTTCAGTATGGAATCGTTGTTCGTGGTCCGATTTATTTGGTTGGAGCTGGTTTCTACCGGCTATAATGACTTGCTTATCTACTTTCAGGTTTGCTTAACCACAGGCTATGTTTTCTCTTTGGAGAGCAACTAGAAAAATCAGTGCTTAACAAGAAAGAAGTGATCTAGTCGTTATAATCAAGAAGAAAGAAAGAACTGAACTAGCTCGAGACAATGGGAGGTGAAGTGTATTATTTTTGAAAAAAGAAATGTTCGAGTATATTATTTTTGAAAAAAGAAATGTTCGAGTAATTTTCAGTTCAAATTAAGTGTCTAGTATTTCTTCTTATCACTAATGCCATCAAACTCGAGTTTTTTTTTTACAAAAAGATGAAATTGTGTTGAACCTGTCCTGAACCTAACAAGTAACAACAAAATACTTCGATCACAGAAGATGAAGAACACAAACCAGTAACCAAATCTCTGACATGTGGGACCGAGGTCTCGCGTCTGCCCCACTTGTCAGCCAGCGCAGCGACTCCTCTTCCTCCCCATATTTGGTCGTGGCCTCGTGGACTGCAGAGTGTAGCGAACAACCAGATCTAGTAGAATTCTCTGGACCCCATCGGCGGCGGCGACGAGGAGGAGAGCAACGACCGGAGATGGCGCCGAGCGGGTGGAGGAGGAGCGCGGCGGCGCGGGGCGTCTGGCGCCCCGCCACGGTGTGCCTGTGGCTCGCGCTCGCCGCCGCCGCCCTGACGCTCGCCCAGGTGCTCGTCAACCTTGTCCGTCCCGTGCCCGCCCGCCCATAGTTTGCACCTCTCTTCTCTCCTCTCCGCGTGTTTGATTCCGCGATCTGATCTGATTAGTACGCGTGACGCTCTAGCTATTCGTCGATTTGATCACTTCCGACGGTTGCGGTTGTGTCTGAATCTGTTAGATGTGGATCCAAGTTGCTGACCAGTGTGTTTGGTTGCTGATCCGTTGCCTCTGTATGGATAATTGGATATATGGGTATGCATCCTGACTTTTTTTTTCTGGTTTCAGGCGAAGAAGGACCTGACGGAGGTCACCCACAAGGTCTACTTCGATATCGAGATTGAAGGCAAGCCCGCAGGTTTGTGGTGACTCGCTTTCTCGTGTTCCACTGTCAGATCAGCACGCGATGCCGCATCTCTGTGCAGTAAAAGGACAACTTTAGAATATCTTCTTGTCTAGCCATTTTGGTCCCATTGCTGATGTTACACTCACACATGGATTGACATCATCTGGTCTACCACCAATAAGCACAGTATAAAGTGATTTGCTTCTGTTGTATATCGTTTAGAGTGATTGCTGCTACTAGGATTATCCAAAATTGATTTCGATTTTATGTCTGTATATTTTGTTGGCATGATTTCTTTGGTCTTGTTTGTATCAAGGAGAAATGTGGACATGGGGTCTGTTCGTGTCTGAATATTGCTCCGCTTATTAACTGGCTGACCCATTGATGTTTAATATCTTCTGAACTGGAACAGGTCGGATTGTCATGGGACTTTTTGGGAAGACTGTTCCTAAAACAGCAGGTATTTTCCGCCTATTTCTCAATGCATAACTATTTTCTTATGAGATAAGAGAAATACTAATCATCCCTACGTCTCCTTTTCCTACAGAGAACTTCCGAGCGCTTTGCACAGGTATGTTAAGAACATTATTATTGCCCAATCTGCTTGTTAGAGTTTTGAGATGATTAATCTCATGGAAGTTTGGCAGACGTATTAAGACCTGCACCATCCAAACAAAATCGTTTTGTCATGTGGCATAAAATAGTTTATCTTATTTTCAGGTAGTTTAACCAATAAGAATTCGCCATGCTTCTCCAAACAAGCAAGCAAACAAACAAATTTGCACATTCTGAATCTTATTTTATGGGAAAAGTGAAAATGAGTAATCAAATTACACTGTGTTGTTGCATTCATCATATATAAGTATACAATGCCATTATTTATTACATATAATCGAAAGAGGTCCCATTCTGAATAGTGATTAGTTCTACAATCTATGAAATAGCATTCTGAGTGTTGTCTTACTAAATAGGCTCAGTTCACTTGTTTGGATTTTGTTTAATGTGACTCTAAACTTTGTTGTTATACAGGAGAGAAAGGAGTTGGCAAAAGTGGCAAACCTCTCCACTACAAGGGAAGCACATTCCACAGAATCATCCCCAGCTTCATGCTCCAAGGAGGTGACTTCACTCTTGGTGATGGAAGGGGTGGTGAATCCATCTATGGCTTGAAGTTCGCTGATGAGAACTTCAAGATCAAGCACACTGGGCCAGGTGATCAACTGTCTTGGAATTTTATATTTGACCCTGTGAAAAGAGATCCTTATTGTTACTTTTGACTAAGACATTGTCTGAGTGGTTTCTAGGACCTTGATTAGCTGTTTTTCTTGAAAATCCCATTGATGCCTAGGAATGTTTCAATTCAAGTATTAAGCTTGTTAAATCCATTAATTGTTGGTTGACTGGTTGTTGGATCAGGCCTTTTGTCCATGGCCAATGCCGGGAGAGATACAAATGGATCTCAGTTTTTCATCACCACTGTAACCACAAGCTGGTAAGTGAATATTCACTGGTCTTTGTTAAAGCGAACTGATTGTCTCCAATTTTGACTGAAGAATGTCTTAATCCGTTCAAGATGTATGCTGATCATCTACCACATTTCGTTTATGTGTGCTAGGTTGGATGGGAAGCATGTTGTGTTTGGCAAGGTGCTGTCTGGAATGGATGTTGTCTACAAGGTCGAAGCTGAAGGCCGGCAGAGTGGGCAACCAAAGAGCAAGGTTGTCATAGCAGATAGCGGCGAGCTGCCAATGTGATGAGATGTACTGATATATTCTGATGAAAAATAAGTTGTTGTCGCTATTTGTCTTTTAGAACTGCTATAGTGGTCTGTTGTGCCGAAATTGGCCTATGCCAGTTTCTCTTTACTGCAGGGACTTGCTTATTTACTTAGTTGGAAAGTTTTAAAGATGAATTAGCGAATGGTCTCTCGTTTCTACATTGTTTTCAGTTTCATCTGTCAGAATAATTTTCTGTGGTTGTTTATTTGACGCCACGCCATCTTTAGAAGTTAAAATAGTACATTGAATCGAATGAGCTTGACTGAAATGCGTCGTGTGAAGACTCCATGGAATCAAGAAGACTGCAAGCATTGATAATATAGCATGAACAGTTTTAGTTTCTACTCTCCTTGTGGAGGAACTGCATGTGCTTCCTATGTCATTGGTATTAACGATGGCTTGTATTGCATGAGCCACCTCGAACGTGTGAAGTGCATCACAATTTTACAAATCACAACAGCATAGAATGCTGTTAGACTAGTTCTCCAAACTCACCTAATTCGGAATGAAAGCAGCCATAGAGTATGCCTCCATCTTATCTCTTCACGCATATAAAAAGAAAAGGTTAAAAAAATAGACTAGGTTAAAAAAATAGACTTTTCTTGTCTCACATCTACCTTTTAGTCCTGGGATCAAAACATATGATGGACTAATTTTAGTTACTTAGTTTTTAATTTTTAGGCATCTAAAGTTTAGTTTGAACTAATCTTTAATCCTAGATGATCCAAATAAAGTATCATTTGGGATGCGACATTTCGAAAAAGAACTTGCCACTATGGTTTGTTGGAATAATAATTGGGATATTAATCTCTTATTCTGTTCAATAGTTAATTTTTTGAGGGAACTGTTCAACAGTTAATAGAGTATTTGGATGTGACTTGGTGGTTAGGCCGCTCGAGTTACATCCGACCCTTCCATCTAGATTCAAAGAACCACCATCCCTCTCCCTCCTTCATCACGTGCCCGCTAGCCATCACCTATGATGCACGTGAGGGCCCACCCTTCTCCCCCCCCCTCCCCCTCCTAATTCCTCTTTCCAAACATGAGCTCCTCTCCATCATCATTGGATCCGCCACCCAACCTCACTTCTATCCAGATGCAGCGAACTATTATCCCATCTCTTTCTTCCTGATGCCCCATCCCCGCTCCTTCCTCGGCGTCTCCACTCCCCACCAGTCTTCATCTCCGACATCAATGCAAGCCACCCTCCTCCTTCCTCTGACATACACCCCTTCCAGATTCGAGCTCCCCGCCTCCATTCCGCCCCTCTCGATTCAGCGGTGCCATCATCACCGGATTCACCATCCAACCCCTTCTATATATATAACAAACTAACACTCCATCTTCCATCTCCTTCACACCCTACTCCTGCCCCTTCTTCCTTTGCATGCTTGCCCCGCTACCATCCTCCGCTCCCGACATCAGTGAGGGCCACCCTTATGCTTCCCCCTCCTCTTGGATTCCACTTACTTCCAGATTTAAGGTACCCCGCTCCACTCCACCCCTCTCAATCTGGTGGCTCCATCATCGCTGTATTCGCAACCCCCCACGATAATAGGAAATACTTATTGATATAACCATGACTCCCCACCACGGTATCATCACTCCTCCCACCCTGTATCACCATGGCTGGTTCAGTAGCTTTCCCTAATAAAATAGATCAAATATTTATAAATCCCTTCCCCAATCCAATATCCTAACTCAAACAAGAGATCATCCAAGTTGAATTTCTCATCTACTTGCTATCCAGAGTCGGATTTATTTTTTCTATTTTTTTCTTTTTTCTGCTGTTGTTTTGATTATGACATACTCTTCCAAATAGGCTAATAGACTTAGATTCTATCTTATTTTTAGAAAGAAAATCTTATCCAAAGGTCTCGCCTTCTCTAGAGTGATCAACACCCCTTCCTCTTGCTATTCTATTCTTTTCTCCACCTCACTAGAGTTGTCTCCGGTAGTGATGTGGCTCCGCTGGCGGCCTCCTCCTTCTTCTTGGCTTCCAAAGATCTTCATTATCACTCGAAACTTCTTTGTATGTATGAAATCTCTCAACACCATTGCTCCCTCCAACTCCACCACCCACCATTGTACCACCATGTCGTTTCACCAGACATCGAAGTGGTTTCCTCTTCCACTTTTCTTACCTCCTTCATCATTCCTACTTTCCTTTCTAGAAAAAAAATGGACGCCAACAATGGCCTTATGTTGTCGCACATCCTGCGCTTCCAAGACGAGATGATTCTTGAATTAGGCTAAAATGAGACAATTTTTTTCATACGGATTCAGCACATATCTAAGAACTTTGAATATCAGGTATGCGAGCCATGGCCCATGGCCCATATACTTTATTAGTAGAACGCTTTATGTCGTACACACAGAGAGACAACCCTGGGGCCTGGGCCCACACCATCAGGACCGCGAGTTCGAGATCCGACGGCGGATGGAGGACGACTACCGCCGCGGGGTGGAGCTGTGGGCGCCCGCAGGAACCTAATAATTGGCGGCCCGGTCCCGTCCCATCTCTCCCCATCACCGCGAAGAACACAAACGCAAGTAGGGTTAGGAAAGGGCGCGGCGGCGGCGGCGGCGGCGGCGGCGAGAGAGAGAAGAGAGGAGCGTGTCGGTGATGACGGGCAAGGCGAAGCCGAAGAAACACACGGCGAAGGAGATCGCCGCAAAGGTCGACGCGGCGACGACGAACCGGGGCGGCGGCAAGGCGGGGCAGGCGGACCGTCTGGGGCAGGACAAGGGCGGCCACGCGAAGCTGGCCTGCCCGCTCTGCCGCACCCCGGCGCCCGACATCAAGTCCATGCAGATCCACCACGAGGCGCGCCACCCCAAGCTCCCCTTCGAGCCGGAGAAGCTCCTCAACCTCCACTCCTCCGCCCCCGCCGCCGGGGAGGCCACCTCCTCCTCCAAGCCCAAGCCTGGCGTCCGCGGCAGCCTCAAGAAGTAGCTTGCTTGCCTGGGGTAATTCCCTGCAATTCCAATCCCATCCACCAACCCGATCTATAATCAATCAAACTACCGCCTCGGGCCCTCCGGTGGCGGCTGCCGCGGCCGGCCTGCGGTGTACTACTAGTCTGCTGCTGCTTTTCGTTACTGCTGCTACATGTGTCATGTGATAGACGTGTTAACTATACTGTGGCTATGGCTCCGCTGCTATTTGTTTCAATCTCGTCGCCGGCAACTTGGCGCCTTTAATTATGTGTTGCTTCACCGTGATGCCGGTGACGGCTGCTAGTACTGTTAATGTCGATCGGGTCTCCTGGATCAATGGCACAAATATGTTGCTTGTTTATCTTCTTTTACTGGCAAGTGAAGTTGGTCAATTAATACTGTTTTGGCAATTGTTGGGTGTTTTGCTACCATCAGGGTTTCATGAGTCAGATCTTATCTTGTCATCTGTGAATAATTGGTATTGTTGAATATACTCTAGCCACTTCTTCACCTGTTTTGCTTATTCCCTTGGATTTGTGAGGATAGTTGGCTCTTCATGGGATAATAGTTTGTAACTCTACCTTAAGAAATACTCACCTTTATCAAGTAGCAGTGTTGTAACTAACTGAAGGACAATTGTCTAGTTTGACCGTTTGAGTGGTAGCCAAATTTTGGAGTCGCAGTCCATGGTCCAAGGACTTTGTTCATCTAGTGATTTTGAGTTCCTCCACACGTCTTGAGTTCATCGTTAGACAAAGTTTACTATTTTTGCATGGGTATTAGTTGTTTCCTAGATCCAACAACATGGATTTCTAGACAGTGTGCTGAAAGGCATTCATGAGAGATTAGTAGCTAATGGATAACCATGTATATTTTGTTTACCATGATTAGCATGCCATATTGATGATTATGCACCATCATTTGGTGTAATTTCTACGTGGCCTCCTGAGGGAACTGTTTGCTCACGATTATAAGCAGTACTCCTTCATTTGAACTTGGATATGCCGTTTCAGCGATGTACAGATTTAAGGTCTTCCAATCCCAAGCTTACAAGTTACAATGACCCCTCAGTGTAACTGAACATTTATTCATTTGTTTTGGTAACTTGACTGCTTACTGCGATCATAATTACTTGTATTACACTAATTTATACCAGCAATCATATCCTTTTGTAAAGCTGATCATCCAAAATTAGGCAATGCTGTGTTTGAAGCAGTGGTGTATGAGTTCTTCACCTAATGTTGTTTGTTGTTACTCCTTCCGTTCCAAATTATAAGTTGTTTTGGCATTTATAGGTGAATACTTTTTCTTATGTGCCTACATATACACTATATCTAGATACAAGCAAAAAATTATACACCTAGAAATGTCAAAACAATCTATAATTTGGAACAGAGGGAGTTCCTGCTAGCCAGGTTCTGAAACACAAGGACATGGGTGAAGCGATTTAACTTATTCCCCCTTTAATTTTCTTTAAATGTGGTTCTATGCACTGCACAACCAGGGATTGCCTTGTAATCTTACAATCTGCATATAATTGATGTGCATTTTAATCTGTAACAGTATATAGAATTACATAGTTGCAAGCATAGACAACATTGGAGACAGCGGAAAAGATAGACCAGCAACCAGAATCTGATAGATATCCTTCCGAGTATTATTTTCATTCTCACGTTGGATTCTGTTGTCAGAGAAGTGTTCACCTGACTCACCTTTAAGAAGTATTGCAGTATTGCGACTAGAAGCTGAACGGAGGGTTTTTTTTTACCAAGTGATATGCAAATGCTGGAGTTGCAGTCAATTGTATAAGGAAGGCTACAATACTTTTTTATCTAGTGATTTGAGTTCCGCTGCACATGGTTAACTACATGACTTGAGTTTGCAGTTTGGCCAAGTATACAATTTTTGCACAGACATTTCATAAACCCAACACGATCCTTATACTTATGTACACGAAGTTCCAGTGTTCTGAAAGGCATTCATATGAGATGAGTGGCATGCTGGAAGACGGTGTTTCTTTTTTAGAAAAGTTTATTTGTATAATTTTCAGTTCACCTCGGAGTTGTTGTTTTTTTTGTGTGTGTGGGTTCAGGAGTACAATCATTTGAACTTATACTGTTTCAACTTTGGAATGCTTCCTCAAATTAACTGAACTTTTCATCCATTTACCCATCTACTTGGTACCTTGAATACTCTGACCGGGGTTGACCTATCTTGCACTAATTCATACCCGCAAGCAGATGCCATCATTTTGAAGATAGGCAATGCTGGCATTTACAGCAACTGATGCTTAAATAAGTTGGTGATGTGAACTTCCATCTTTTTTATTTTCTGGATAGCATCTGGAACAAATGTCCAAATGCCAAGCTGCAAGGCATGCAAGTTATGAAACTTTGTTGAATTTGTATAAATTTTGGTCAGCAAGCAGCAGTTATGTACAATATGCTTCCTAGTGAAAATATACTTTTTATTATGCACATCTTACACTACGTAATATGAAAATATACTTTTTACTATGCATATCTTACACTATGCAACTGTACAAAAATTTTTGATTGCTGGAGCCATGAACAAGATTTGAAACAGAGGGAGGATAAAACACAGATACAAGACGCATGCGTGCACCCTGCAGCAAGTTCACAATCCGATATTGGCCTTAGGAGTAATATTTTGATTTTCACCTGAATGTACAAAATACGTTGGGTCTATTATCACGGAAGTCTTTGCCACACCTATTACTCTACTAGTATGGTGCAGCTTCAGTTCACATGCCTGAAAGTTCAATCATGTTGCAGCGTCAAGTTCCTATGCTTGAAAGAACAATCTGACGCAAAAGATAAATGCAAGTTAACAACGACCATAATAACAGATGATGCTTGTCTTTTGAGTTTAGATAGGCGACCGCAAAGGAAGCAATTGGGTGAACTGGAAGTAGAGGAGATCAGAAGAACGCATTCGAGTGCAGGCAAACAAGAAGGGCCTTGATGGGAAAACATTTTGCTGACTTATATCTGCCATCGCATTCTGAGGACGAGCTTCAGAAAGTACAGGACGGCCGTTTTGTTTGCCCACGCAAGGTGTTTGATCAAGGCAAAAGACTTGCAGAGATGGTGCAAATAGGATAAGCCCCATAGCAAGATGGTAGCAACAAACCGACAACTCAGTACGGATGGACACACAATGACACAAATATACAGAAAATTCAGGAGGCAAGCAAGACCACAAGTTCATCAGTATTAATACTTTAAGGTGCCCTGGTTACCACTACGAACTACCACTGCATTATAGTGTTGGGTGTATGCTGACAGAATCGCGATAGCTGCTGCACAAACGAAAATGGACTGTGTTAGATACTTGGAAACTTGTTTCTGCATAAACATTCATTATCAGTTTGAGAAAGTAAAAAGATGCAAGTCAGAGAGTTCATGATATACCATGATCAAATTGGGAAGTATAATAAAATCCAGTGACGAAGCAAATCAAAATCGAACTAGCACACATGACGACTCATGGTTTTGTTATCTGCTTGAGTATGAGGTCTGTATTTGCAGGTTAATGGGGGTTGCTAAAATCACAATGTTTCAGGCAGTGGGTAAAATCTGAATCTCCTCTATCAATCATCCCCACTAAAAGATGGCGTTAGGAATGGCCATGTCTGGTACATGTCCTCTGCCCTGTAAAACCTCCCCCTTTTCCAAACCATCACTCCCAAGCAGCGCCGCCCCGATCCTTGCTGCTGCAATTGAAGCCTCTATTTCTTGGATAATTGGCTCATTTTATCTTCGACTAAGGATCTTTGCAGTCTATCTCTCAGCCCACTCATACAATAGTTAGCTTTTCACCATTAATATATGGTCCACTTATCTCTCTCACAAAGTTTCTTGGTTCTTATGCTGAAATCGGCTGTAAACTTACAACCCGCTTCTTCTCTTTCTCCTTTTCTTTCTCCTCCACCTCAACATTCAGTCTCCTTACGTTCTGTTATAATAGCTGGTCTAATTTGTCTGCCTGTTAAACGTATGTGATAGCAGTTGTAAGTTGTGCGCATCAGCACGGTGACGATTCAGTACACGTGTCGTTGTTTTGAAGGGTGTGCATGTAGATATGTGCGTACAAGGTATTTTCCTATTAGATTTTACTTCGTTACAACAATTGTAACCGACACAAAGGATCAACAATCGGATCCAAATGATCTATAGTTCCAGAGAGAGAAAAAAAAGAACTTGAAGTTCCAATAAGTCGTTCACCCACCTCCCATCTACTTCGACACATGTACGTTGTTATGTCAATTCCAATGCTTGATCGTGCACATGGGCTTATTCCATCTACGAGGAGCAATGCCAATTCACAGTCATACCTGACATGGGAGCCATACGGTGAGGTGGCAAGGAACCTGAAGCCCGTGAGCCAGGGAACCGATGGATGTCCCTAAAATCAGATAGTTTAACATGGACTGAGGACATTTGGGAGGAATAGAAAAACAGAGAGGGAAGGAGCGAGTCAGGGGCTCAGGGGAGAAAGCAGGTCGGGTTCCATTGTCACATAAGAACAATGGTCTTGACAAAAAGCAGATGGTGCCGATTTCATAGAATTTAGTACATTTTGATTCATATTGAAAGTACTTCTATATGGTGTCGTTTCATGACCAGGTCAAATTCTGCTCTACATTTTGAAAAGAAGGGAGCAGTGAGCACTCACACGGTCCCAAATAGCCATGCGAGTTCAATTTGTAACTGCATAATCATTTACATATATATAGCCCGCGAAAAGCATATACAACGTAAGAAATAGAGAAGATAAACACATATACAACAAACAGGACAGTACGAGTACTATAACTAATTGTTACAAAGATCCGGTATCAGTTGGAATACTGTCACAGAACAACAGTTATCTCGCCATAAGTAATAATAGCTCAAGTGCATTGCAGCTTCAGTTTCCAGGCCTATAAGAATAGTCTGCTAGCACACAAAACAAATTTAAGTTAGCAAAAGTAAATGCTAGCAAAATCTGTGCAATACGAATGACAAGTGATACATGTTTCTGAATGTTTAAATACAAATGATACAGGCCAAGTTAGCTCATTTAGATGATAGGAATGGATATATGGCATACAATGTTGACGCTCCCAAACTCATAAGACAGAGACAAACATGTCAAGCCGTCGAGGGTAAGTACCTTTCATTGGTGAGGTTGTTCCAACTGCTGTTAGCCTTGGACCTGTAACGAAAACTATTGAAGCTGAAGGATCACTGCAAATTCTCAAGGTATCTTCTGCAAATACGGCCACCGGCAAGAATGTCCAACTTATGTTCAGGATATGATTTTTTCATACCCTGCAAATCTTCGTGACGATGGAACTTACTTCAAATACTTGAAATGGTAATAGCATGCTTTCTTAAAGCGTGATATCTTGAAGAGGACGACTCTAGGCAAGAAATGTATTAAAATAAGGACACGTGTGAAATAATTTGTTGCTGCTGTCCTAGGAAAAACAATTGAACCAATCAATCTACCCCTCCCGGGTATAGGGATCAATGGAGCCACTGAAGGAACCTCCTTCGGCCTTGGAGGTTGGTAGATCCTCCACAAGAAGAGGTTGCAAATAACTGGCTGTCAGCACTCTCTGAGCTTCATTGTAACGAGCCCAAGTAACCAGGTAAAGACCAGCGATGATGAAGAGTCCCCCGATAACACTGAAAAGAGTAGAAATGCAGATGTAAACAAGGTCAAAATTTACAAGTTGGCTATGATCTCACAGTGAGAGAAGCAATATTATCCACAGCTATATACATGAAAATGTCATCATTCATCAAACACCAAAACTAATATCATTTAGCTTGAAAGAGTATCAAACTGATGCACAACTGATAAATTGATAAACTCATGCTGTGCCACGAATTTAAAGGATCCAAAACTTGAGAAATCACCAAAACACAATGTTGAAACAGCAACTTGGTATAGTTATAGGGTTGAGAGTTGGATCAGACCTTCCGACATAAATTGGGGTTCCAAGAAAAATAGTTGAAAGCAAGGTAGAACATGCTGGCTGGAGTGGATTGTACAGGGCGACTAGAGAGGGTCCAAGAATTTTGTTTGCCCAAGTCATGATCGCATAGTTCAGACAAGATGCAATAATTCCCTGGTGGTACAAGCAACAAATGTGGTTAGACAACCAAGGAGATTTATATATCTCAGGCTCTCAGCATTATCATACAAGTCGAATCTAGGAGTATATTATATACTTACAGCATATAAGATAGCTATGACCTCGGTTGTTGTCAGTGCCCACTCGTGGAGCCCACTGGTACCAAATGCCCCAGTCAACACCATAAACAGGGTGGCAAAGGAATAGGAGTAAGCTGTCAAGGATAAGCTTGCAGGATATTTTATCAGGACCGGAGCCTGGAGTAGTCACAACAGAAAATGACAACAATCTGTATTAATCATGAACATAAAAAAGTAAACTTCGAAAAAAAATAAAGGTAAACATTCCATTACTTCCCCACTTATTCTTCGTGTATAACAAAAAGAAAAGAACGCTCCAGTAAATACTAGACCCAATAGCATGACTGAGAAGTAGAGCTCCAAAGTTTGCATTACCTGAATGACTAGATAAGCACCCATCAGGAAGCAATTTCCAATAAGGCACAGGACCCCAAGATGCCATGTTTCCACACCATATCTGAGCATGGCTGTGGTCAACCACTGAGCAGAATAGGCATTGCTACTCCATGAGCCGGCCAGAGCATTTCCATCTGCTGCAACGGTGCCTCCATTCCCAACCAAGGATGGGCCCCTGTAGAAGACCATTAGGACAGCACCAGAGACGCACACGGCTGTGCCAAGAACCTTGACAATTCCATCTTTCGTGAAGATGTTGATCACCTCAACACTGGAAAAGTATGCAGAATTTACTTAGAATTCAGTCGACGTTTGAGACCGTGGCCATGTCAGAAGAGGCTTCCGACGATTACCCGACAATTGCGGCCAAGAGAAATGTGAACACCGGTATCGCCGGCTGGAACGCCGCGGCGTAGGAGGCGTTGGTGAAGCTGAGGCCGAGGAGGAAGAGGAGCTGGTTCCCGAAGATCCTGCAGAAAGGTAGCACGAAGAGGAATCCATTTCCCAGTATTACGCGACGGGAAACAAGAAAAGAAAAAAAAAACTGAGGATGTTGTTCTACGGGCAGATAAATTACCCGGTGAAGCCCAGGAGAGCAAACGACGCGAGGAGCTGACGGGTCACCGGGCGCTGCACGTTCCTGCACGAACGGACACCAAAATTACGGGAAGAATCATCATCCTCAGCTAGCTAAACCGACAATTTCACTCGAATTGACTCCACACCTAATTCGATTTGCAGAGGAATCCCCTAGGATGAGTAAGAGAGGAAACTAAATATTTGCATTTTTTTTCATTGGTTGCTGGAGCAGGGAGGATTACACCGGAATTGGATAGGTGAGGGGGGCGGGGAGCACCTCTCGCGGAGGAAGGCGATGGGGGCGAGGAGCGCGAGCGCGACGAGGTCGCGGTAGACGCAGAAGACGATCTGATTCATGCCGACGTTGAGGACGGATTTGGTGAGGACGTGGTACCCGCCGTAGGCGACCTGCACGAAGGCCATGCCGGCGTGCGCCCGCCACGCCTCGTTGCGCGCCCACAGCAGCCGCCCGCTGCCGCTGACGACCCACACCGACGAGGACCACCGCTGCAGCAGCGTCGGCTTGGTCTCGCCGGCGTCATCCTCCGCCTCCGCGTCCGGCCCACGCCCCATCCTCCGCCGCCGCCGCCGACCGTCTCCCGGCGCGGGCAGGATGAGGAGGTTGCTGCTCTGCTCTCGCTGTAGCTTTCGCTTGGCGTGTCGGCGTGGGCGCGCCGGCGTGGCAGGTTTATAGTGGAAAAGCCACCCGTTCCGGCGGCTCTCGGCGGGTCCCACATCCTTCCTCGAATGCAGGCGGCACTCCGAAAACAGGGGAAAATCTGCCACGCACGCATCATGCGTGTAGCTTTGTCCGAAAAGAAAATAAAAGATGCCAACAGGGATTACATTATCCTCAAGGAACAGAAGCATCGAATTCTTGCATCGCAACACGCAGTTGCTGGGAGTGGCAAGCAACTGATCCTGAAAGAGTCACCTGATGATTATCTCTCCGCTGTCTCAGTTCTTGTGTTCGTCGCCTCCCTGATGGCTGCAGTAAACGTTCCAGGCGATGATCAGTCGACTGATCTCTGCATCTGCTTTTGCTTGCTTGGTTTCGAGCTGGTATATGAGAGCCGGTTGCCTGAGCCTGGAAGGACCATCTTGCAAGTGAAGAGAAGGTTGTTCAGATCGATCTTGCACTTCACACTGTAATTTGTAACATTAAATTTAAAAACTGGGTTTTCTTCTAAGTATAATGATGATACGTACAAGATCTGCATCCACAGGCTGTAGCTGTCCGCCTGTCCGGCCGTCAGTCTCTGCTGTTTCTTGGTCCCAGCTGCCGGCCGCTCGATCTGCTTGGATAAGCACGAAACGCTGGGCCAAGCTAGCTGAGGATTCCTTCCCGTTATTTTTTTATTTTCTCTTTACTTTTTTTTGTGCCTCGTGCAATGCCTGCAGCCACTGCATAAACTAGGCAAATGCTAACTCCAAAACACTTGCATGATACTAACAAAAGGATATATAAATATTTTAAAATAATAAGGATATATAAATATCATAAAAAAAGAACAGAACATGGGAAAAGGGAGTAGAGCACGGAACACGGACTGCAAACCACGCCTGCCATACTACGCAGCACCTGCGACAGCGGAGAGATGATCATCAGATGATTGATTAGGCGCGGACGATCGAGGACTGGTTCAGCTTCATGTGCAGCCAGCTAGGAGTAGCTCTTATCCTTTCACCTACAGGTTTGTGTAACGGACGACAGGTCCAACAAAGCTAAAGCTATCAGCTTCAGAGAAAGGCTTATTCGTGTCTTGAGTTTATTTAGGATGTAAAGAGTGTGTACATTGTGCATCTTCTGATTCTGAACTTATTTACCTGCACCATCTTTCAGAGAAAGGCTTGACTACTCATGCCTAATATATGGGTCTCCCTTATATACACGGTTAGTAAGTTTGCAGCAAGAATTCTTTGTAATGAGAAACCTTCTCATTGAAGTTCATTTCACGATATGAGCCCATGCATAATCAGCGTGCAAATGGACCTGTTGACGACCAAAATTTCCTAATAAAGAATTAGCTGTTCAAGCTCATACAGTATTTTGCATGCTAGAGTCATTTATACTAAGACTTACTCCTCTGTCCCAAAAAGACTATTCTTTTAGAAAAATTCAGATTCATTGCTCATCCTAGGAAAAAGAAATGACATTGTTGCTTCTAATTACTATAGCAATTGTGATTGAAAATTGTATTGTTTATTTGGTTCTCTAGATTCTCAATAAATGCATATGCATTGAAACTAGAAAAATAAAATCTATTAAGCATTTGCTTGCCTCTATGCGCTTTTTTATATACTTTTTTCTTGATACTTGGTATTGCTTTAATTAGGTGGATCTTACTACAAGCTAAACAAACACTTTTGTGGGACAAACTTTAAAAATTAAAATAATAGTTTTTTTAGACTGAGGGAGTAAAAAACTTGTCGAGGGGCGACGAGAGTTAGGTGTACTCGTGTGGGAGTCCATATACAATATACAAGCGTATTTTCCCTTTTGATTTGAAGCCAATTTTAGTTGGGCTTTTTTTCCTAGTACTACTAGGCCCAAAATGCCTCTAACAACCTTCTTCATCTTGGATTCATGGCTCAAAAAAAGAATTCGGCCATCTTTTGCCTCATTTCGTTTTGGGCCTCTAATAAACCTTCCTTCTTTTGCCTCACCTTCTTCCCATGCGCTGCCATCAGAAGAAACATAATACTATGCTCCTCCCCCCTCCCTTCCCCCAAAATTTGCTGAAGGCCCCTGATGTAAATTGTTTTTAGCTTCCTCAAGGCACGAGCAACAGGTTGGTCCAAGGGCAACTGCGCAAGGCTCAACCCAGCACAAACCACAAGAGGTTTAGAAATTGATCATCAAAATGGTTGTTGCTGTACATGGAAGCTGGTTCTGAACAATCTGGCGCCTGAACCTGTCCCTCGAAGTTCCAGGCCCCCCGTCACATTATGCAGAATTGTCTGCACAAAAACCCCATGGCGAATCAGCTGCTTTCAGAACAGAAACCTGGCCTTTCGCAAACTGAACGAACGCCACTTGACATGGAAAGGCTGCCTACCCAGATCTTACCCACCACTCGACACTGCTGAAGTCGAAACGTGCACACGATGCGCAACGTGCCCCGGCGTCCGCGCGTACCGTGAACCATGAGAACTTGCTGCGTGCAGATCTGTCAGCGCCAGGACCAGGAGAGGCGAGCGCAAAAGGAAATGGAGATCTTGGACGGACGGACGGACGAAAGGGACCGGACCCCTTTTTGATCTGCTTCTGATCTGGTAGGTGTGTGTTTTCTGCCCATCGTTCATCACGTGTTTCGCAGCCAAAGTCCAAAGATAGATAGAGGTTTTCTCTGCCGCAAACTGTACTCGTTCGAATTCCTGTGACCCTTTCGCTGGCTTAGAAAAGAAAGAGATCGGTCAGGCCACGGACCTGCTTCACTTGCTTACTTGGCAAGAGAGCAAAACAGCTCAACTGAACCTGATACACTGTGCCTGCCTCACGTGTAATTGTGGAAGAAGTTGGCTTGTTCTTGTTCTGTCATTTTTGCACCAAATTTGGAAAGCATGAACCTGGCAGGAATCCCATAGATGTTTTGCAGGAATCAGCACAACTCTGCAGGAATTTCTACTGTCTATAAACGGGGTCTTCTGCTCTTCGGGCTTGAAATAGACCACAAAACGAGAAAACAAAGACCTGTTCAATCCTTTTGCAGCCTTGCTTGCACGTCTGCCTATTATACATCATCCTTGTATTGTCTTTGCCGATATGTTGTGCCGGCAGCAGATCCAAGGCCCACAGTCACCAGGACCAGGGCGTGCCGTTGCAGCATCTTCTCGTTTAATATAGGGAAGGAAATGCAATGAAAAATGCCATTGCAACAACTTGGACCATTTGTCTATTTGGGGGCAACTTAACAACTTCGCCATTCGATCTTTCAAAAACAAAGAGCACCATTCAGATGCAGAGGACTCCGGTCACAAGGACCCGAGCTAGATGAATACCAGAAGCTGTTTTCCATGATGTGCAATCAAAGCACACGGTTTTGAGGTTCCTTTTGCGATTAGTAGTGCTCCCAACACCGCTGTCAAGAAAGCAGCTTACCAACCGAGTGCTGTCAACAGCAGCAGCGCTTATGAATAAGCACAGCAGTGGCCACCAAACACCTAAACCTCGTCGTCGCAGGGGGGGTTTGTGGGAGGTCGCTCTCGCAACCAACGCACTGCCAACTTTGGGACGACAGGGAATACACAAGTCTAAAAGGCATCTGATTTGTGACTCAAAACAAACTTGCTCCTAATCCAAGATCCTCACTGACAGACACACAGAGAGACAAGCTTTGAGATTTTTACTGATCTTTTTCTTCATCCTGATATCACGATCTCACAATGGAAAGATGACTCCTTTATTCACTTTCTTCATCACCATATCACAAATTTCACAGTGCCAACCTACCACATTTCCAACCGCAAAGAGGGGAGGGGACACTTGGAATGTAGCATAATTGACAGGGAATATGGGGTTCTTCTTCTTCCAGAGAGAGAGAGAGAGAGAGAGAGAGAGAGAGAGGAAGAACCCCTCTCAAATCTAGATTGGGGAGAATACAGATACAGACTGATACAATGCAAATGTATACAGCTCGACGATCATGAAACGAGCAGCAAGCACCGACGAACTAAATTACTAGCTTAGCTGGGACGAATTCGCCATGGTCACTTGCGGACGTTGGAGGTGTTGGGGGCCTGCGCCGAGCCCTCGAAGAGCTGCTTCCGGAGCACGTCGTGGAGGCCGTCGAAGAGCTTCTTCTTGACGGAGTCCATGGCCCATTCGAGGCGGTTGAGCAGCTCGGTGGAGTTCTTGTTGTACATGAAGAGGCCGTTGTAGAGGTCGAAGCTGTCGCTGCAGGTGTTGTCTACCAGCCGGAGCAGCGTCTCGTACCCCTTGGTGTTGATGGGCGTGGACTGGAGCTCGAGCATGGCGAGCATCCTCCCGACGGTGTGGGTGAGGAACTGGGTCTCGGCGGCGTGCGCGTCGTGCTCGGCGCAGGACATCTCGACCATCCGGCAGCCCTCGCGCTCGAAGATATTGAGGAACGCCTCGGCGCGGGCGCGGCGCGCGGGGCAGTCGCCGACGCGGACCTTGTCGAAGACGAAGGGGAGGCCGTCCCAGCCGTCGCGCGCGGACTCCGGGCCGAACATGGGGTGGGTGCAGATGACGTCGAAGTCCGGCGGGAGGGAGCTGAGGAGGAGGTTCCTGGGGAACTCCTTGACGGAGAGGACGTCGACGAAGAGGGTGTTGCGGCGGAGGCGGTGGACGGGGAGCGAGCGGAGGACGGCCTCGGCGGAGAGGATGGAGGTGGCGAGGAGCACCACGTCCGGGTGGCACTCGCAGAGGTCGTGCGGGTCGGTGAAGAAGGAGGCGCCGAGCGTGGCGGCGAGCGCCGAGTGGTCGGTCCGCGAGTGGGCGAGCAGCGTGTGGCCCTGGCGCGCGAAGGTGCGCGCCAGGAACTGGCCGAAGTTGCCGAACCCGACGATGGCGATCTTGAGGCGCTGCCGCTCCTCCAGCAGCCCCGCCGCGCGGGACTCGTAGTCGAACGGCTGGGCGGCGTCCAGCGCCCGGATGCGCTGGGGCCGCGCGCGGAGCGGCGCCGCGGGGGGATGCCCGCGCCACCGGCGGGAGGGGGCGAGGTGGGTGGCGCCTCCCGCGGCCGGCGCCGGCGGGTGGCGGCGGTGGGGACGGGTTGGTTGGTGGAGGCGGAGGGTGGAGGTGGAAGACGACAGCATCTTGGCTCCGGTTGGGCCTCGGCTACCGCTGCAGCTGCCTTCCGCTGCTCTCGCTCGCTCGCTCGCTCTCGGGTTTGGCTTTGGGGATGTGGGGAGAACAGATGCCAGTGAGTGAGTAGCATCAATCGACTCATTTTGGAATTGATTCGAGTCTATTTGTAGCAGCAAAATTTACAACACAGCTAGCAAACACGAAAAAGTAGGTGTATGGAGAAAATTTCTTTTTTTTGGGTAAAATAAACGTATTTTGGAACAAGCCCCGTGTTATTGTAAGCATAGTTTGACCACGAAAATTATTTTTTCTAATGGTACTGGAAATTTGGCATTCATGTCTTCAGCAGTATGGCAACCCATGAAGATTGGTCGTCTAGGGAAGATGATTTCTTGGGAAAAAAAAAAGGAGTGGAGAACCAGGCACAAGCAAATAAAACCAAACGTGATAAGATTCTGCCTATCTTTTGGGGGGGCCTATCTCATGAAATACGTTGGTCGTGCGGTCATGCCACTTGGGGTAGGTAAACTATACAAGGTTTGGGAAAAATTCACGCAAAGAAGCGTTATATTTCACCCAAAAAAAAGTTTATTAGCGAGTCCACAGCACCAAAGCCCAAACGCAGCCTGACGCACAAAATTAAACCACCACCAACATTCTGGGACCCCTATCACATGCTACGACAATACAATCGTTAAGGAACAACTACATTACTGTTACATCACAGAGGGCGGCCCTGAGGCGGTCACCAAATACCAGACTCAAGTGGATCCTGGTGATCTTCAGAAAGTGATCCCCAGATATACACTGTGGAGTGGGCAATTTACATACGCCGTGCGGATCAATTTCTCCTAGGATGATGGCGGTGTTTGTTGTGCCGATCAGAGTCTGAGTAATCAGAGGCGCTAGGATCAGAGTAGAGTCGTTTCTCCCGGGATCTCCTTGAATGTCTATTGCTTTCATAACGGCTCGACTCAGTATAGTCTCGCTTACCGCTTGATCTCTGTGAATGCCTGTCGGTATGATGCGGGCTCAAATCAGTATGGCGCTGCTTCTCCATTGATCTCCTCGGCCGCCTGTTGGCGTCAGGAGAACTTGACTCGCTGTCATATCTCTTTTCCCTCAATCTCCTTGAGTGTCGATGGCTCCGACCAGAACTCGACTCACTGTAATATTGTTTTTCCTTGTGTCGTAGAGAATGCTTCTCACTCTCAGAAGAACTCAATGAATAACTGTAGTGGCGCTTCTCCCTTGAACGCCTTGAATGCCTCTTGCTTTCTGTGTCTCCTTTATCCTTAGAGAAGGACGATGGTGACTCCTCTCTTTTCTCCTTCCTGTGTTCCCTCTTCAGATGCCTCCTTGTATCTTCACCAACCTCAACTTCTGAATCAGAAGAAGACTCTGACTGGTGTTTTTTCTTATGCTTATGCTTTGACTTATGCTTGCCTTTTCTAGCATCCACCTCAGAATCAGAACGTGATGAATCAGAACAATATTTTTTCCTTCTTTTGCTTCTTGATGTATTGTTTCTCTTCTCATCTTCAGAGTCCGATGATAAATGGTAACTGCTTTCATGTCTACTGGATTCCTTAAGAATAGCAGATTCAACCTGCTTATGCTTGCTTTTCTTCTTGGAACGTTTCTTGGATTTGCTAGCAGTAAAGTTGGAAATGAGAGCTGGAATATCACAGTTGCCCAGAAAACCTGAAAGACAAGAAGCCAGGATGGGCAGCAAAAAATATCAAATCACAGAAGTTATGAAAGCCCAATGAGGCCTTGTTTGGATATATACTAATCCCCTCCAATACATATGCATTGGGAGAGATTGAGGTGGAAATAGATCATTATCCAAACAAAGCCATAGGGATTTGCCAGCGTGGATGTTCTTCGTGTTTCAGGCTACCTCCATATTCATCAAAGATGTCTTCTGCCACAATCTGCTGATTAGGATCATCTGGGTCGAATCCACCACGAGGAGGGCTCATGCCAGGCTTTTGCTTAAGTTCCCATTTCAAAGGCTGTCAAAGAATTCTTTGCATTAAAATTGAAGTTTAAACAAGTAATGAGTAAATATATGTGCCTATTGTCTATATCAGTAGGACATATATGGAATTAAATATTGCTAACAAGACCATGGATAAATGTATCTTTAGGACTGTTTAAAATATTTCAGGTATGTGCCATGTTCTAACAAGCACCATGGTTTCAAGAATAATATGGGAGAAACAAAAATACCAACATTTATTAAAAAACCTAATGCAATTATTGATAAGTCAAATAATATGCAGACATTGGAGGCAGGGAAAAGGTCAGAAGGGCTATAAAATTGGGCATATAGATTTACATATTCATGGTAGGGCTAGTTATTTCTACAGAACTTGCGACAGAAAATAATATTTCAAAGAGAACAAGAAAAATCTAACCTCACTTGAATCAGTCTGTGCCATAATAGTTGTAAGTGGATCATCCCTTTTCAATCGACTCTCCTCGTTAGGCATGATCACATCCTTCAATGGACATTCCCGGTCACCACTTTGATGACCATAGTTTCCACACCTTAAACATCTAACATTACGAACTTCAACTCCAAATGGCTTAATTCTTACAGGAGCACCTGTTTCTAACCTGAGAATAAGAGGTATGTAAATGTGCACTGAATGTGAAGAAAAAGCTTAAGAGTGATGTAAATACAGCATACTGCTGCACTATGTGGATAAGTGGAATGAAGAAAACATTGAAAGAATGACAATTTAAATAACAGGAAAAAAAACAAAAATGGAACTCCTGTTTTGTTGGGTTTCTCAGTTTTCAATGGAACTGACAAGAAGTATTTCATGGTTCATGGTTGTTCAACAAATCATTAGTAAACAAGGAGGAGGCCGATGTACCTTGGAGCATTTTTGAGAACCTCGAATTCTTGTTCTGTTGGCAATGGCCGACCAAAAACATCTTTTGGTCTATTTTTCTTATCTGCACCTGCTTGAGTCTTTTCAGGTCCCTTGTCAGGCCTACAAAAAAGATATAATGAACTGATGAGAAGCAATACAAAGACACTGGGACAGAAAAAAAAAATGCATACCCAGTGCTAAAAGCTCCCACACAAGGTGAGGTCTGGGGAAATGGATGGATGAAACAAAGATCAAAATCTACTTACTGCAGCTGCATGCTAAATATCCAAACTTTTAGCTTGGACAGTTGAGGAAAACTGGAAGGATCTTACCCAAAAAGAAAAGAACAACAAGAACATGTGGAAGCAAAAGAAAACGTATCACTTACATTGAAGAGGTACTTGCTGCTGCTGCACCTTGAGCCATGTCACCTGGATCTGACTTTTTCTTCTCATCTTCAATTTCAGCAGCTTTTGCACTCTCTGCATTGTAGCCAGGTGGGCGCACGTACATAAAACTCACAGCTTTCATTACCTCCATCTGAACTTACAAAACAAATTGAATACTGATGACAACAATTCTTCATGAGTGGTAACAGTAGGATGGACAACCAATCATAAAAATAGTTGCTTTATTGGAGCTTAAAAACAACAAGAGCATTCTTAAACATCTTGAAACTAAGAATAGCTAGTAGGTTCAGCATTATTAGTTAAAATGAAAAAGCTTTCCCCATTTTGTTGTTTAGCTATATTCTTTGGCAATGGTTTCTGGCAACCTATGTTGGACAGTAAATGAGCTTGTGCTGTCTTGAGCCTTGTCATGGACTTAACGTCACCCTAACAGACTAATGAATCTGTAGGACAGAGATTATACAATGCCATACCCTTGGTGCTGCTGTCAATGGGTAAATGGTGTACATGGAGGATTAGCAGCATGATGTAGATAAAGTTTCTATAAAGTTGGCTTGATCAGGAATGTCCGGTCTTGTGAGGAGCGCACAGTGACCATACAACAAATATAAGACAACATCCAGCCATCCACATTATGGTTCTCTCTTGTAAGTATGTCACAGTTCAGATTTGGTTCATAGAAATTGGGATAAAAAAATATCAGCATGGTGTTTCTGCAAGGTTCTAAACACAGACTTGCGCATCAGGATTTCGAGCTATTTCTCAAATAAGGCTTCATCGAGGCTTAAAATTTTTAGCATCATAGAATAATTATCAGTACAAAAAGTGGAACCTAATCCATGTCGCTGTTTTGCCTATAGCAGTCAACTAAAATTCAAATGACTGAAACATACAACACGGATACTATCTCATGATAATTTAGGATTAGCAATTACTTAGGCTAATGGCTATGAGCAGTTGATTCAAGGGACGAATAGCAGAGGCATTACCTTCTCCTTGTCCTTCTTGGAAAAGAGCGAGGTCTGCCGGAAGAACTCCTGCTCCTGCGCAAACTCCCGCTGCACCTCCTCCTGGCGGCGCGCGCGGTTGGCGTGGACCTGCTCGGCGATCCACTTGCGGCGCTGGTTTGGGTACGAGAGCGGGTGCCACGGCTTCTGGTTCAGGTACGAGTGGCTCCACGCCGTCCCCGACTTCTCCTTCAGCTCCACCTCCCCCGCAGCCATCTTCCTCCCAATCCCCCCGCCGCTCCCCGTCACCTCCTCCTCCATCGCCCTCGCCGGCCTCCACCTCTCCCGATCGCCGCCGGTCGAACGAATCCCTCTACTCCCAACTCGCCAAATTACCGAAGAGCCCCTACCCAGCACCTGTGAATTGGATCAAATATTATACGGGCCGGTCCATCGTAGCCCAGTTATACGGGCCTATTCGCTTCGCTTTCATGAGATGGGCCGACCTAACAACTGGGCCAGCCCATTACCATAGGTGACCTAGGGCGGTCACTCTCACGCGCAGGCGTCGTCGTCTCGTCGGCTTTTCTCTCTCGAGAAAATAATAAGATCGCCGCCGTTTAGTCTCGCCGCCCACCCAGGAGTAAATGGCGGCTCCTCCCTCCGTTCGCCTCCACCACCAACCATCCTCCTGCCGCCGACTGCCCGCTCCCACCAACCATCAGTTCCACGCGACGAGATGCCGGTGGCGGCGGCTTCCCGGCGTGGCGGCTCCTCCCCTTCGCCACCGCGCCACGGGCGCCGCCCAGCCGTTCGATAGCAACGATTCGTTGCCACGCGCGGCTGAGGTCGACGAAAGGGAGGATAAGCAGCAGCAGCCGCGCCTCAAGATCGCCGTGGTTGGGTTCGGCAACTACGGCCAGTTCCTGGCGCGCACGCTGGTGGCGCAGGGCCACACCGTCCTGGCCCACTCCCGCTCCGACTATTCTGCCGCCGCCGCGACCCTCGGCGCGCGGTTCTTTCCCGACCCGCACGACCTCTGCGAGTGCCACCCGGACGTGCTGCTCCTCGCCACCTCCATCCTCTCCGCCGAGGCCGTCGTCCGCTCGCTCCCCGTGCACCGCCTCCGCCGTGACACCCTCTTCGCCGACGTGCTCTCGGTCAAGGAGTTCCCCAAGAACCTCCTCCTCGGCGCGCTCCCGGAGGAGTTCGACATCATCTGCACGCACCCCATGTTCGGCCCGGAGTCCGCGCGCGACGGCTGGGCCGGCCTCCCCTTCGTGTTCGACAAGGTCCGCGTCGGCGACTGCCCCGCCCGCCGCGCCCGCGCCGACGCCTTCCTCGACGTGTTCGCCCGCGAGGGGTGCCGCATGGTGGAGATGCCCTGCGCGGAGCACGACGCGCACGCCGCCGGGACGCAGTTCCTGACGCACACCGTCGGGAGGATGCTCGCCATGCTCGAGCTCCGGTCCACGCCCATCAACACCGAGGGGTACGAGACGCTGCTCCGGCTGGTGGACAACACCTGCAGCGACAGCTTCGACCTCTACAACGGCCTCTTCATGTACAACAAGAACTCCACCGAGCTGCTCAACCGCCTCGAGTGGGCCATGGACGCCGTCAAGAAGAAGCTCTTCGACGGCCTGCACGACGTGCTCCGGAAGCAGCTGTTCGACTTCGAGGACTCGCCGGCCGATCCCACCGAGCTGCTGGTGGTGGGTGGCGATCTGGACACCCACGACGACGAGGACGACGGGGACGCCGTCGACGGCGACGAGTCGGGATCGGAGGGGGATAATTGATCGCGGCGGTCGGTCTGGCGTAATGGCACGTCAATCTCTCGCGGTCCCCTGCGGGGCACAGCTTGCTTGTTGATCTTATCCTGGCAGACAAAGTGGTGATGAACAGATGATCGAACGCGGCATTCTTGCTGGTGTATCCAAAGATCGTCGAAATGAAATCTTTGTCTTTGCGCCATTTTCAGTGGATTTAACTGTGACATGGTTTCTGAAGCACACATCCAACTTTTTTTTTTTTGAAGAAGCAACGGCGACAGCGCCCACTGAACCATTCATTCAAAAAGCCAAGCCTGAATGGCAAATGACTCTTTTTTTGAAAATTCAAATGACTTTTTCAAATGTGACAGGGGCTGGGGTTTCTTACACCCAAGATCCTTTTTTTAGACATAATATTTTTTGAAGTACAGTACACGAGCTCACAAAAACGAATTCAGACCAAGGAACACGTGTTCCCAGGAGAGTCACGTGGATGTGGTTGGCCCAAGTGCCCAACCCGACACCATCACAGTTTAGCAGCACCTCGCCGGCAACGGTGCACCGATAAAATTGTTTTTTTTAGCCTCCCCATTCATCGGCGGCCAAGCACACAGTCACACAGACACAGCTCGGTGAGACGGTGCCTGGTATTCTGACAAGAACACGCGGGGGTCGCCAGCCAGGCGCGGTCCGCGGACGTGGTGGTGTCGACGTGTCCAATGCAAAGAGCACCAGGGAAGAAATGACTCTGGCCCAACTGAAAGCAACGATAGGCCCAGTCTCACTATGACGTCCGGCCCAATCTAATGTCCGAATGCACAGGCCTGGTAGGTTGACAACGAGCCCAGATTCTAACGCCACGGGCCGGTCTCGATCGAGATTCGGCCCATCTTCCCGTGTTCTGGTGGCTCACGCGTCCTCCAACCGCACCGATATCTTCCTCTCGCTAGGGTAAGGGAGGAGCGGCGATCCGTCGGCGGCGGCGAGGAGGAGGGCGGTGGAGCAGCATGGCCGACGTGCAGGGCGACGAGTCGGGCCTGGAGGACGACCCGTTTCCCGAGGAAGGGCCTGTGGATCGGGAAGAGGGAGGTGAAGGAGATATCGGCGGCGGCGGCGGCGACGACGACGACGAGGAGGAGGACGTCGACGGCCTCGCCAGCTTCCTCGAATCGGAGATACTGTCCGGATCCAGCGCGGAGGATGCTATCGATGTGAGTGCTACCTGTCTCTCCTCTCCCTTGGTTTTCGCGCAAAAATCGAATCTCTTCATGGTTGGGAATTGGTGCTAAGAGCGAATTCATGGCCGCAGAATCAGGAGGAGGAGGACGAAGGTGATGTTGCGAAGAATAAGCGGAAGCAGGAATCGGGATCGGACGGAGATGGTGGTAACGTTAGTGGCAGCGAGGGGGAGCTGAACAAGAGGATGAGGATGGAGGAGAGGAGAAGGCAGGCGAAAGGGAAAGCCGTGGCGCCTCAGATCGACACGGGCATGTTCAGCAGTATACCGCCGGAGCTGTTCCTGCAGATCTTCAAGTTCCTCTCCTCCGAGGACCTCATCTCCTGCGCGCTAGTTTGCCGCTTCATGAATGCTGCCGCGTCCGACGAGACCCTCTGGCGCCGCCTGTAAGTTGGCTGAAAAGTCTGTGTTGTCGATTCGATTCCAAAACCGATGCAATTCTATGACTTACATATCTTGTGCCTTTCTGTTTTTTTTCCCAGGTATTGCATGAGGTGGGGACTGGCCTCCAATGCCAAATTCAGGGAGTGCGCATGGAAGAACCTCTACATACAGGTAAATTCATCTGTTCATCATCACTATTTCTAATTCAAGGTAACTAGGGACATTAAAGGTGTCATTTTTAGTTAGTTTTAGCAGGCACAGATGATTTGGGCACTAGGTGGCATGCTGTTGAAGCGTAGAGATGTTTTCCCCTCTTTTCTAGCCCTACCTGTAGAACAAAAATTATTCCTTTCCATATAGCTGCATAATATTTTTGTTTGATGCTTCAGTTTTAGCGATTAACTCTTGCTAATGTTTTATCGTTCTTAATCCCCAGCGAGATAGAGAGGATATGGTTGAATTTGTGAGGAATACCCCTACAGAGTTCAGGGAGTACTATATTCAGATGCAGGCATCAAAAAGGAGTCAAGCTCCCCTTCCTTCAGAAGTAACTACTAAATTCAGGCTTCTGTTTAATCTTTGTCACATATCTATCCTGTAGTTTCTCCGCAATCAACAAAACTGTCTTATGTTGAGAAACATAACCGCTCCACATCTGAATTTTCCAGGTCAACGATGACAAGGTTATCCTTGATAAAACCATAGCTGATCAGGTGTCTACCTGGAAAAGCAGCAGAGGGCTTACAGATGAATCAGTCAAGGGGCACTCTTGTTCTGGAAATACATGCTCTTACACCCAGATTGGTGATGCTTACATTTGTGAGAAGACTGGTCGTGTCCACAGTAATATATATTTTCTCTCACTATCTATTCACATAGAATTTGCACATTCCTGAAATGTTTGGCTTCTGCTTTTTTTTCAGTTTGTGATGATGCTTGTCGTGAATTTGTCTTGGACCAATCTAGTGGGCTGCTTCTTTGTACGATATCTGGGCACTGCTTTGAGAGGTGGCTGTGTCCTGATGATGAATGGGACGCTGATGATAATGTAAGTCCTGTACAGAATGTGTTGCTTTTCTTTTATCCATTGATGACATGGTTTCAAGTTGAGTTTGTGCTGGTGAAATATTATGGATATGGGGGTCCATCATTGTTTTACCGGTTCAACAAACTTATTAGCAAATTCGACTGAGTTTCTTGGTTTGGTTTTGTCCTCATTCGCTTATTCATAATTTTCAGGATCAGCAACAAGGTGGTGTTGCTGATGAACCAGAGCCGTTCATGGGATCTGGACGATTCGGTAAGTTGAGTTTGGTTTGATATTCACACCCGATAGAAATTACAAATAATCGGGTGTTTGGTTTTGAGGAATGAGTTGATCCATCACCATCTCAGTCACGTTCTTGTTTGTTTTGAGCAATGGACTGGGTTGATCCATCAGCACCTCATTCTTCATATAGACATGATTAGTATAGGATGGATGGAATCATCCCACCAAAAATCAGGATCCACTCATGATGAGCCCACCCTGTCTAGGATAGTTCATCCATCAAGCCGATCACACCAAAGTAATCCTTTGGCACCTTATGTAGTATAGTTTCTATTCAATATTCATATTAAGATGCTGAGAAGTTAGACTTTAAGATTCTTATTTCTGAAATGTTGCATTGTGAAAGTGAGGATAGTAGTGGGAGGAGGTGGTTACTGGGTCCTGGACCTTCTTCCTCAATTGTGCTTATGCAAGCGATTGCATTGCACTGTGACCTTCTACATACTTATAATCGTAATTTTCTTTTACTGAGCATTGATTTCTAGTAATGAAATGTAATAAAAGGCTATCAATATTGAATTTGTTTGCAGTAGAGTATCCTCTTTAATTACACCGAGTTACTGACCATGGTCATGCTTTATATATGAACAGCCCGGGCGATTATGTTGGGTTACAACTGCAGTGATGAGAAGGAACTCGAGCATGCCTTGCGTTTCTGTTGACATGCCTTGCATTTCTGCCAGAATGTCCTTCAACTCTTGCTAAATGAGATCAAGCTTCTACTTGTGAAGAGGAAATAAGCATAATGTACCTCTGTGTGTTATCATATTCACCTTCTAGAATGTATCTAAGACTTTTGGAGCTAGATTGCTGATCTGTATTGATCAGTTGAGGGAGCTGTAATGTTGTTGTATAGTTTCCCAAGCTGTCGAGATGTATGCCTGTAATAAAATAATAGTTGCAATAATGAGCCTTTTGTTTGTATGGTGTTGGTATATCGGCAGATGCTTGAGAGATACTGGGACCTCATGAGTTTAACTTCTAACTGGTCGTATGGGTGTGGATCTACGTCTTTCCGTGCTCTGTTTATGTATTTCTGCTGATGGTAGTAGGCTATAACAGCTCGACTGCAGGTGGTAGTCTCGCACCACGCTTCTGAATTCTGTGGTTGAGCAGATGTATGAGAGGATGGTCTAGTAGCACTGCTCTCTTCAAACCAAATCCAGAAGACTTGGACAAATGCTATTGCCGGTATAACTTTTTTACCCGATCAATTTGAATGTAGCAGTTCCGGAAGAAATTGCACGCAGAAAGAAAAGTTCACAAAAGTTATTTCTTGAGCTCAATTTTCAATGCGCACAAAATGAGTATAGTTCTGGACAGTTGTTTTTGTTTACGACATCAGACTGCCTATCTAGCACTGTTAATCCTCCCATTCTGGTACAAGGACTCATGCTGAGCTACTTCTTTGATGGTGCCTTCTTCGCCTGAAGCTTGGGCAGAGGCATTCTGAGCTGAAGCATATCCTGCTGCTCTGAACGAATCTTCAGCTCACTCATTTGCTTATTTTTGGCAGACACAACTTCAGCAAATGCCTTCTGAAGCGCAACCATGGCAACCTTGTACACGTCCGGGAACACGGTGCTTCTCATTGCATATGTCAAACCAATCTGACAAAGATCATTGTACGAAACAGCTAGACTCTGGGGGGCTAACTAACTGCGGGTTCCAATTGCCGATTTACCTGCAGAATCCATGGTCCATCGCTTCATTATGTACTCCTCAGATAGATACCGAACTCCGACCATGAAGAAGATCCTCCAGCACATGCCTGCACAGCGCACCAGCTTACTGAAATATACAGCATGTGCATTTCGCTTGCTGGTCTGACTGGTTGAAGGTGACATATGTATAGCTTCGGCATTGTCTTCCTCGCTATTGTTGGAACAATCAAAACTGAGCAACTCTAGAATTTTGCATAGAGAAAAATTTATTAGTTGGACGTGACCAATTCAAAGTATTTCTTTTAGAGACAGCAGTGAGTTTATGAACAATATCTCGGAATGACGTGTCAAAAGATAACCAGGTGTTTTTAGTGCTGGATATTTCCAAAATTTAAATTAACGATACTAAATGAGTGGAATAATTTTAAGACAAGAATATCATCAGGGAAAACTGCTATAATTAGACACTATTCGGTAGAATGACTGAACTGGGAGAGGCAAAGGGTATGACAACCTATATCTAAATGGGAAAAAACATAATATAACGTAATGGTTTGTCACAAAATTATCTCTAAACTAAAATTTGCTTTGTAAATGTTAAGGGCAACTGTAGCTTGAACTATATAAGTATATATTCACAAAAATAACTGGAGGTTTGGCCTTGTATATTTGTCCATGTGTATTGGGAGTTGTACAATTTTTGGTCAATTATATCATAGGGTGCCAGCATTTTTTAGACTCGTAGTCTTCATAATATGTTGCAAAAGTAGTGATATTCTTACAATATGTCTGGTATTTGACCCTACACACCATCATACACTACGATTGCACTTAATGTTACCAATAGCTAGTTCTATCATCCTCATCCAAGTGTTCAAAAATATAAGGTAATATCTATTGCGGTATCTATATATGAAATAATTTGTTTTTGTCGGCACTTGAGCACTTAGTGTTTGGTAGCACATGTCGTAATTAGCAGGATTCATATCATAAAACATTAAAATCGTTAAAGCAAAGTTGTCTATTTTTGTCCATTTGTAGCTTTTAGCGGTATACTGCAAGTAATGACGCTATCGTAAGATTCTATAAGGTAGGTTATGTGATGCATACAAGACGACACAACCCGACATCCTATTTTATTTTGATGACGCTGTCACAAGATCTTACAAGCCAGGTGACGTACGTTACAAAATAGCCGCAATCTTATTCAATAGTGATGGCGCTATCATAAAATCTAAAAGTGAAAAAATGCTTTATACTCGTTCCTTGCTCCCTAAGGACAGCACATGCAATTTAGAACTGTTTCTTGTATTAGGTTTATGCGTGACTATGTGAGAGGCATCCGCGAGGCATGCTGTTCTTCGGAGTGGGTATCATGCGTTCCTTTGCATTAGCTCTCTATTTCATTTGAAGGATAAATTTAAGACACTTTCTGCCTTCGTATAAAATAGCTCCCCACGAATTTCGCGAGCTGTTTTTTCATGGCCATTGGGTTGACGAAGGTACCCCGGCCAGTACGTCTCTGTTTTTTTCACAAGTTCTGCACGTCTGCTCTTGTTTGTTTTGTGATGTGTAGTGCGGGCGTGCCTACATGATATATCAGTAGACCAGTTGGTCCCAATCGTGTCTCAGGTAACAAACATGTCACTCATCAGGTAGAGCACCAAAGCAACTTAAAGTGCTCTCCCACAAAAACACATCAACTTATTAGAACAAACTGAAAGAGAAATACCACAGGCAGAAATCAATCTGCTTCAGAAATCAGAACGCATATTTATTAGGGAAAACACTTCCATCCTCCACTGGAAAGAAATTTTGGCAGATCTTACAGACAGTTCAGACTCGACCAAAGGAATCAGAAATACGCTCACAATCTCACCATGAAACCCACTCAGATCTCTTTCTAGCAGAGGACAGAATCACTACTCGCGAAGATGAAAGGCATTAGCTAGCTATAAGCCTTGAGATCTCTGCCCTCCTCAAGGCACGCTCTTTTTACCAGGACAAGCAAGAATCCACCGGACCAGTCCGCTTCACGGGGCCCCGAGGCGCCGGCCGTCGGTGCGGCCCCACGACGGCTTCTCGCCGTTCACCTTGCCGTTGAACTGGTCGGACGGGCCGGACGGAGGGATGGGCGGCCGCTGCCCGGCCTCCGCTTCCTCCGACAACGGTTGCACAGGTGGGTTGATGACCTCCGGCGGCGGCGCCGGAGCGGCTGCTGCTGCAGTGATGAGCAGGCCGGCGGCTGCCTCCGCCGGGCCATGTTTCACGCGATCCTGGACCGACAGCACCAGGAACGCCAGGCCGGCGACGAGGACGAGCTGGCCAAGCGAGGCCATGCGAGCACGCGAGCTGCAGCCGCAGGAGACGAAGAACCCAAGCAGGCAGTGAGGCGGAGACGACAGTGTGATGAGGTGACTGAGGCGCGAGGCGAGCCCGGCTGCCAGTGAGCCCTTAAAAGGCGGGAGCGAGGAGCCATGGCATTTACTCCGCTTCTTGGCCGGATGCTTGCACCAGCATCTCTCTCCCTCCAGACAGCAACGAGATCGAAGGCTCGGCTCCTCCATCGCCACCGCAGCTCCATGGTCAAAAGGTTTCCGGACAGGACGAAACGGCTGGAAGCCATTATTTGATTGACGCCATGCAAAGCCGATCAACTTTTCAGCTCTTGATCAATGATCGACACCAGAAATCATCCAAACATTGATTGCCGGAATGAGGGGGTGGATGTTGGATAGCAATAAGAGGTACTAGTATGGCTGAAGGTAGAAGAGAGGGAGAGGAGGCGGATCATCATGCGTTCTTGGCTTCTTGCTTGCACAAGCATGGATGTCATCAGCGAAGGGTCATGGGTGTATATTGGATTATTCATTCATGGAGGGTTGAGGATAGCTGTTGAACCAGTGGAGATTCTTGGCACTAGCATTCAATTGCAACAAACTAAACTGGTCATGGCAATTACTGCAAGATTTGACATGGTATACTAGCTCTTGTATTCTTGCAGGATTTCCATCAGTTACTGCAGTTATCATGCAAGAGTGTATGTGTTTTTACTGCAAGACCAGATTCGTTAGCCTGGTTACTAGCTCTTGTATTCTTTTCAAAATATGTAAGGCGCCATGCATTTGACATGGTATATTGAAAACTAACTTTGACCCCCAGCAAAAGAAAGGAAAGAAACTAAGGCCCTGTTTGGATACAAAGTATTTTTGGAATATTGGATAAATACTATGGTTTTACAAAATACTTTGGTTTTTAAAAACTCATGGGTGTTTGATGAACAAACTTTGTGGTTTTAAAAACCGTAGTACTATCAAAATCATAGTCTTTTTGGAGTTTAAAAACTCCACTCCAGACCTCTTTTTTCTAAACCATGGTTTTGCACGTCTTTAGCTTATAAAACTACAGTTTCTTAATACTATAGTTTTCTAAAACTGCAACATCCAAACGGACCCTAAACTTTGACTGTTAGTTTGTCCTCTGCAATCTTAGCTCATAATAATATAACATACCACATATTAAGGACAATTTGTTCCTTCTTTAGTCATGATTACTGGAAAGTAATTTAATTTCAAACATGAACTAAATGAAAATCTCTGTACATTAAAAATAAAACTTAATCTAGACTACTTGTTGGTCAAAGATTGTGAAGTACGAATAATCTTGAAATGAATATGCTTCTTATAATAAGAGACTGATGAGGGGGTGCATACACTTGCATGAAACAGCCTGAAGATATTTTCAAAGAAAAGATGCCATCTATACTCAGATGCCAGCATACTCCTCCAAGGCATTCTGTTTTTATACATGTATAAAAATAAAAACACATAGATAGCTGGCTAGCATTTTGCGTTGAATTATTCCGGCCAGGAGGACAAGCAAATAAATAAAAGAGAAGGCTTGCTTGGTTGTAATGGTCTCTGTACGTAGTGCAAAATAAACAAGATGATGTCACAACTAAGAGGGACTTCTCTGTCTGAATTTCTAATGCATGCCTTTGTTTTCAAAGAATACAAAACTCTGAAGATGATGTAGATGGAGATGGAGATCATGCGATCCACGATCGATGCATCGTGCCTCATAAAGCACAGTAGGTACGATCAGGTTTTATAAAACTGAAGGATAATATAGCCCACAGCAGGTGAGGTAAGCTGCGCACATCGATCTCTTCAGGTGTGATCAAGCCAAATATCTGAATCCTCAAAGTTGAAAAGGTTTATCAGATAGCAGTGGCATGTTGTGTCCACAAGTCATGAACCCCAGCTTTGGGCCACGTAACCCAAGAGCACCGATCCGGTGACAAAACACTGCCACTCCCTTCGTTTCTTGTTAACTATCATTGTATTAGTAATCCATATTATTGTGAAACAAATATAATGCTATGAAAGCATATAGGCTGCAAGAAAATTCTATAATAACATCATATTATGGGATTAATTTTGGCATTTTGTATATGTATTAGTGGTCAATTCTAAAGTTTGAGTGCACCCATTTTAAAAATGAATGACATATTTGAGAATGTATGGAATATTCTGTGGTCTGAGAGTTTTAAAGTCTTGTCATTCTAAAACAAGATACTCAAAAATAGAGAGAATATTTCATAGCATGTACTGGATGAACTGCTCTGGCCTATACCTGCTAGTTCAGTATGCACACAGAGATGTGCAGCAGCAAAAAAAAAAGTAGCTTTACACGGAGACAGCAATAGCCAACTTTGTTGCCACACTAATAAGCCTGTATTATATTTCTGAATGCAAGCTAGCGGTGATTACTTCACACAATTGCAGAACAATAATGTATCGCTGCTTAGGTGCATGCCGGATTTGGATAAAAACTTTGTCAAGCACTAGCTGCTGCTGGTCAAGTTTTGGAAACCACGAGGTTGTCTTTGTTGTAAAGCAGATGCATTGCGGCATTAGGGTTGGGACGCTGAGTCATGCCTGTGTACGTGCAGATACTCTGGGTTTTTTTTTTTGCGAGGAAGATGCTCTGTTGTTTTAACTTTGTCGGTTTGAGACTTTGACCTGAGGTCCTCACTCACTTACAGCTGGAGAGCAATGGTGAAAACGTGTCGTTGCTGATTGTAGTTAACGGTAAAACAATGTACATTAACCACTCTTCTTGCCGGAAACAAGTCATCAGCTGGAATAACTATCCTTTGCGTGAGTGCGCTCTAAGTACAATAATTTGTCATGACACTGTTAGAACGGTGGAGAAGAAGAAGCAGTGCAGCTGGAATCACCATTATTAAAATTTACAATGCTGATTGTATTTAGGTTATCACAAGGATATAGTCTACAAACGTAATTGTAACTGCCATATTTCCATTGTAAATTTGTAACATTGTTTTTGCATACTATACAAGCGTTTTGAAAGTATTTCGACTACACATTGTAGCCTTATAAAAATTCATGATAATTTATATTAGGAAAAAGTGGTGTAATTAATATCATTTTATGATAGAAATTACTAGATTTATTACTGCTCTCTCTATTCCAAACTTTAGATCGTTTTGGCAAATCTAGATACATAGTTTTTGCTATGTATTTAGATATAGTATTTATCTAGATGCATAGCATAAGCTATATATCTTAGATTTATAAAAACAACCTACAATTTGGAACGGAGGGAATAGATCTGTACTTCCTTCGTCCCAATTCTAACAAAAAATGCAATTTTGGCTATGTATGTGGACAACGTGACGTCCAGGTGGGTACCTAAAATTGCATTCTTTGTTGGGACAGAGCAGTAGTTGATCATCATTATCACATAGTGCATAGAGTTCTCATCAGGACTTGGAGCACTGGTGGTCTAGCAACACATACTAAAAGAATATATGTATGCAAATGATATGTGGCACCATTACTCGTTTGGCATACAACGTGTCTAGCAGAACTTATTAGAGCATGCAGTCCCTAAAGAAAAAGTACAAGGGCCTCACCTAAGCTATACACCAAAACAAATTGCACTAAAACTTTTATCCCACTGTACCTTCTCCTATTTTCATGTAGGATGGCCATCCCAATATTTTAGCATTAATTAGCTTAGTACATTACAAACTATATAATTTTCTCATACAAAAGTTACTTCTTTTCCTTTTGTAACATGGCTGCACACAGTTAATGGAGAAATTCCTATCAATCAAGAAAACATTAAACAAGAAACTAGATTTGTTAAAGATAGCCTATCATAACTCTCACATGCCTTATTCGGAAATATCTTTCTCAGTCACTACATGTTGCTGATCAATTTTCAGAAACATCTAGGTTTCCTTTCTCAAAAGGAGATGCATTAAGGTGAACGCAGTGCTACCTAGGACGGTGTGATTTGTTTGTGAACTGGGACCAAAAGATCACTGGTGTGTAGTGGTGTATTGCCTCCCTCGCTGTCTTGATATATTTTATCATCGTAGTACAACTCCGACCGAATGCTTTGCTTTGGCGTGGTACGGATCATCACTGGACAGCTCGTCATCCAGGTGATTGATATGGTCTTTTAAGCACATCTTTTTTTCGATTATAATGACCTTGAAGTATGTTTTTTATAATCTTATTGTATTACTTTCATGTGTGATAACTTTTTAGTTTGGTACTACCTCCATTCCAAAATAAGTACAACATGGACAAACATTTGTACAGGTACATAAGCAATATTGCACTTAATTATTTTGTGATAGAGTTGTATGTAGTACACTAGTATTTTTTTTATAAAAGAAAATCTCGGCCTTAGAACATTCACTTGTGAATGTATACAGCTAATAATTACAAGAGTTCTTGAACTCTAAACCTTGAAACTGAGGAATTAATACAACGACAAGAAAGAAAGAGACTAAGAAAGAAAGCTGGAAAGACTAAGCTTCAAACTTCCTCTAAGTCCTTGTCTCAACCTTGTCTTGATCTATCTCATGGCTAGTATATAACAATCTCCTTCGACCTGTCTCATGAAAGAATGCAACAAAGCCTCGTGCTTTACTAAATGAAATTAGCACTGTCTTGTCCTATTCGTTCAAAAAAGATTGCAACAAAAGCAAGGGGGAAAACCAACCTATCTCTTCTTTTTCTTTTGCCAGGCTTACAACAAGATTGTTGCGCAGACATCAGCGACTTACTTTGGAGAACATGCATGTTGCTAAAAAACTTTAAACACGGTCAGGCAGATGCCATCATGCCTCTAAGGACGAAGACATAATATGGCATAGATCAAGGAAAATGCATGCTGGCCTGTTATTTGTTCCAGGTGTTTTCCTGTTTGAGATTGCACAAATTTGGTGTTTATTGAAACAAAGGATACACAAAGATGGATCAAATTCCATACACATATATACAAGCAAAGCTATTTCAACTGTGCCAGTAGTGGAGAAACTGACTCATATGGAGTTACAGACCTCTTCAAGTTCACAGCACTGTGGCAAGAAAACTTTAAACATGGTCAGGTTACAGTACACATCCTCAAGTTTACAGCATCGAGTAAACCTTTCAAAAGAGACACGGCTACAGCCTACAGATCCGTACAGCTCCTCGGAGACAATGTTTAGTGCACAAGGGTGGCAAAATGAAGCATGACAGCATGCATCAAATTTCACTGGTGATAAATCTAAACGGAAGGAAACAAAAACTCTGCTAATTAACCTCCATCACCTGTCTTAAGCCATTCAAATTTCAACAAACACATAGAATCCTCTAGAAACACCACATAAGCTTCAAATACTCGGGGTACAAATTTGAGATACAGATGACAGCATGTAGCAAGCAGCAGATCATTTCAATTCGGAGGACTGTTGTGGCCAATGCTGGGGCTATGACCTGGAGTGGTAGAATCGGCCTGAGTAGCAGGCGCCTGCAGAACACTCCTTCCGGTGCATGAAGGCCGCACGCTGATGATAGGTGCCCTCACTTCCAGCTTCCTTGCATGAGTTGGCGCAGAGAGCTGCACGAAGAAGATAGTACTGAGAAGCAACATGAACAGAGCAATGCTTTTCAGTGAAATGGCCATGAGGTTTACAAGGAAAAAAGCTGGTGGTAGCTAGTCTGGAGTGGGAAGAGATGAGAACTCGGTACACAAGTTACTCAAAGCTAACACGGCTAACCTCTTGAGCCAGCTCCCTTCTTTATATATGCAGATGGTATCACTAATTTAGTTCAAAAGATGTACTTTTAAAGGAGTTGAGTAATGGGAGGACCACATCAATTGCCAGCCAATTGTTTAGCATTTGGATGTCTCAGTATCTTTTTTTAACAAATCCTATGGCAAAGGGAATACCTTTGCCAGTCCAGTTTTATTCTAAGAAACATCTAAGATTCACCAGACTGAATATATACTGTGTACAGCGAGATTAATCAAATAAAATAAAAAACATGGGAATATGCCTCTAGAAAGGGTAAACCCAGTGACAGCCTGACAGGTATGCTTTCATGTAAATTCATTATTCTCACAAGCATGATCATTTTATAGTTTTCTCTGCCATCAATTAATCAACCAAACTAGCAATTCCGAAGAAGTTACCAAGAATTACCTAGGACTGAAGACGCGGTTTTGGACAATCTGCTTACCATGATAATCAGTTATTTAGTGAAACATCTGCTCGCCACACTAGGCGGTCCACTGGTATTAGAATTAGTAGTAACACCCCATGGTCCACATTTTGGCTGTAAGAAGTTAGTGAATGCTAAATATATCATGGAAGCCTCATTTAAGTATGCAAGTTGCAAACTAAAGCATGCAAGTTGCAAAGTAGAAATATGAAGTGCAACACTTCCGTGTAGATCCACTTGTACGGTCGTACCAAAATTAGAAAATAACACACTACCGTCCACATTTTGGCAGCACAAAGTTAACAAGGACTACTTACATGCATGGAAGCCTCATTAAGCATGCAAGTTGCAAACTTGAAATATCAAGGTGCAATATTTTTCATGTTCCAATCAACTTCACGGGGCCATGACCTATCCGAACTTATCAGACCATTTGGTGGAGGAAGCAACAGCAAGTTGGAGCTTCTAATTTTGTTGCTCCTCGCTGCATATGGAAAAGAGTCTGTAACAGCTAATGTTCAAAGCTGAAAAACTATATGTAAGGCATTGCGCCACCAAATATTATTCCATCTCTGTGGGATCCAATTTTTCTCGGATTCCTGGAACTTTGATTTTGATTTGGAAAAGGCACATTGAGGTCTTTCTTTGTTTTGGAACATTGCCTCCCATTGGTTGGCTGGAACTCATCAACATAATTTATTTGAGGTTCTATCATCCTTTGTGGCAGAATATAACTAATCTCCATTTATTCCTGTCCTTTAATTCAATCACCCCAAGAAAAAAGTGTCGTAAACTTGACCAAAGGTCACAGAGCACAAAAGTTTTCATCATTCTGCCACGACAGTCTTTTTCCTCAGTGATTTTCCTTTTTGAGGGGAAAGGTAAGTGCTAAATACGCAGTCACGTTGGAGAAAAAGTATGAACAAATCTTCAAGCACATATTGGTGCATCCAACTAGAAATTATTGAATGGTCATAAAAGTTGTATATAAGTACTTAAGATCAGAAACATACCTCAAAAGTAAGCATCTGGCACACATATATAATAGATATGAGTGGGCACTTGGTCAGAAAGAAGTTGGAGAACTGGAGCATCAGCTGTAGTAGTAGTTTCTCTCAAACTGTTATTAAACAAATCTAGGCTCCTTAATCTTATTTACTGTACGAACATCTACACAGCTATGCTTCATAATGTGGTCCTGAGTAAATAAAGGCATGAATGTATCACTTAATACATGAAAATGGTTATTATACACAACAAGATTCTGTGTGTTCATTCCCAAGCTAGTTGCTGCACAAGAAACCACTTGTACTACCATCAGACAAGGTACCACTATATCACTGCCATATTGACAAGGTTCAACTGAAGCATGTCGCATATGCTTAAACTACAACCTACCAAAGAGGGATGAGGCATGAGCATTTCCATATCTAATGGAAATATATGGTGCCTGCCTAATGGTTCGTATATTAAGGCAATATAAGAATGAGAAGATATAGACATGCTAATCGCTTAAAATCCGTTTATAAAACATATCAGAAGTTACGCATGTACACAAAGTAGTGAAGCTCTCTTCGGAAGCACTCGTACCAAAAAAACAAAACTGTATGAAATTGTGGTAACACTGTTAATCAGTTGGTCGCAGAGAATCTCAGTCATTGATTGCATATACGATATACATCAGGTTACATATACATGATGATTCTATCTCATTATCCTACTATGTAGAGTGGTAGTGCCTCACTGCAACTGCCGACCCATACATGAGTACAGGGACCCTCCCCACACTCCCTAATTATTTGACTGCGCAAACATAACCTGAGGTGTTGCAGAGCAACAGAACAGACCTATTGCTTCTATACATAGACACTTTTTTCAGGCATGGCTCCCTCCTTTGGTGCTATATATTAAGCTTGGAAAGTAGGTAGAGGCAACCTGAGGAGATGAAAATAGATGCAGCGAAGCAAAGGAGGTCAGCACAGGATGTGATGGTCACCGTCATGCTCTTCTCGAAGATGCCAACTAGTAGAACCATGACAATGACATGACCCAGCTTTGTCTTAAGATCATTCACCGACTGGATTACCAGCCACTTGGGTCGTTCCTGCAGACAGAATTATTAGAGATGTCAACAAGCTGAAATGGACCGTGACGCTTCGCTGCCTGAGGACCACTGACAGGGATGTGCATGTGAACGAACCGGAAGACTGAACAAGCCAAAGAGGTTGGAGCCGTATGACATGTCCATGTTACTGATGAACAGCTCGTACAAGCCCGTCCCGAAGACAAACATGACCGTTCCAATGAGAAACATGTCTGGAGGTGAAACAGGTAAAACACAAGGGTAAGCCCTCACTAACGATTTGAACATGTAGAGATGATATCATAGTTGAAAATGGGACGAGTTTGAATATTAAACGGTGAACAGGGTGCTCATTTGAGGTTTGGAACAAGCATCAAGTGAGTCAGTTTGGTTACCAATGGCTTCAACCAGCATTAGGATGACACTGACAGTTCCACCGCCGTGCAGGTAGTACTTGACGAAGGCATCCATCACATAAACCCATCCCTGCAGAATCCCACGCTCCAGTTCACAAATTGGGAGGAAATAAAACCCGAAAGCTTGGTGAAACGATCACTGAAGCGAGCGAGCACCTTGAGGAAGCAAGGGATGGAGCCGGCGAGCAAGCCGCCGATGCCGAGGAAGGTCATGAACCGGCAGGCGTAGATGACCTTCTCGATCCGTTCCTCCAGCTTCCAGGCCTGCTCCGTCCGGGGAAGCCCCACCGGGCGGAACAACACCCCGCGAACGCCGCGGCGGCGGGGGTGGTGCTCCGAGTGCACCGCGCCCTCTGCCGCCGCCGTCGCCGCCGCCTGGGAACACTTGGGTGACACCCCCGGCGACCTCGCGCGCGGCCTCGGCCTCCACGCCCACCCGGCGGCCCCCGCCGCCACGCAGACGAGAGGCCTGGGCTTCATTGTCGTAGCTAGATGATCCAAAGTTCCAAACCGCTTGCTCACCAGTAACTCAGTCGCCGGTTGCTCCCGCTCCCCGCCGCACGCGGCAGGGGGGTGGTTAAGTAGCCGGCGTCCGGCTGGGGAGAGCGCCACAAGTGGGGCGCCACGTTCGCTGCACCCCGAGGAAGCGGACGTCGACGGGCCCGGCGTCGCGTTGCGGGCTGGCAGCGCGTCCACGTTGGCAGAGGGCCGGAGGAGGCGAGGGGGGAAGCACCCCTCCGCGCCGTGTCGCGCGTCCCCACGGCCGGCGGATGGCGACGGAGATAATTCCATGGCGGACGGCGATGATTGACGATGATCTGGGCTCGCGGCGGCCGCCGCGTGCCGGCCACTCCTCTCGGGATTCCCAGGGCCACACACGACGACCCGTGTGCGAGTCCGCCGTCCTGTGTGTGTGGCTGACCGTTTGATTGGTTGACTGGGCTTTGGCCTCTAGCCCACCGCGCTGTCGACGTGTGGATTGTAATTGTTTGTCGTTTGACGCGGTACAAAGGTTACGTTGGGCTTTTGATGTCGGGCCCAGTGGCATTGAATCGGATAGCTCTCCCTCGAACCTTCGAAGAAGCCCGGCGCAGCCCAACGGAAGATAGGAGAAACCTCATCACTCCAAGCAGAACACAGAAGACAGAACAGAGAGGGCTGATTGTGTCAGGAGAGCAATTTGCCATGGCAAAAATTTGAGCAGTATCCTACAAGGTCAAACTTGACTCCTCATTAACTGGATTATTACAGTGACGCTCACGAAATTACATTATTTTGAAGCCTGTTTCTCCTTTTTTACCAAAGAATTGGTATCATCACAATTCATAACTTCATCTCTCTGAACTGCACTAATTCAACAATAACTGGGAAGAAGAAAATGAATTACAGATTACAAATGTGTGTGTGTGTGTGTTCCTGCACTGCGGATTTTATGTACCAGCATTATTCGCCTGTACAAGTGTGGCGCATTGATCTGCCAATTGTTGCTGTGGAATGAACGAAGAAATGATGAATGGTGGCGCTGCTACGGCGACTTGGAGCGGCAGTCGATGGGCATGGCGGTGCCGTTGCCGGGGTAGTTGAAGAGGAAGCGGCAGGAGATGCGCGTCCAGAACTGGAGCGAGGCGAAGATGCCCACCTTCCAGGTGGTGCGCGCCTTGCCGAAGAGGTCGAGCGGCACGACGCCGGCCCGGAGCGCGCCGTCCATGTACTGCATCCCGTCGGGGCTGAGCTGCCGCCCCACCGACACCACCTGGTACCGCAGCGGCACGGCGCTGCGGCGCGCGACGGAGAAAGTCCCGGCCCGCAGCAGGGCGACGTCGGCGCCGTGGAAGCCGACGACGAGGTTGACCCCGGAGAAGGTGGCGTCGGTCTTGGAGTTGGTGTTCTCGGCCTGGATGGTGAGCGCCAGCTGCAGGTCCAGGATGGTGCCCGACTGCCCGTACTCGAGGCGCTCCAGCCGCGCGTCAGAGACCAGCAGGTACGGCATCTTGGGCTTGTACAGCAGGTAGACAGCGAACACCGTGGCGCCGGCGACGATGACGCCGATGGCCAGCAGCGTGCACAGGATCACCATCGCCCACACCAGGCCGGTGCTCTTGCGCCGCTGCCGCTCCCAGATCCGCGGCACCCGCCGCTTCCTGTGGCCGTGCTCGTGCTCGTGGGCCGCCTCCATCTCGCCATGGCCGGGAGCAGCCTGGTGGTGGGCTCCCGCCTCTCTGCCCATGGCTCGTCCTCCCTCCGATCCTCCCTGTCCGTGCCCGCGGGACCAGCCGGGAACGGAGGGATTAATACATTATTGGAGGAGTGGCATTGGGGCAAAGCAGGGGATCGAGGAGGAGGGAATGAGGGAAGCATGGCGTTAAGGTTGGGGACGGGGAGGGTTTGGTATCTCTCGCCTCATTCTTTGCTCTCTCCCCCAGCTTCTTCCTTTTCGGAGCCTAGTAATCTGCAAGCTCAAGGTGCCTCCTTGCTTGCCTGATTCTGCTTGCTTTAACAACTTCTTCAGTCTTGGGCCAGTATTGAATGAATTTTAAATCTACATTAGATGTGGGCCCTTTTCGGTGTCGGAATTGAAGAAAGACATGGGCTGGCTGCATTTGCATGTATCACGGATCACGCTCGGCCGGTCCATGCAAAGCCCAGGTAGCTACTGTCATAGTGTCATCTGGCTGAGCCTGTTGCAGTGTGAGACTAGCTAAGGCTGACTCCAACAGGCGAGCCATTCGGCTAGCTAAAGGCAATATGGCTAATGTGCGAGAACTGTAGCACCATAAATCCGTCTCCAACAGAGTAGGTATAAAGGCAAGGCATTTTGGATTGGAGGGGAGAGGGAAGGTAAAATGCGTGCGTCTTCAGGCCAAGCCATCCGCGGCTCGAGCAAGGGTCCGTTGGGCGGCACGAGAGAGAAGGTTGTGCGGCAAGGGAGACATCGCCGGTTCGGGGCTGTGCAGCGGCGGCGCCCGGCTAGGTCCTCCCGTCCAAGGTCAGCTCCGGCGAGTCCCAAGTCAAGGTTGGTCCCCTTCCGTTCATCCCGTTCCATTCCCGACTTGGAATCGCTCGATCTGCTAGTTCGTACGTCGTGGGGGTTGATATCTGCATCCGGTTTGGTGAACGGCGGGTTCTCTCCAGATCCGTGGACTCAGTGGCTGGGTGTTGCGTGCGGGGTTTGCGGCCGTTGTTGTAGTGCAGTGATTTTGGTTGCATCGACTGATTTGGATTTATTTTTCACTTTGGGTCACGAATCCGTGGTGCATCCGTGGTGAATGCTTGTTGACTTGATGTCCCTTGCTAACCATTCCAATCCAAATTCAACCTGCTGCAGGATGGAAAACACCTTGACTCCCTGTGCAAACAATGATGGTAACTCTGAGGCCTATGTTGAAGGCCAGGAATGGGAGTTCCCTCTTTCTGATTCATTGGAAGATTTGGATAATCTTACACTTCCTCAGGTTTGGCACGCTGCTATTGTATTTTGCTGCTATTGCATTGGCTAATTAAATGCTGCTATTGTATTTTGCCGTTGGTGCAAATGGTTTAGATGCGGCAAGCCCTAGGTCTGCGGCGGCCAATTCCATTACATCCTGCAGCTGTTAATGTGGAAGCCACCCAAGAGCACACGGAGGTAATTGGACAAACTCCCGAATTACAGATTCCTGTGCCTCAGTCTAAAAGAGATGGGAAAGGCAAGGGCAAAGCCAAAGTCGCTGGTAATTTCAGTGGCAAGAGGGTGTCACAAAGAGGTAAATCCTTTAGCAAAGAAGAAGATAAAATTATATGTTCTGCCTTCCTGAATGTGAGCAAAGACCCTATCACTGGTATGTCCCTTTCACTTGTAGATGAACAATCTTGAGTTATATCATTATACTGCAACTTGAATCTATGACCTGTAAATATGTAGGAACAAGTCAATCCAGTGGCGGTTATTATCAAAGGATACATAAATATTTTGTTGAGAACATTGAAGGCCCTTCTACAAGAAGTCAAGTTGCCATTTGTAACAGGTGGCTAACCATCCAAAAGGCGGTGAACAAATTTTGTGGTCATCTTTCGACTGTTGAAAGGTTAAACAAAAGTGGAAAGACTGAGCAGGACCGAGTAAGTCAGTGTGCATCCTTATATTTTTGATCTCACATGTGTATTAAGTCTCTCCTTATAAATACAGTGTTGTTTTAGCATTGTTTAAAACATTGTTTATAAATACACTGTTGTTTATAAATACAGTGTTGTTAGCATTGTTTATAAATAAATAGCAGTAAACCTACTGGCAGGGAAGAATATGAGTAGACATTAGACATCTGACAGTTATGGTAGTATGGAGTTGCATATTTTTGATCTCACATGTGTATTAAGTCTCTCCTTATAAATACAGTGTTGTTAGCATTGTTTAAAACTGGGGTCCATAATTGATGGTTATATTTGATTAGGTCCCTGCAAAATCAATGGGAATTAGTTTGTTCTAAAGATTATGACACTATAGCTATATGCATCATTTTGTTGTAGACTGTGTGAGCACTTTGTCTGGAATTCTTATATAAATGCCAGACTGCAACTTCATGTGATCTTTAATTTATTTTACTTGATGCAGTTATCTTCCCACCCTACAATTTACAACTAATATACCTTTTTCGTTCATAGATCGATGATGCTGTTAAAATGTACGAGCAGTCAGAGCCATGGACGTTCATGCATTGCTGGAACATCCTTCGCCATGAAGCCAAATGGAGCGATAAGATGGTGGAGATCAATTCTGGAGGCAGAAGTACAAAAGTTAATCAACAGGTTGCAGGAAACATTGAAGGCCAACAGCGACAATCTGAGAATGATGACAATGGACAGCCAGCTCGACCAGAAGGAAGGGACACTGCCAAAAAGCGTAAGAGTCGTGGGACTGCAGACAATGATGCATCTAGTGCTGCAATTGAAGTTCTTCAAAGCATGAATGCAAGGGGCCAGATCAAGGACGACAAAGAAGACAGTCAGATGGCGCAAATACTCCAACGGAAGGATGCTAAGATAGAGCTTCAACAAAATATGATTGCTCTGCAGAGAGAGGAGATGCAAAAGAGATGGGAACTTGAGAAGGAGAAGCTGAACTTGACTAGGGAGGAAGTACAACTGCGTAAAGAACAGACAAAGGTTGAGATGATGAAGGCTGAAGCTCATTTCATGGGTCAGGATCTAGACAAGTTAGCCCCACACCTCAAAGAGTACTACATGTCCATCCAGCGAGAGATAATGGAGCGTCGAGGGATTATAAGCTCTCCAACAAGCAGTTCTGGACCGAGCATGCCTTAAACTTTGTGTCTGTAACTATTTGATTTGTTCCCTGTTATGGACCCAAACATCAAGTTGTCTGTAGAACAGTTTCTTGCATTGCTTGTTGTCGATGGAACAGTAATGTTGTGTGTTATAATAAACAAAAGTTATGTTGTGTGTACATCTATTTGCTCTGTCAGCCCCAGAACCATAGCACAGGTGGAACCATTTCTGCCGGTTGGTAGATGGCTCTTGCAACAACTTAGCTAAACATTTGGAGAGGAGACCTTTGTTCTAAATGTGCAGGTGATTAACTCCAAGTCCACCCTGGGCTTTGTCCCAGCAGACCGGATCCCAAGCAGCCTTGGATTGGCCTCCTGTGCAGGTAGCATCACCAGGCTAGATAAAATCCCTTCTCTTTGCATCAATGGACTCGATAGTGACTTTGAGCAGCAAGGTGGAACACATGGCATAGACAGCTCGTGCTTCCAGCATAGCATTTGCAAGAATAGCTCTGCCACTTGGTGTCAGCAACTTGCCACACCAACCTGGAATGTAGGTTGCTGTGGCAGGCCATTCGCACACTACCACATCTTACTTTAGGCGCTATACTAGATCGCTAGCGATCTCCGTAATGTTTGCTAAATGGTTTAATTTGTTCTGCTTTTGCCGTTCAGTACTGATAGAATGATAACCTATCAGTGCTCACAAACTTTTTTACAATTTAAGTCAGATATATGAGAGCGCCTATCAACTTTAGAGCAACTTTAGAGCATCTTTTTATCTAGAGTTGAGAATTTACCATATGCATTGCATATCATACTTGAATCCATAGGTTTAGCATCAAGACATACAATTGCATAGATTGTACAAAATAAATTCTGCAGCCATACAGTCATGCAAATGGACCGGTGGAAGCTCCAAAATGACTCCAAAGGTGCTCGACAAGGTCATGCAGAAGTTGGCCATTTGTTTCCTTGCTTTTGATGCAGTTGTAAGCATCAATTAGCTCACTGATCTCAGGAACATCTCTGTTCTCTAGAATTGCTGGATCTTCGGGACCTTCAAAGCCACGTGTATCACAAGGATTTGGGTATGTGTTCCGTTCATCTTCTATAACCATGTTGTGAAGAATTACACATGCACGCATGATGGCATTGAGCTGTCTTGGATTCCACAGCCTAGTGGGATTACGGATGATCTTGAACTTAGTTTGTAGTACTCCAAAGGTTCTCTCCACATCCTTCCTACATGACTCTTGAGCGGCTGCAAAAATTTTATGTTTCATGCTAACCGGGGCACTGATTGTCTTCACTAAAGTTGCCCAATCTGGGTAAATTCCATCGGCCAAATAATACCCCATGTTATATGGGTTGCCATTGATCCAATACTCAACCTCAGGTGTCCTACCATTGGCTAAATCATCAAACACAGGAGATCGATGCAAAACATTTATGTCATTGTGAGAACCCGGTAGCCCAAAAAATGCATGCCAAATCCGCAGATCCTGAGTAGCCACTGCCTCAAGTATAATAGTTGGTTTGGATTTATGACCCTTGTACATGCCGGCCAATGCCGTGGGACAATTCTCCCATTCCCAGTGCATACAATCTATGCTACCAACCATGCCGGGGAAACCTCTAGCCTCATTTTGCTTTAGAATGACTGCAAGCTCGTGGGCACGTGGTGGTCTCAAGTACTCTTTCTCATATACATCAATGACAGTGTGCACAAATTGCATGAGGGTGTCAAGAACAGTGGTCTCTGCCATTTTGTATGTGTCGTCTAATGCATCTGCAGCTCCACCGTAAGCTAACATTCTCAATGCAATTAAACACTTGTGAATCGGACTGAAACCTAACTTATTTGCTGCATTCCTTTTTTGCTTGAAATAATGGTTTCTAGCACTGACATCGTGGACGATGCGTAGGAACAAAGATTTACGCATTCTGAACCTATGAAGTGTTATTGTGCAATGCTTTATCAGTGCCACAATTTAACTATAAGGTACAGGTTCTGAACATTGGAATGGCAGCAAAATAATAGCATCTGCGATAAAATGTTACCTTCGCCTAAAATTCTCTTCACCATACAGTGGAGGATCATTGAAGTAATCTCGCATTATTTGAGCATTGACCTCTTCCCTGTGACGATTCTTTACTGCATGCCCAATGACAGATCCTCCCCAAGATCGTTTCTTCCCTAGGACCATTGTGACTGCAACAGCCGTGGCTTGCAGTTCTTCCTCTACACAACGATTTGCGGCAGCCGTACCGCAAATCCCCATCTTGATGTAACTCCAGGCCATGGTGAACTCTGTCCGTCCTGACCTGCAACAGGGCTAAAGTATCAACGCCCACTACATTCGTCCCCAAGTCCCCATTGCCGGACAGGCGCAAGCTCCAGTGCTGTCGTCGCAAAGAAGAAGAATCCGTTGAACTCACCTGCAATCCGTGACCTTCCGATGACCTCCGCCTACTCCAAAGCGTCCACGACACGATCCATGCCTCGCGTGCAAAGATGTGCTGAAATGATTCAACCCAGCTCACGGATCTGCAGGAGCTTGCAAGCGGTGCGGGAGAGAGTTCTTGCCGCCGGCGGGAGCCAACTACCAGCGGAATGGATGACGCTATTTGCCTATGCTGTTGGAGGCTGGGAAATATGACTACCGTAGCTATGTCATTCACGGTAGGCAAAACGTGCTTTTGCCTGCTCCGAATGGCGTGCGTTGTTGGAGTCAGCCTAAGTAGCTAGGAATCTAAACAGTATCGTCACTGCCATCAATCACATGGAGGAGGAGGAGGAGGAGGAGGAGGAGGAGAAGAAGAAGAAGAAGAACTGAAACGACGTGCATGGAAAAGGAAAAGCAGGAGCGGCAGCAAAGGCGTCGGGCAGGTACATCGCTTCACTTGATCCGTTTGATGAGATCGCAGCACTCGTGTAGTGTAGGACCCCCGTGCGTGGAGTGCACGCGCTGCAGATCACCAGGGTCAGACCAAACGGTCAGCCTGTTCGCCGTGGACCTACCACTACGTACTACCCGCCTGTGAGTGAGCACCCAACCATTCGAGCTGCGCGCGGGTCCGCGAGTCGCTGGAGATTCCGGCGGTCCCGTCCCCGCCGGCCGCCGCGCGCACCGCGGGCTGCCGGGCTCTCGTAGTCGTAGTGGCGCGGCGCGACCTCGGCGCGCACCAGGGAGAGGCCGGGCCGCCTTTTCAACTGGCTCGTGAAGAGGGGCAGCACAGTACGGCACAGCTCGGCGGTGGCGTCCTCCTCGGCGTAACTCGGGGCGGCAGCGGCGAATTGAAAGGACGGCGGCCATCGGCTGTTTTACACTACACCGGTCAGATCAGGACGCCTGCCTCTGCCTGCTCCATCATGGTTGCATGATCATCAATTGGTCCGGCCGGCCTCGATTAGTCAGTCGTGGGTGCGCGGGTGCCGGACCACCTCGTCGTCGATTGACCGGAGCACCTAGTTACACGTGGAACAGCGCGGTGATCCATGCACAGAGTATATACGTTCTGAAATTTCAGGAGCAACCAGATTGGGGACTCTTTCTGAAACCTCAGCTCGGTCGCCGGCTAATAATTCACGCACATCATTCTTTCTCCCCCTGCAATTCGTCCTCCAGTGTACGGTGAAAAAAACACTACCTGGTTTGCAAACGGCCAACCAGCCAAATCCACTTCTGACTTGTCTTCCAGATGCAGCGGCCGCTGCCAACGTTGGACTAAGGATGTCCATGCATGCATGCCACCGTGGCTGGCACCAAACAACCCCAGCTTGAGCTTGGCCGTATAAAAGCCAACCCAAACATGATCCATCAGCAGGCATAGGCGCAACGCAACACGGAACCACTGCACGAACACACAGGTATCTAGCATTCGATCAACATAACCGCGGATGGCGTCGTCGTTGCCGGCGTTCACGGTGCGGCGGGCCGGGGAGCCGGTGCTGGTGGCGCCGGCGGCGCCGACGCCGCGGGAGGCGAAGCCACTGTCGGACATCGACGACGCCGAGGGCATGCGGTTCTACAGCTCGGGCATCCACCTGTACCGCGGCGACCCGGCCAGGGCGGGGCAGGACCCGGCCAGGGTCGTCCGGGAGGCGCTGGCCAGGGCGCTCGTCCCGTACTACCCGCTCGCGGGCCGCCTCCGCGAGGAGAAAGGGAGGAAGCTCGTCGTGGACTGCGCTGGCCAGGGCGTCATGTTCGCGGAGGCCGACGCCGACCTCACCGCCGACGACTTCGGCGACGTGAAGAGCCCGCCGTTCCCGTGCTTCGAGCGGTTTATTCTGGAGAGCACCACCATCGCCGGCGTCGAGCCCGTCGTCGACCGGCCATTGTTGTACGTTCAGGTACGGTCCTACTTACAAGTGTGCACGGTCGTGTCGTGTCGCGCATCAACATTTTACCGCAAACAAATACAAACATGTTGCTACGCATGTACAGGTGACAAGGCTCAAGTGTGGAGGCTTCATATTCGGGCGGCGGATCTGCCACTGCCTGGTGGACGCTCCGGGAGCCATGCAGTTCGAGAAGGCCGTGTGCGAGTTCGCGCGGGGCGCCGAGGCGCCGTCGCTGGCGCCGGCGTGGGGCAGGGAGACGTTCATGGCGCGGCAGCCCCCGCGACCGTCGTACCCGCACCTCGAGTACCGTGAGCCGGCGGGCGGGCACGACCGGATGATGTCGACGCCCCCCGGCGACATGGCGCGAGTCCCGTTCTTCTTCGGGCCGCGGGAGATCGCCGGGCTGCGCCAGCGCGCGCCCCCGCACATGCGCGGGAGCTGCTCCCGCTTCGAGCTGGTGGCCGCTGGCATCTGGCGCAGCCGGGCGGCGGCGCTCGAGTACGCGCCGGACGAGGAGGTGCGCCTGTCGTTCATCGTGAACGCGCGCGGCCGCGCCGGCGTCCCGCTCCCCGAGGGCTTCTACGGGAACGCGTTCGCCTACTCCGTGGCGGCGACCACCGCCGGGGAGCTCTGCGGCAGGGACCTCGGGTACGCGCTGGAGCTGGTGAAGAAGGCCAAGGCGGCGGTGACGCACGACTACCTGCTGTCGGTGGCGGACCTGATGGTGCTGGAGGGGCGGCCACTGTTCGCGCTGTCGCGGACGTACATCGTGTCGGACGTGAGCCACGCCGGGTTCAAGAGCGTGGACTTCGGGTGGGGGGAGGCCGTCTACGGCGGGCCAGCCAAGGGCGGCGAAGGGCCGCTTCCCGGCGTGACCAACTACTTGTCGCGGGCCAAGAACGGCAAGGGGGAGGAGTGCACGGTGGTGCCCGTCTGCCTGCCCAAGGACGCCATGGAGAAGTTCCAGCTCGAGGTGGAAGGACTCACCGCGGAGCACTAGCTAGGTTTCGCGCCTTCCGGTGTGTGGTGTTGTGATGATTAGTATTTTCTTTTACTACGGTAATTATAATTTGGGAGGTAATAGCAATCTCATCCTTTAAAAAATATAATCTCTATCCCAGCTATTTTAGGTTTTTTTCCCAAGTCAAACCTTTTAAACTCTGACTATAGATGGTAAAAAAATTATAAACATTGACAACATAAAAATAAAAATGATATTAGTTTATTCATAGCGAAACCCCTAACATGTAATATTTTCTATTTAAAAAATTACTTTTGAAGATATTATTGATTAAAGATAAAAATATTTAATTTTGATTGACCAAGTTTAAAGTAAGATTCCAACGAGCCTCAGCAAATGCTCTTGCCAATGATGCCCCACCTCATATATTTGAATGTCAGCTCCAACAACATATATAGAAGGAGGTATTCCACCAGATTTATTCCATTCATCCAACCTCCAAAATTTGAATCTCCGATAGTCTCTTGTTGGTCGAAATCTTCCTAAACCACAGGAGCTTCTAGTGTTTACGCAAGCAACCGCACCAGCACCATTAGGTTGCATCGGAAGGAACCTAACCAACAATCCAGCCGAGGTAAGCTCAGTTCACAACTAACGAGCTCAGGATTGGAGGCCTTGCCAGCTGAACAGTCGTATATGCCTAAATGGTCGCACTCAATCCAGATCTTGGCCCCTAGCTTTTGTTTATTGGACAAATCAGAATACCTGATGCACGCTATGGGCTTCTAAATAATACAGCTCGCCCATAGAAATCCCAACCCTGCTGCGACACGAGTACGTACGTACATGGCAACAATACTCACTCCCCATCAATACACTGTATACACACAATGCCAGCCTCTGCTCATCATCACTAGCCAAGCATGGCGTCCTTTTTTATATTTATGAAACAGGAGGGCACGCCCCAGCATAGCATCCTTGATCAGGTGGATGCTTCGACAGCTACGGATCTGCGTAGCTGATCTGCAGGAAATATGCAACAATTTGTTTGCTGACTAGCCTGTACCTTGTGTGCCTACTACGGTCCATTAGCATACAAAAACGAAGCAGCTTATGCATGATTAGTTTGGCTAGAACACATGGAAAAGTAGATGGCTAAGATTGATTTGTAAAATGCAAACTCTCCTGATGTGTGGCTTGCTTCAACCACGACGGAGCTTCTAAACCAAACCAAACAAGGGCGGTTGCAGTCAACTTTGGTCTCGGTTTACTGAAAATCACAACCGCCTTCATTCCCCGCTGGCTCGTTCTTTCAATAATACTCCCATTGTGGAACTCGAATTATCATTAGTTGGAATTTTCGTTGCTTTTGGTAATGCGAAATCGGATTCGCCCATTGTGGAAAAAAATGTGCACGTAAAGCACATCCACTACGTTTTGGACTATGATCATTTTTTTTAATAAAAAAATATGGTATAGTCGCGGAAGCTCCTAAACACGCACGCACGCACGCTTACTCCTATAATCAATTGATCGAGAAAAATGTTTAGCACAATCCATCCCCAATGGACCACCACATTAGAATGCTCATCACCATCATTGAAATATCAGGCGGAATTGCTATTGTAAATTTCTCTTTTTTTTTCTGAGAAAGCTATTGCAAATATTTCACCTGTATATGGGATTACTCATTACTATACGTTTCCTGTTAAATCTCACCACAGCAAACAAGAACACACCACCATCACATTTCCTGTGTAGTAACTAGTAATAACACATATACCGGGCCGGTGCAATATATAACCAGCTAGTTGTGCGGTTGTGCCTGCGTAGCCTACTGGTCTGACGTGCACTCACCGGCCGGCCAGCCGGCGCGCTGCCGCCTAGAGCTCCGCGGTGAGTCCTTCCACCTCGAGCTGGAACTTCTCCATGGCGTCCTTGGGCAGGCAGACGGGCACCACAGTGCACTCCTCCCCCTTGCCGTTCTTGGCCCGCGAGAAGTAGTTGGTCACGCCGGGAAGCGGCCCTTCGCCGCCCTTGGCCGGCCCGCCGTAGACGGCCTTCCCCCACCCGAAGTCCACGCTCTTGAACCCGGCGTGGCTCACGTCCGACACGATGTACGTCCGCGACAGCGCGAACAGCGGCCGCCCCTCCAGCACCATCAGGTCCGCCACCGACAGCAGGTAGTCGTGCGTCACCGCCGCCTTGGCCTTCTTCACCAGCTCCAGCGCGTACCCGAGGTCCCTGCCGCAGAGCTCCCCGGCGGTGGTCGCCGCCACGGAGTAGGCGAACGCGTTCCCGTAGAAGCCGTCGGGGAGCGGGATCTCGGGGCGGCCGCGCGCGTTCACGATGAAGGACAGGCGCACCTCCTCGTCCGGCGAGTACCCGAGCGCCGCCGTGCGGCTGCGCCAGATGCAGGCGGCCACCAGCTCGAAGCGGGAGCAGCGCATGCCCGGCGGCGCTCGCTGGCGCAGCCCCGCGATCTCCCGGGCCCCGAAGAAGAAGGGGACGCGCGCCATGTCGGCCGGGGGCGTCGACAGCATCCTGTCGTGCCCGCCCGCCGGCTCGCGGTACTCGAGGTGCGGGTACGACGGCCGCGGAGGCCGCCGCGCCATGAACATCTCCCTGCCCCACGCCGGCGCCACGGACGGCGCGCCGGCGCCGCACGCGAGCTCGCAGATGGCCTTCTCGAACTGCATGCCGCCCGGGGCGTCCACGATGCAGTGGCAGAAGCGCTGGCCGAAGATGAAGCCCCCGCACTTGAGCCGCGTCACCTGGATGTAGAGCAGGGGGCGGTCGACGACGGGCTCGACGCCGGCGATGGTGGTGCTCTCCAGAATGAAGCTCTCGAAGCACGGGAACGGCGGGCTCTGCACGTCCCCGAAGTCGTCGGCGGTGAGGTCGGCGTCGGCCTCCGCGAACATGACGCCCTGGCCAGCGCAGTCCACGACGAGCTTCCTCCCTTTCTCCTCGCGGAGGCGGCCTGCGAGCGGGTAGTACGGGACGAGCGCCCTAGCCAGCGCCTCCCGGATGACCCTGGCCGGGTCCTGCCCCGCCTTGGCCGGGTTGCTGCGGTACAGGTGGATCCCCGAGCTGTAGAACCGCATGCCCTCCCCGTCGTCGATGTCCGACAGCGGCTTGACCTCCCGCGGCGTGGGCTCCGCCGGCGCCACCAGCACCGGCTCGCCCCGCCGCACCGTGAACGCCGGCAGCGACGACGCCATTATTGCTGTTAGTGATCGATCAAATGCAACTGTGCAAGTGCGAGCTGCGGTGGTGCGGTGGAGTGGGCTGTGAGGTTTGGTTCGATTTATAGTAGCGCGGGAAAGCAAGCGAAGAAGGGAGCTGGCCGAGCCGGGGGTTGGTGCCGTCTCGCCATGGTGGCGCGGCTTGGTCAGCAAAGTCTAAGGGTGGAGGTGGCATTGCTTGTGCCAGCAGGTATGGTGCGGCGGTGCCTGTAAATTCTGCGGTGGCCAGGGCACAACGTGGTTTTGGCTATGGCCAGAGGTGCATACAAACTGCAAAGCCACGCAGGCCCAATGCAGTCAGCAACAAGAGTACCAAGGCAGGCTTCAAGGGGCAATGCTGTTTTGCCACTGGGCCCACATTTCACTGACTCAGATAGATGGGTGGTGGTGCGCATGCAATCTGCGGCTGAGCTTGTCTCGTTCACAGCACCTTTCCGTGGTCAAATTTAGAACGAGATGAAAGGATGTCGTTTCCACACTGCGACACTCGATGGATCACCAGCAGTGGGGTTTGTTGGCGTGATGAGCTGAGGCGGTAGCTTTGTTTGGGTTCAGTTCAGATACGCAAAATCGATCGGAGGCCCTTTTGACCGGGGCGCGCAGAAAAGAACGGAGACCTGCTCTGCTAGACTGCTAGAGTGCAGTGCGCAGGAAGAGAGGGTGTTGCGCGGTCGCTGTTCCCCACGTTGCAATGGTGTCCTGCCACGTCGCCGTCGTGCGCTCAAACACCACGACGGGTTGTATGTAAGTCAGACCAGTGCCGTGTGAATTAACCGAAGGTCCGAAGCTTTAACGCTGGTTGCGCCTTTATTCTATCACTATCTTGCTTTTTATTACTAGTAACTGCATTATTAGGGGGCGCTCAGATTCAAAAAGCGGAAGTGCATAAAGTGCAGTGTCATTGACGTGTGGGGTCGGGCCCACATGTCAGTGACCCAACTGCACCATGCAGAGCATCCTGCCTGTCGGTACATACGGACAGGGGGTATCTCCTACTGGTGTGTCCAGTCCGAGGGCCGCGAAGTTATCCGTAACCTCGCACTAAGCTTCTGGGCGACAGGACGTACGGCCCGGGCCTGATGACTGGGGGCACGGTCTCCGGACCTCCCCCACGCTCTAGCAGGTCCGGCGCCTCCACGTGTCCGCAAGAACGAAGTGCTCAGGAACAGTTACCACGGGCTCGGACCACTGCGGGATGGTCTTGGCCCCCACGTGTGGAAGCCGGACCCCTAAGGGGCCTAAGCGCCTGGGCCAACCAGGGGGCTCGCACCTCCCATCCCACCGGGGAGGAGGTTCGGTGCCGCCACGTGCCATTGAGGAAGTGGTCGCTAAACCAACACCACCACGTGTCTGGTGGATTCCAATCTTCTGCGAGAAGTCAGCCCAACTACCGCATTAAATGCGGGTGGTTGGGGTGCGCGTGTCAGAGACAGGGTATGGGCTACGTTCTGACACGTTGGGCAGGTATGGGTGATATCACTGTAAGTCCGCCAGTTACCGAGGCGGCGTGTCACGTCACAGCGCCGCATGCGTGGGCGAGGGACGTATGGTCACATCACAGCGCCGCGCGCATGGGCGAAGGGTTATTATGACCTGCTATAGGAAGGCCACAGCGTGCGCTGCTACAGTGCGCAAAGGCTACAGCACGGCAGGTCAGTATAGCCCCTTCGCCTATCAGCGGGAGCTGACTCTGCAGCGACAAAACAACTCCCTCTACGCATGTCAGCGGCAGCAGGCTCTATGCTAACAAGACGGCACAAGACCATATCCGGACGGAGGATACACACGGAGACTGATGAGAAAGATTTTAGGATCTGAGGCATTTAAGGCTCCAATATGTACGTTATTTAATATGTCGCCGGGTCCACCCGTCGGGACCCCGCTCAGTGTACGCGCTCCCCTTGAGCCTATAAACGGGAGAGCACGCACGTTAGAACACAAGCTTCGGAGAAGCTCACCAAGTTCTCACGAATACAGAAGTTTCACAAACTAGCAATACATCACACAGTGGACGTAGGGTTTTACGCTCCGGCGGCCTGAACCACTCTAGACCCTTGTGTGTTTCTTGTATTCATACGCTTTTAGATCGAGCATTCCTTGATTTGTCCCAAACTCATTCTAAATTAGGATTAGACGGGTGCACTCCGCCATCCGGCCGGAGAAATCCTCCTACACTGCCGGTCAAAAAGCAGGTGTGTTAGGATAAGCTTAGCTTAGTGGTTGCACCAATACCGTTAGCATCATCAACGAACCCTAGAGCTCACTCTCCCGCTGAAATGTAGTAGTAGGAGCAGTAGGCTTGCACAGTGGCACGTCCCTGCCTCGTCGTCGTGCTCCCTTGCATACTGTCGACGTGACGTGGGCGAGCCAGTGATGAAACGCTGCCTTCGTGCTCCCTTCCACCTGTTCCACAGCTCCGGCCTGTATGAAACGCTGCCTTGCCCCCCGTGCATTCCGGCCGAGCAGATCAACTTAACGGCGCCGACCGGCGAACCAGAGATCCGACTGGTACTCTGGTAGGGCCGCCGCTGGGGAATAAGGAATGGGGCGTGCATGCGTGCATGCATGATTGGGGGTCGTCGGCCGGCAGGCAGGTTGGTGCACCAACTCCTCGACCTTGCAGTTCACACGTGTCTAGCTGCTACTCAAGGTACTAGCCCTGTACAGATTTGCAAGTACGATCGTATATAAACCCTTTTGAGCCAATCATATTTGGGTGTCAATCTAGCTTGGCAAGGGGTCTCGACCCTGTCTGTACGACAAAACAACTACAATTGCCCTCCCCCTCCTATTAAACTGCCGCCTAACTTTTGGGGTACATAAACCGTACCTGCCAATGTAGGATGCACATTATATTATACAGATTTTTAGTCGGGATCATATCGATTTGGATGCCAATTAGGAGCACTAAATAAGATCTAACTGTAAAACTAATTGTATAAATAAAAACTAATTCACGAAATGAATCTACTAAGCCTAATTAATTCATCATTCGCACATGTTACTGTAGCACAACATTGTCAAATTATGAACTAATTAGGCTTAATGAATTCATCTGGCGAATTAGCTTCCATTTATGCAATGGATTTTATAATTAATTTATATTTAATACTTCTAATTGGTATCTAAACATTTGATATGATGGGACTAAAGTTTAGTCCCAAGGAACCAAACAGAACGTAATTTAAGTGTCTATACAAAGACTGTCACAAATTTAAAATGGAGTCATTAGCCAACGTTCAAAATGTATCAGGTGCTCTGATCAAAACGTTCAACGACAGAATGCTGACAGCTACGCTATTAGCCATCCGTGTACACACGTTTTTCTCTGAGTGATATAAATAAAGGGACTGTTCCCAACCCATGGAAACACTGGACGGTTGCTTGTAAATTTGGAACTCCTGACAGTGCGTGCACAAGGCAAACATCATTACGATTTGACTTACCGGCCGGGTTAGTTCATTAGATGAAGTGAGCTAAGCTAGCTACCGGCCTTCTTTTTTTAGGACTTTTACAGTATACTATCTAGTAGCATCCAACGGTTTAGATGGCTTAGTACCACTTGTGGCCGTCAGTACTAGAAGTATTTAGGGGTAGTATTACTTGGATGACAGTATGAGATCAAGTCAGGTAACATATGAGAAAAATGTCCGAGCAGACGCCCCTACGCGACACCTGGTGTCCCGGTGTTGCGGTTTGGTTGTAATGGCCGGCCTAATGGGGGCCATAATCAATAAGAGAATTGCTAATACAATATTTATTTTGTACTTAACCCATGTTGGGAAGGTTGTTCGGTCGTTGACGCGGAACCCCTGTCAATGCAATGCACAAAACAAAACCATAACCATGACCAAAGTTCTCCCGGAAGGTGTCCTCTAAAATTTATTTGGAACTATCTGACAACAACAGTCCATGCACAATGCAAAGATTATATCATTATGACTTGACTACCAGCCGCGGGGAATCTTGCCGGCGGTATTGTGCGTGTAAGGCTGTCTTCAACGTCGCCCTCTAAACCGTTCTCTACTCTATATATATCTATATATATAGAGACCTATATATAGAGAAGATTCCGTTCTCTATTGCTCCAGCAGCGTTCTCTAAATGGTACTCTAAAATAGAACACTACAGGTTTCCTCTATATACAGAGATTCTCTCTCCTCTTCTCTATTTTTTCTTTACGTTTTAAACACTGAATTAAATAAAAATAAAATATGTCCTTAGCATTTGAGATACGATAAATACGTATGTACAAAAATTTGGAACAAAATATGTTTCTAATATAGGGTTTAATATATAGAGAACGAGATTTAGAGAATGTTGTTGGAGAGAAATGAGATATAGAGGAGAGAATCTTGTAGAGAATTCCGTAAATGAAGGATACAGAGAACGTTGGTTGGAGATAGTCTAAGCATGTTCCAAGAAATGCAGGGGCGGAGCTAGGTAGCGAGCTGCGGGTGCGGCCGCACCCAGAAAAAAGTTCATAACCCTTTTAGATTTTCACTATGTTAACTTCGATATCATGCGTATGCTATGAAGCGCCGCACCCCCTCTATTTTTCTCTCTGGCTCCGAGAAGACGTTGGCTGGGAGACTTGTTTGATCAAGAACGATGCAGAGCTCAACTTCTAATCTGATCTGTTCTTGATCAAGAAGACTGACACGTATACCGCACGTTTGCAAAAGGTACGGAGACTTGTACAGTTGTACTGACTGCTGCTGACTTGTATGAAGTACGATGCAGAGCCTTCCTTTTTCCTGGAACATCAGTTAGTACTTTGAAAAGACACACGCCTCTTTTAATTTGACGGTGAAGTTCTTTGAAAAAACATACCAGGAACAGGTAGCTTGATTGGTGGGAACCCGTCGTGTCATTTGGACATTTGGGGCAGTCGTCGTCTAGCCTACTTATCACAGGTCACAAGTCACGAACTTTTGTTTCCTAGCTATAGCTAGCTACCCCTCGGGATCTTCGTCGCTGCTATGCTAGGCTGGCTGCTCGCTGCAGAATGGCGTCGGCTATGCGTCACGCCGTCATCCTGAATGCGTTCATCCTTTTTGCATGTTTAGATCGCGTGTAAACGCAAAAAATATGTAAACGTAAAAATGCAGATATAAAACTTTACACCTTTTTACATTTAGGGTCTGTTTAGATCGACGCAAAAACGCAAAAAGATTTCGCGTTTAGGGCCTTTACGCGTTTTGGCATCTAAACGGGCCGGGACGTGTTTTTTTGCGTTTGCGCATCGGGCCGCGTGCATCTGTCCCGCAGCTCCCCTCGCCGCGCCCCGCGTCCATTTCCTCTCAGCCCGCTCCACGAGTCCGAACCCTATCTCGCTCGCCCCGTCCCCCGCCGCCTGCTGCTCCCCCGCCGCCGCCGTGCCGTCCGCCCCCTCCCCCGCCGCCTGCTGCTCCCCCGCCGCCCCTCCCCCGCCGCCTGCTGCTCCCCCGGCCGCCCCGCCCCGCCGCCTGCTGCTCCCCGCCGCCCTCCCCCCGCCGCCCCTCCCCCACCGCCTGCTGCTCCCCCGCCTGCTTGCTCCCCCGGCGGCCCTCCCCCCGCCGCCCCTTCCCCGCCGCCCATCCCCCGCCTGCTGCTCCCCCGCCGGGCCTCCCCCCGCCGGCCCTCCCCCCGCCGCCCCTCCCCCGCCGCCTGCTGCTCCCCCCGCCGCCCCTCCCCCGCCGCCTGCTGCTCCCCGCCGCCCCTCCCCCCGCCGCCCTCCCCCGCCGCCTGCTGCTCCCCCGCCGCCCCGCCCTGCCGCCTGCTGCTCCCCGCCGGCCCTCCCCGCCGCCCCTCCCCCACCGCCTGCTGCTCCCCCGGCGGCCCTCCCCCCGCCGCCCCTTCCCCGCCGCCCATCCCCCGCCTGCTGCTCCCCCGCCGGCCCTCCCCCCGCCGCCTGCTGCTCCCCCGCCGGCCCTCCCCCTGCCGCCCCTCCCCCGCCGCCTGCCCCTCCCCCCGCCGCCCCTCCCCCGCCGCCTGCTGCTCCCCGCCGGCCCTCCCCCGCCGCCTGCTGCTCCCCCGCCGGCCCTCCCCCGCCGCCCATCCCCGCCTGCTGCTCCCCGCCGGCCCTCCCCCGCCGCCTGCTGCTGTGAGGCATCCATCCATTCCCTGCTCGCCGTGGACGCCTACCTGCGCACCTCTGCGGCCATGGACGACTACGACGCGGACGCCTACGATGCCGGCGGTTACGGCCTGGAGGACGACTGCAACGCCGGAGGCAACGGCAACGACGACTTTTTTGGCGGCGGCGGCGGAACCCGGGACTTCCTGTCCATGGCCCCGGGGTCGTCCTCCGACGGTGGGTATGGCGGCTTATCGGCCGGCGCGTACCCCCACAGCGGATCGAGCAGCCTACGGCCGAGCCGCCTCCACTTCGACGGCCTGGACCTCAACGCGGAGCACGGGTGGTCGGAGGTGCAAGACCTTCTCCGCGGCGACGAGGTCCAGGGAAGTGACCGTCCTTGTCCTATTCGTGTTCCTCCACAGGGCCAGAACCGAACCCTCGGCCTGCGCGGGCCACGCAGCGTCCGCGGAGAAGGCCGAGCCGGGGCCAGCGGTCGCCGGCGATCAGGCACCAGTGGCACGACCGCACCTCCATATGCACAAGGCGGCGGGTCTGCACCCTTTGGCGCCGCAGACCTGCCTGCAGGGTGCCGCCCCCCTCGACATGAAACGTCGGCATCCGACGAAGCCACCAGAGGCGGTGGCCGTCGCCGTCGTCGTGCCGTGCAGGTAAATTTACCTTTGTCATCACTAATTAGGTGCTGTTTTTACGAAATTGTGGTGCAACATTAGTCCGGACTGTTGATTGGCCTATGTAGGTTATGTTTATCATTGCCAAATGTGTGAGCTTTGCTAATCAGTGTCATGTGTGGACACGGAATAATTTTGGTCTCTGTCCCTGACGATATGCTTATCATTGCCAAATTTAGGTTATGTTGATTGGCCTATGCAGGATATGTTTATAGTAGCCAAATGTGTGAGCTTTGCTAATCAGGGTCAAATGAGAGAGAGAGAAGAGAAGCAGGACAAGGGGACAGGCTAGGTTTTCATGCTTTCACTTCAGCGGATTATGTTTGCCTTTGATTGTGCGCCAAAGCCCCCGTCGAATACACCTTTGTAGGTTCTGTTTTAGGCTGTTTTTCACTTAATTTCTGTACAGCACTTGCTCGGTTGGTTGACTGCCCTATGTAGGTTGTGTTTGAACCAATTTTGGGGGCACCAGTAGTCCGGTTTGTTGATTGCATTACCTTGTGCGACACTGCGTAAATTCCGTGCTAATAATCGCTTCGTTTAGGCCGACACCAACAGGGCTGCGTGGAGTCCAGAACATACCAAAGCCTTTTGCCGTATTTACTGCAGCCAAATCGATAACGGAAACTGCGTGAGGGGTGTGATGAACAAGCATGGGTGGAAAGAGATCCAGTCTAGATTCTATGCCGCCACTGGGTTTTGGCATGACAGACCGCAGTTTGGGAACAGATATAGGCAGCTCAGGGGTTTGTGGCAGTTCATACAGCAACTGCGCACTGATTCAGGGCTTGGCCGCCGACCGGATGGATCTGTTGTTGCCACGGAGGCTTGGTGGACAGCGAACACAATGGTACATCTCCTATGCATTCTATTACTTCAAGTTTCTTAAACTGCAAGAATGCACACACTGATTTGACACAAATGATTCATATTGCACAATGCAGGGCCATCCTGAGTGGAAAAAACTGCAGTCCGGTTGGCCTATTTACCTTGACGAGTTGGACCGCATGTTCATGGGTGTTGCCGTTGATGGGTCGAGTTCATATGTGCCTGGAGATGAGGATCCTGTGGACGTCACCCCAAATGATGAAGAGAATGATTCAGAGGACGATCATGGCCTGCAGACCCCGCAGAGCTCCGGAAGCAAGAGGACACGAGACAGCTCGCAAAGCCTACGCAGTACTGCTACGAGCCTCGACAAGAAGACGAAGAGCCCGGCAGTCCGAGCCATGGTGTCTCAAATGCAGCTGCACAACGAGATACAAACCCAAAGGAATGCAGCCATGGAAGGTTTCATGACAAAGAGGCTGCAGGTGACGCAGGCCGAGGAAGCAAAGATGGAGAAACAGTTTGACACCATAATGGAAGCGGCAAGGGACTGTGGTGTCACCGAGGACAATGCGCAGCTGTGGATTGGTGTGCTCAAGATTGCTCAGGACAAGGGTGCATCTTACTTTTTCCTGCGCTCCCTTCCGCATGGAAGGAAGGCTCTTATTGAGCACTACGCTAGGGTCGTCGACTAGAACCTTCTATCTTTGCATTGTCTTTTGAACTTTGTGGTGTCTGTGCATGGATTTGAACTACTAATTTCCATGAATGCTGTGTGTTCGGAGATATTTATGTGGATGCTGTTTATGTGGTTGGTTTTTATGTGCATGCTGAGTATGTCGATGGTCTTAGGTCGATGGTACTTATGTGCACGATGTGTTTGTAGTCCTACCTTTGCTGAGCTGCATGTGTTCATTATTTGTACCTTGGAGACTGATTGCTTGCAAATCTTTTGTTGTTGCAGGAAGGGGTTCATTGCTCAGAAGAGGGAAACGAAGATGCAGATTCAGATGAGGAGTTTGAAAACTTCATGATAACACAATTCATGGATGATTCTGCAGACATTGGTTTCATTTACGGTACGTTTCAGCTAGCTACGCATGTTGACACCTACTGCTGTAGAAATGTGTATAGGACAGTACCAGTAGGCTTCAGTGGTCTGGAATGGGTAGAGAGGGTCCTTCTGAATAGACAGAAATGCTACAACATGTTTAGAATGCCCCCAAATATTTTCCATCGGCTTCACGAACTTTTGCTAGAAAAATATGATTTGACATCTAGTGCAAAGTCAACCTCCATAGAGGCTTTAGGCATGTTTCTGTGGATGGTTGGAGCTCCGCAGTCAGTAAGGCAAGCCGAGGACAGATTTGAAAGATCCATGGGGACGGTTCACAGCATGTTTTACAAGGTTTTAAAGTCTTTACTCAAACTTGCTGCTGACATCATTAAACCCAGAGACCCAGAGTTCCGAACTAGGCACCCCAGATTGATGCACCATAGGTTTGATCCATTCTTTATGGATTGTATTGGATCAATAGATGGAACTCACATTCCTGTCGTGGTGCCCCAACAGCTTTTGGTCCAGTACATGTGTCGTAAGAGCATCACAACACAAAATGTGATGGCAGTCTGTGACTTTGACATGATGTTTACATTTGTTCTCGCGGGTTGGCCTGGATCGGTACATGATATGAGGGTTTTTGATGATGCAATGAATAAGTACAACAATGCATTTCCCCATCCCCCTCTAGGTACACTTTTAACATGAAGCTCCATTTGCAATTCTAACGGCAGTTTCTTGACGCTTACAGGTGTTTGGTGCTGCAGGCAAATACTATCTGGTGGACTCGGGGTACCCGAACCGACCGGGTTACTTGGCTCCTTACAAGGGCAGCAAGTACCATCTCCAAGAGTTTCAAAACGCCAACGAACCTCAAGGTAAAGAGGAGATGTTCAACTACGCACATTCGTCCCTTAGAAATGTCGTAGAAAGATCATTTGGAGTTTTAAAGCACAAGTGGCGAATGCTCACCAAAATACCCTGTTATCCAACACAAACACAAACACATATTATTGTTGCGTGCATGGCTCTGCATAATTTCATCAGGCAGAGTGGGTTTAGGGATAAAGACTTTAGGCGCTGTGATATTGATGATAACTATGTGCCTGATGAAGCCTATGAAGATCAGCCAGAATGCGAGCCTGCGCCCAGTTATTTGGAATGTCCACACATGAATGGCTTTCGTGATACAATTGCGCTCCATATGTTGCATCGAGGTTGAGCTGTGATTATGTAACGAGACTTTTACTTTTTATTGTAATTTGTGAGGACGTGTACTGCTGCGGCTTTTTAATTTCGAGTTGTGGTTGCCTTGAAATACTGTTGTTGTACTGTTATGCATATATATGTTGTTGTGTCAACTTGTGTGCGCAAGGACACTTTCCTTCATCAGTGTGTGCAGACAAGTACTTTCCTTCAAACGTTGCTGTTCATCTATGCACAAGAATGCAAAATGAGCCATCCAACTAAAAAGCTGTAAACGCAAAAAAGCTGTAAACGCAAAAAAGCTGTAAACGCAAAAAGGTGTAAAGTTTTACACATGCAATTTTGCGTTTTGCCTTTTTGCCTTTACACCGGAACTAAACAGGCCCTTACAGGTGTTTAGATGGCCAGATTTTTGCGTTTACAGCTTTTTTACGTTTACAGCTTTTTTGCGTTTATAGCTGTTCAGTTGGATGGCTCATTTTGCATTCTTGTGTATAGATCAACATCTCAGATGTGAGCAGTACATACGAACACCAACGTTTGAATCAATAACGCACACACTGATGAAAGAAAGTATCCTTGAGCACATAAGTTGACACAACAACATATATATGCATAACAGTACAACAACAGTTTTTCAAGGCAACCACAACTCGAAATTAAAAAGCCGCAGCAGTACACGTCCTCACAAATTACAATAAAAAGTAAAAGTCCCGTTACATAATCACAGCTGAACCTCGATGCAACATATGGAGCGCAATTGTATCACGAAAGCCATTCATGTGTGGACATTCCAAATAACTGGGGGCAGGCTCGCATTCTGGCTGATCTTCATAGGCTTCATCAGGCACATAGTTATCATCACTATCACAGCGCCTAAAGTCTTTATCCCTAAACCCACTCTGCCTGATGAAATTATGCAGAGCCATGCACGCAACAATAATATGTGTTTGTGTTTGTGTTGGATAACTGGGTATTTTGGTGAGCATGCGCCACTTGTGCTTTAAAACTCCAAATGATCTTTCTACGACATTTCTAAGGGACGAATGTGCGTAGTTGAACATCTCCTCTTTGCCTTGAGGTTCGTTGCGTCGGTGTTTAACTGGCTGCCCACCGAGAGATATACCCAAGGTGGTAAGTTTTGGGTGAGGAGACGCCGAGATCAGGAACTCGAAGGTGCAAGGAACACAAGACTTTTAGACAGGTTTGGGCCGCACGGAGCGTAACACCCTATGTTCTGTATGGTGGTTCGTATTCCCTTTGGTGCAGAATGACCTAATAATCTTCTGTTTTTAGGGGGTCCCTGACCTCCCTTATATATCCGAGAGGTCAGAGTTACAAAGATGCTAACCAACCTCCGTCGAGGGATCATACCAGAGCATATCTCGAGTAGATCCTCTCCGTGTTGGTTAGCTCTATCTCCTATTTAAACGGGATAAACAAGAGATAAACAAAATGAATAAGAGATAAGACGGGCTTAATCTCTTAGACTACGTAATGTGCCCAGCCCGGTGGCCCCGGATCTGACAAGCCCCCGAGCTCTTCGTAGCTGAGTACCGCAGGCTTATCGAGTACTTTCGAAGCAGTCTTCGACTTCTTCTGAAGCTTCGTCTTGAAGTACTTCTTCGAGTACTTGCTTGGCTGCATCGAAGCTATGAGCTGCTCATGCCCCGAATTTTGTTATGGTGTGCGATTTAAAAATCGCACTCCATATGGAGTAGCCCCCGAGCCTTAGGTTGAATCGGAGAATCAGGCTGAGGGTCCCATTTATCTGTAATCCTACTTATCCTTCAAAAAATTTGAAAAATAAGTAGTCGATGCCACGTATCCCGCAGAACCCAAGCCTTGAATCCAAATCCCCCAAAGTTTGAAGATAAGGATCCGATAACCGTGGCATGCAGGCTATACAATGACAACTTACAAAATTACCAAAGTGATGGCACAGATGATGGGTATGAGGTTATGAATTCGAAAAACCCCTTTTTCGGGCCAACAAACCCTGAAAAAATGATTAATCGAAATATTCAATCCAAATAATCCACCAAACGACCCCTCAGATTCAGAATATTCCCGGAGGTGACTCCTGAACTTCAGAACAGTAACTTTTCCCCACCCCGCTGGTTATTTAACCCCGCGATAACGGTAGGAAAAAACCACGCTTTCAATTTGCATTCCGCCAAAAGCCACCGAAATCCCCAAACTGAGCCAAGCGCCGCCGCCATCCCCCCAAGGAGATTCTCCCGCACCGACCTCCCCGCCGCTCTCCCCGCAGCCCCCGAGCATCTCGTGGCTAGCGCATCGGAGATGGCGTCCAAGAAGTCAAAAATCGAGGAAAGGAAGAAGGATGCGGAGCCATCGACCGCGGAGTGGACACACAGTAAGTGCTCCCTCAACAATCTGAACAAACTAGTCTCCGAGGGGTTGCTGCAAGACAAGAACCTTGTCAACTGGCGCCCCTCTTACCATGAACCTTTCCCCATGGAGAATGTCGACGAAATCGTCACATTCTTCCATTTTACCGAACGGGGATTGGCCCTCCCCACTTGTTCATTCTTTCGTGGCCTGCTTTATTATTACGGGCTTGAGCTCCATCACCTCAACCCTAATTCCATTTGCCATATTTCCATTTTCATCCACCTCTGCAAAGCATTTCTCGGAATCGAACCCCACTGGGATCTATCCCGCTTCCTCTTCCGCGTCAAACCCCAGCCTACCACAAAGAAACTTTCTGTAGTAGGGGGCGCCGGCATCCAACTGCGACAGCAGGCCGGCGAGAAATACCTTTCGTACAAATTCCCCTCAAACCTTCCTGGGTGGAAAAAGCAATGGTTCTACATCGAAAACCATGCTCCAAATCTTCCGACGAAGTCGAACAGACCGCCTGTGGTGAGGGGGGAGTGGAACCTTGAACCCTCCGGCATGGAGATGATCCAAGTCAGAGAGCTGCTGGACGCCATCGAGGCACAGAAGAAGAAAGGAGTGACCGGCGCCTCCGTCATATTTTCATTTTACAAACGCCGCATCCAACCCATTCAGCAGCGCCATTGTTTGGGCTTCGAATACACAGGCCCCGCTGATCCTTCTCTCATGTGCGCAGAGGATTTACCAAATGAAGTCGCGCTCCAGCGAGTTCAACGGGTGCTACTTGACGTGGACACCGTACCATACGTGCCCACATTGTTCTCCGCACAAAATCCGCCCAAACCGGTAAGTATTCGACTTCTTTGCGCTGAAGATATCTGCTATTGCACCGTTATTGATCTGAAGAACTCTCTGCAGGGACACACGGAGCTGTACTGCAGCTACCCACCGTGACCGGACATCCCCCGCCCCGATCATCTCCTCCCCTCTGCTGCCGCTGCAACCAAGAAGGCTCGACTTGCTGCAGCTCAAGGCAGCAGTGAGTCCACCGAGTGCGTGGGCTCGCAGGCGAGAGAAGAAGCCGAAGGAGGACCGCGCCGGGACAACTCCTCTGATCAGAGCGTGGAGTTGACCGGCACTCTGCCACTGGTGCCCAAGGGCCAACGACTGGTGCGCAAGCGCAAGGCGCAAGAAGTCGAATCCGCCAGGTACTGACTTTGCTGTTTTGGACGAGTTGCTAAGTGTTAATGATACTGAATACTAACAGTGTTCACTTGTAGTCTTCCTGCTCTACCACCCGGGACCGAGCCCGAAAGGGGGGAAACAGGCCCGTCCGCCATCTCTGCGGTGACTATTGCCGTGGCGGGGACCATTCACTCGGCCGACCAAGCCCTGCCGCCGGCAACGGGTACTCCTCGACGGGCCTTACGGGTGAAGAAGTCCGCCAAAAAGAAGTCGACACTGTAAGTTTTCCTCCGGTCGCTTGAAAATTCTGTTCTTGCCCACTTGGATAACAATGTCTTCGACATCATCAGGGCCGCAAGCGCAGTGCAACTTCGGCTGAATCCAGGCATGGCTACTGCGACCCCAGAGCCGTCAACCCGAGCTGATCCCTCCGGTGCGGAGCCTGCCCCGACTGCTGCAGCTTCCGAGCCCTCGGCGCCTGGAGGGCCGGTGCCGACGGAGGTGGTCCCTGAGGCAGATGCGGTGCTTCCCGACTTGCCGCCTCCCAAGCTCCGACAAGACGGAGCCAAACCCGGTGGCGGAGAACAAGTCGGAACCCCTGATGCCGCTCCTACCGATGGCACAGGTACGCGCTTATCTGCCCGCGACTGGTTACCGAGGTCTGGGCACAATGTGTTGACTTCATTGTATGCTTGCAGGTGTCCAGCAACCACCGCCTGGAGATACCGCCGGGTCCTCGGGGGATCCCCGTGAGGTGTTGAGGGCCGGGCCGGGGTACAAGAACGTCATCACCACCGACCTGGTGGACGACCCCCTGCTGACGGCAGAAACTTGAGGACCTTCAAGAGCACATTCAAGGAGTTATACGATTTTTCCATGGTAAGACTTGGGTAGTGTTCCGGCTGTGCACATTGGTGAGTTGTTATGACTCGATCTCCGCCTTTTGCGCAGCATGTAATCACCAAGTCCCAGAAGAAGTCGGAGAAGCTCGCCGCGGTTGTGAGTGACGCGCGAGAGCTAGCTGCCCTGGACAAGCGCATCTCCGAGGAGATTACAAAGAATTGCTATCTGCAGCGAGAGCTCGACATGCTGAAGCATGAAAGAGGTCGAGAGACTTGGCTGCTCAAGAACGACCTGAAAAACCTCGAGAAGACCAACTCCGAGCTCCAGAAACAGCTCAAGGAGCAACAAGCAGAGTACCAGGAGCAACTCAAGGCAGAGAAAAAAGCGCACCAAGGTAGGCCCTCTCTTCTCTCGAGTACTTTGCCTTAGCAACTCCCCTTAGATGCTGAAATACCCTCACCACAGAGCTTAGGAAAATAATGAAACACAAAGAGGAGCTGCTTACTGACGTGAAGAATATGTTGTATCGTCGTACAGATGACGTCGAAAGGCTGCAGAAGGTGATTGGCGATACTGAACGACAGTTCGTCGACTGCCTTCAGCAAGTCAAAACGCTGGGCGAAAAGGACGAGCAGCTGCGCAAGGAGCTGGAGGACCTCCGGGGGGCCGCCCAGGAGCTGGTGGACATGGTGGATCCCCCAGAAGAAGGCGAAGCGGGCCCGCGGGCCCTGTTGGAGCGACTCCGCGAAGCCCCGAAGAAAGTGCTCAAGTTCTTATCTGAAGCTCCAGTCGCATGCGTGAGCAACGCCCTCGCGTATGTACGTGAAGTCCTTCTTGCCAAACGCGCGGCTAGAGATTTTTGCGCAGGGGATGGCGGCGGACTGCACAGACGAGCGATTCGAGGAGTATCTGCGAGAGGCCCAACCTATAGCAGAACAAATTGTACACAGTATACTGCAGGATTAGGGTATGAGAAACAAGTAATCATTCTCTTATGTAAATACTTCACTCGATATCTCTACTTGTTGGTGTGCCGCAGCTGAATTGGGATCCAGGTTTACAAGGCTCAAGTAGTAGACGCTTCCCTGGGTGCAACGACCCGATGGGTAGCTAACACTCGTCTAACAGATTAGCCACAACTCGATCGAGCGGGTCTAAACTTGTTAGGAAAGAACGCGAGCATCATCGCGGGATTGCCGTGCGTAGGGCAGAAAGGGGACTACCCCGAGTGCGGCACCTCGGAGTGTAGTCGAGGTCGCTCCTGCTGTGAGAGTGCTCCGTAAGCTAGGTAAGACCCGGACGGACGGATCAAGCTTGCAGGGAGCAGGTGCGGGCGGTGCCGCGAGTTTGCCATTCTTTTTTGGTAGAAACAAGACTGTTCTGAGTGCAGCCACTCAGGATGTAGTCGAGGTAGCTCTTTATGCGAGCCTTTGCCAGCATACTGCTGTTAAGCTAGTCGAGCGGATCGACTGCGTTGGAAAAAATGCGACTTGCTGTCGCGTGCGAGCATCCAAGGTCGCGGCAGAACTCGATATGTAGAGGAGTTAGACGGAGCCGAGGGTTCCGTCAGGAACTGAAGTCAAAGGGGGATGAACGTGGCCGTAGCCCCCGCATTATTCACGACGAGAAGTCAATTTTTATATAAGTGTTTGCACGTGACCATGGCCGTCGTGCAAGTAGGAAGGAATGTACAACCCGAGTCATGTGGCTCGTAGCCTCTAAATTGATTCGGGGAAAAGAGATCTTCTCAGCCCCCGGGGATTCAGCTATCACCGGGCCTCGTCTTAAGGGTAGAATTTGCGCAGGTTCTGAATGTTCCAGGAGTTCGGGACATCCTGACCCTCAGGATATTGTAGTCGATAAGACCCGGGTCTTGTAACCTGCTTGAGCGATGAACGGGCCCTCCCACCTTGAATTGAGCTTGTGTAGGCCAGATTCGTCCTGAGTACGACGCAAGACCAAATCACCAACACTGAATGACCGCTCCCTGACGTTGCGATCATGATATCGCCGGATCCCCTGCAGGTACCGAGCTGACTGAACAAGAGCGGTGCCGCGAGCTTCTTCCACAGAATCGAGCTCTAACTGCCGCGCCTCGTCCACCTCGCCTTCATTGTACATTTCGACCCTTGGAGACTTCCACATGATATTGGCTGGTAGAATAGCTTTAGATCCATATACAAGGAAGAAAGGTGTTTGTCCTGTGGCTTTGGACGGCTGAGTCCGAAGCCCCCAGACGACATGTGGTAGCTCATGCACCCATTTGCCTCCCTTCTTGCTATTTCCATCATAAAGTCTCTTCTTGAGGCCGTCAATGATCAAGCCGTTCGCCCTTTCAACTTGTCCGTTGGCCTTTGGGTGTGCAACCGAGACATATTTAACTTCAATGCAAGCATTCTCGCAGAACTCCCAGAACTGGCTCGCCATGAAGTTGGATCCCAAGTCCGTGATGATGGTGTTGGGGAAGCCGAAACGATGCAAAATATCTGAAATGAAGTCGACGACCCGATCTGGCGTGAGCTTGGCTATCGGCTTGTACTCGATCCACTTAGTAAACTTGTCGATAGCCACTAGAACATGGGTGAAACCGCCTGGCGCCATCGTGAAGGGCCCGATCATGTCAAGACTCCAACAGGCAAAAGGCCAGGATGGAGGTATGGTGATGAGGCTGTGAGCTGGAACATGCGTCTGTTTGCCGAAGAATTGACAATTTTGGCACCTGCGCACGAGATCCTCCGCGTCGGTCACTACGGTGGGCCACCAGAAACCGGCTCTGTATGCTTTCCCCGCCAGCGTTCTTGAAGCCGCATGGTTGCCGCAGACGCCATCGTGGATCTCCCGCAGTATGTCGTAACCATCTTCGTTTGTGACGCACTTCATGAGAACCCCTGACCGAGCGCCTCGCCGATAAAGCTTGCCGTCGACCAGGACGAAACCCTTACTTCTTCGTAAGATGCGAGCTGCTTCTACGCTCCTGGCGTCGATTCCTGCTGGTAATCGTTGATCTCGAATGAAGTCGATAAAAGCCCCTCGCCAGTCCTCTTCCAGCACCATAACCTCTCGATCGGGTTGTTGGGGACCCACATCGATGGCTACCTGCGGAGAAGACTTGATGGATGGCTGTTTGAGCTCCTGGACGAAGACTCCCAACGGGACCTGGACACGCGTGGACCCCAGTTTAGACAAGGTGTCCGCGTCAACATTGTGCTCCCGCAATACATGATGAACCTCCAGGCCGGAGAATTTGCTTTTCAATTTGCGTACTTCCTGTACATAGGCATCCATTGTCTCCTTGTTGCAGTCCCATTCCTTGTTGACCTGTTGAACGACAGGAATAGAGTCGCCATATACAAGTAGTCGCTTGATCCCTAGTGATATCGCCAAACGAAGCCCGTGAAGTAAAGCTTCATACTCGGCTTCATTGTTGGATACCGCCCACAGGATCTGAAGGACGTATTTCAACTGCTCACCTCGTGGAGAAATAAGCAGAACCCCAGCGCCGCCGTCGTCGAGCTTGAGAGACCCATCGAAATACATGGTTCAGTGCTCTGGCTTGTCCACTGGGGTTGGGACTTGATTCTCCCTCCATTCAGTCATGAAGTCGACTAGAGCCTGTGATTTGATTGCAGTGCGTGGCTTGAAGTCGATTGACAAAGCCCCCAGTTCCACTGGCCACTTGGATATGCGACCCGTGGCATCTTGATTATGAAGAATATCCGCCAGCGGGAAGTCCGTGATCACAGTGATCTTATACTCGTCAAAGTAATGGCGTAGCTTTCTTGATGTGATTAAGATTGCATACAAGAGCTTTTGAACAGCTGGATACCGTACCTTGGATTCGGAGAGGACTTCGCTGACGAAGTAGGCAGGCTCTGCACTCCAAACGCATGGCCTTCTTCACCTTGCTCGACTACAATAGCACTGCTGACAACATGAGTTGTTGTCGCGATGTAAAGTAGTAGATCCTCCCCGGGCAATGGTGCCAAAAGGATCGGAGGTGACTGAAGATGATGTTTCAGATCCTGCAATGCCCGCTCGGCCTCCTCCGTCCAATGGAACTTATCTTGGCATTTCAGAAGCTTGAAAAAAGGTAGTCCCCTCTCCCCGAGTCGGGAGATGAACCTGTTCAGAACCGCCATACAACCTGTTAACTTTTGCACATCCTTGATTGTGGCCGGAGCCTCCATATCAGTAATGGCCGTGATCTTTACAGGGTTGGCTTCAATGCCCCGATTGCTGACGATGAACCCAAGCAACTTTCCTGAAGGTACTCCAAAGATGCACTTGGTGGGATTGAGTTTCCACCGAAATCTGCGCAGACTGCTAAATGTTTCGTCCAAATCTGCGATCAAGTTATCGGGATCCGTGGTCTTGATGACCACGTCATCCACATAGGCCTCAACATTCCGGTGCAGCTGATCCGTGAAACATATCTGGATCGCACGCTGGTATGTTGCGCCTGCGTTTTTCAACCCGAAGGACATTGTTTTGTAGGCGTAAGTCCCGTACGGGGTGATGAAAGCAGTCTTGATTTGGTCCTCCTCCTTGAGCGCGATCTGATGATATCCTGAGTAACAATCAAGAAAATAAAGAAGGACACAACCAGCCGTCAAATCGACAACTTGGTCAATGCGCGGCAGCCCAAAATGATCTTTTGGGCAATGCTTGTTGAGATCAGTGTAGTCGACACACATTCTCCATTCGTTGTTCTTTTTCTTTACAAGAACGGGATTTCCTACCCACTCTGGATGGATTACTTCTTTAATGAATCCAGCCACGAGAAGTTTAGCGATCTCTCGTTTAATGGCCTCACGCTTGTCGTGGGCAAACCGCCGCACGCGTTGCTTCTTAGGCGTAGCCTTCGGGTGTACATTCAAAGCGTGCTCGATCAACTCCCTGGGCACCCCTGGCATATCCGCTGGTTTCCATGCGAATATGTCTCGGTTAGCCTGAAGGAAGTTGACGAGTACGAGTTCCTATTTGTCACCCAAGCCCGCACCGATGACGGCGGTCTTAGATGAATCTCCCTCCTGAAGCTGGATCGTCTTGAGGGCCACATCATCAGTCGACTGGATGCTCGACTTGTTGGCCTTCTTAGAAGGAATCTCCAGCCCGGTTTGGGAGAGCTGCTGCGCGGCCGCCAGTACTTCTCCTGAAGCATCTGGCACGCGAGTAGTCGAAGCGTATTGGATCGCCTCCTGATTGCAGTCGTAAGACTTTTTCAAGTCGCCGCGGAGGGTGAGCACTCCACCGAGTCCTAGCATCTTAAGAAGCAGATAGACATAATGCGGCACTGCCATGAACTTGGCAAGTGCCGGACGACCCAGTATTGCATGGTAAGAAGAGTCAAAAGTAGCCACTTCGAATTTGATGAACTCAGTACGATAATTCTCCCGCGTTCCGAAGGTGACTGGGAGGACCACCGTACCAAGCGGGTGCGCCGCATTACCTAGGACGATGCCGTAAAAGGGGGACTTGCTGGGAACCAGCATATCCTTGAAATTCAGGCCCATTTTCTTCAAAGTGCTGACGAAGATGAGATTGAGCCCGCTCCCGCCATCGATGAGGACCTTGGTAAGTTTGACCTCCGCCACCACTTGACCTCCGCGTTTTGAAACTCTTGGAGATGGTACTTGCTGCCCTTGTAAGGAGCCAAGTAACCCGGTCGGTTCGAGTACCCCGAGTCCACCAGATAGTATTTGCCTGCAGCACCAAACACCTGTAAGCGTCAAGAAATTGCAGTTAGAATTGCAAATGGAGCTTCATGTTAAAAGTGTACCTGGAGGGGGATGGGGACATGCATTGTTGTACTTATTCATTGCATCACCAAAAACCCTCATATCATGTACCGAACCAGGCCAACCCGCGAGAACAAATATAAACATCATGTCAAACTCACAGACTGCCATCACATTTTGTGTTGTGATGCTCTTACGACACATGTACTGGACCAAAAGCTGTTGGGGCACCACGACAGGAATGTGAGTTCCATCTATTGCTCCAATACAATCCTTGAAGAATGGATCAAACCTATGGTGCATCAATCTGGGGTGCCTAGTTCTGAACTCTGGGTCTCTGGGTTTAATGATGTCAGCAGCAAGTTTGAGTAAAGACTTTAAAACTTTGTAAAACATGTTGTGAACCGTCCCTATGGATCTTTCAAATCTGTCCTCGGCTTGCCTTACTGACTGCGGAGCTCCAACCATCCACAGAAACATGCCTCAAGCCTCTATGGAGGTTGACTTTGCACTAGATTTCAAATCATATTTTTCTACCAAAAGTTCGTGAAGCCGATGGAAAATATTTGGGGGCATTCTAAACATGTTGTAGCATTTCTGTCTATTCAAAAGGACCCTCTCTACCCATTGCGGACCACTGAAGCCTACTGGTACTGTCCTATACTCATTTCTACAGCAGTAGGTGTCAACATGCGTAGCTAGCTGAAACGTACCGTAAATGAAACCAATGTCTGCAGAATCATCCATGAATTGTGTTATCATGAAGTTTTCAAACTCCTCATCTGAATCTGCAGCTTCGTTTCCCTCTTCTGAGCAATGAACCCCTTCCTGCAACAACAAAAGATTTGCAAGCTGTGGCAGAACCAACCTGAATTATACCGGCTCAAGTACGCGAGTCCACTCCAGAGGGCTCCAACGTGCTTCAAACGGTATAATCCCTTGGCCTGTCGGGTAACGTCCCGATAAACCACCGATACACAGGATGAAATAAGGTTACCTCACACGAAGGTGAGTCCAGAGATACAATCACCATCATATTTACATCATAGAGAATTACATTACAAGAGTTTCCAAAAAGAAGTATGAAGTTTCAAATTTAGAGAAAAGATTACAAACTGTAAAGCTAGGGTTAAAAGCAGCGGAAAACATACGCGAAGAATTACAACACGTCGTCAAGGTGGATGTCATGCTAAGCCCAGACACGACATCACTCGAGATCATCAGTATTGGTCGGGGACGGATCCCATTCCTCGGACCAACCTTCTGAAAGAGCACAGGGCTAGGGCAAGGGAAGAGTAGGGTCTTCAAAACATTACCTGCAAAACATATAACTAGCAAGGCTGAGTATACTAATACTCAGCAAGGCTTACCCGGGATTGGGTATATCTTAGCCCATAACTAGACTTATTAAAGCTTATAATGGTTCTGGGTTTAGTTTCAGCTGAAAAGCAACAAAGAGTAGATCATTAACTTCAAGTTTTAGCTTTCAGATTCTAGTTAATTATCCATACTAGGTAGGCACCTATAACTAAGCAAGCATGGTATAATCTTTGGTCAAACATCATCTTTGATAACCATAATATTGCTCTTGTTACTCTATGTGGAAAAGGGATCAAGCAGTCTCAATCTTCGTGAGAAGCGGACGATTCGAATCGAATTTAACCTTGCAAGGTAAACCTAACACACACGCTTGGAACACCACAGGGTCATTCCAAAGCAACCGTTTGCCTTTCATTCCGACTCGTGGATCAGATCCACCACAAGCGACTGCAGGAACATACGCACACCCAATGTGTGCAGGACATACGTCTGTAGCGCGACTACAAAACCCGTATTCCTGGTTGCCCTTGCAACACGTATTTCCCCAGTCGAACCAAGTAACCAAAAGAACCAAATACATGTGGTGGGAGGTATGTCCACTCCTCGGGCCGATTGGCTACTAGGCTTACCGCTTACCCATAACTCACGGTATGTGGCTAGTACTTTCAAACACTTAACCCGCACTTCCACACACTGCGACCTTATCAGATTCATCAACACAGACGGGGTATCATCTCAACCATGATACCGCACAAAACTCCCGTCCGGCATCCTTATAGTGATAACAGGAATGTAATCATTACAACTCCTATATCGCGCGAGTGACAGGAAATCAACCGACTTCTACCGGCCCTATTAGCATAGCGGCTAGTCGGACTCAAAAGCTAGTATCCATCACATTGGTTCTGTCGCTACATACAGATAGGGGTACCTCCTGCTAGGGTGTCCAGGCCCTGGTACTTCTCATAATCCACGCTCCCCCTCGCCTCTGGGCCACGTGGCATACGGCCTCCGGGCCTGACAGCTGGGACCACGGTCTCCGGACCCTCCCCGAGCTCCGTGAGGTCCGGGGCCTTTGCACACCCATGTGGGCGGGAGAGCTCTCGGGTAACCCCTGCGGACCCGGCCTCCCCTGGGAGGTCCGGGGCCGCCACGTGTGATGGCCAGACCATCACAGGTCAGCCCGCTCCGGCCGGCCACGGGGGCCCCGGACCCCTCTATCCCCCGGGAAGGGGTCCGGTGCCGCAATGTGCTGCCCGGCGGGAGGAGCGGGGCTGACCCCGCCGCGTGCCTGCGGCCGGAGGCCCCTTACGGGTCGCCTCTCCACCTACCAGCATTCAATGCGGTAGGTGAGTTGGGCGCGCCAAGGTCAAAAGGTGCGGCCTGCCACTGACACACGGGGCAGGTAAGCTGACACCACGGTAAGCCCGCCTGATCTGAAGGCGGCGCGTCGAATCACCGCGCACAGTGCGCGAACTGTGTGCAGTCCCGTCATGGTGCTGCGCGCGTGATGATGGTCTGTAATAGGCGTGCTAAGGCTTGCGCTGTAACAGTGCGCATGGCACGAGTCAGCGCTGGCTCGCCCCCTGACTGGAGGTTCGATCCCAACAGTGACAGCACGGCTTCACTGTTGGGCAACGCTGACACCGAACACTGTACAAGACAAGGCTGTACACGGCCATATCCCGACTGTGGATACGCACATCAACTCCCCGATCGGGAGGACAACGGAGAGGAGCTCGAGGAGATGACCTCCATATCTCTCGTAGAACAAGCTCCTGTTGGCCGGACCCACATGTCGGGGTCCCGCTCAGTGTAAGCATCCCCCTTGGACTATAAAAGGGAGAATGCACTCGTTAGAACACAGGATGAAAAACACACACACACACTAGACGTTTTAAGTTCCAGGTTGCACACACACAAGCGGTATGCTAGGCTTCATCCAGGCTTCTTCAAGCAATACAATACCAAAGTGGACGTAGGGTATTACGCTTCGGCGGCCTGAACCACTCTAAATCTCGGTGACCTTCCTGCGTTCATCTGTTCACCGATCGAGCGCTCCTAGTCTCCTCCAAACCCATCCTTAACTAGGATTAGGCGGGTGCTTTCCGCCACCCGGCAGGAGAATTCCTCCGACATTTGGCGCGCCAGGTAGGGGAATTAGGTTTGGTTTGCGCTCGGTCGACCTTCACGACCTCGATGGCGCAGGAAATGGTCACCATGACCTCCTGATCGGGGAAGAAGTGGCGTCGACAGCGCCACACGCCTCGCGCCGTCACGCCTCCAGGGTGGCTCCGCGTGCTGCTCCACCACGCGCAGCGGAGCGGGACTCCGTGGCCCAATCGGTGCTCCCACCGAGCGGGCCCCTCATGGCAGCCAGGGAGTTGCTCCGCAACCCCCCTGGCGAGGCGGCGTCGCCAGACGCGCACAGACAATGGCGTGACGACGTCGACCGCCTCCTCAACCTGGCACAGGCTTCCCCAGGCTCAGCGGGGGGATCTGTGTCCAGGCAGCGCCGTCGTCAGGGCGGCGCATCCGGTTCTGTGCACTCACCATCAGTGAGGAGTGCACGGACCGAGGATCTCCAGGCGGAGCTCAACCGCAGGCATGCGGGAGAGGATGCCAGGATCTCCATCGAGCGAGCACGAAACCGACGGCTCAACATTGAGGGTCGGAACCTTGCCCCTGAGCTCGATGCGGCTACGGTGAGGCCGCAAGGACTCACCCAGGCACCGGTGTCGGGCGTGGGCTGCGCAGCGCTCGCAGACCACCTTCGCGCGGTTGCCTGGCCGTCCAAGTTTCGGCCTCACCTGCCGGAAAAATATGACGGGTCCTCCAACCCGTCAGAGTTCCTGCAGGTCTACATCACCGCCATCACGGCGGCGGGAGATAACGAAGCCGTCATGGCAAGTTACTTTCATGTAGCCTTGACCGGGCCGGCCCGGACCTGGCTCATGAACCTTACCCCGGGATCCATCCAGTCCTGGGGTGAACTCTGCGCGCAAATCACGGCGAACTTCGCCAGTGCGTACCAGCAGCATGGCGTGGAGGCCCACCTTCACGCCGTGAGGCAACAACCCGGGGAAACCCTCCGGGCCTTCATCTCCCGCTTCACTAAGGTACGTGGAACCATCCCACGTATCTCCGATGCATCTATTATCACGGCCTTCCGACAGGGGGTCCGAGACGAGAAGATGCTAGAGAAGCTGGCGACCCACCAGGTGGAAGCCGTCACCACCCTGTTCGCTCTGGCGGACAAGTGCGCCCGGGCTGCAGAAGGCCGTGCATGGCACTCTGCAACCCAGGTGGGACCTGCTCAAACGAGTGGGCCCAGTGTCGCTGCGCCGGGCAGCGGCAAAAAGAAGAACAAGAAGAGCCGTGGCTTCGACAAGTCACGGATCGGGGGTCCGGCCGTTGCGGCTGCGACAACCGGGGGCCAGAACTCCCGCGGCAAGCGCCCACGACAGCAGCGCACCGACCCCGGGTCGTGCCCTGTTCATCCTGGGGCTCGCCACAGCGCCGCTGAGTGCCGCGAGATCCAGAAGCTCGCGGAACGCCTCAGCAAGAGGCGTGACCAAGCCTCCAAGGAAGGCTCCTCTCCTCCGCGGCGGTCCGGCAAGGAGAAAGCCTCTGATGCCGACGCAGCTGCGACTGAGAGGGAGTTGGGGTATCAAACCCCCAATAAAGACCTCAAGGGACTGTTCCAGCAGTCCGATTCCGAGTCCGGCAGGGACGAGCGCCGCAAGAAGCTGTACGTTATGTACGGTGGCAGTTCGGAGCTCGTCTCCCGACGGGACGTCAAGGCCCTTCGCCGGGAGGTCCTCTCAGTGAAACCAGGGGTGCCGAGGGCGGCGCCCCACCAGCGGTGGAAGGGCACCACCATCTCCTTTGGGCCATCCGACTGCCCCGAGAACATGGCAGGCGCAGGAGTGCTGCCGCTCATCACGGCACCCACCATCGCCAATGTTCGCCTTCACCATGTGCTGATCGACGGAGGCGCCGGCCTCAGCGTCATCAGCTATGCAGCGTTCAAGCACCTGCAGATCCCGGAGTCTAAGCTGGCTCCATCACGCCCATTCTCAGGAGTGGGCCCGGATCCCGTGTACCCGGTTGGGACCATCACCTTACCGGTTACATTCGGGACCGAGGACAATTTCCGTACCGAGAACGTGCAGTTCGAGGTCGCGGAGGTTAACCTCCCCTTCAACGCCATCATCGGCAGACCGGCCCTGTACCGGTTCATGGCTGTCGCCCACTACGGGTACCTGGTCCTAAAGATGCCCTCTCCGGCGGGCGTCCTCACCGTCCAGAGCGATCGGGCCGCTGCTGTTGTAGCGGTCGAAAAGCTCCATGCGCTGGCTACGGGGCTTGCCCCTGCAGCTGGCACCCAGGGGTCCGACCCCTCGACCTCACGAGCCAAGGCCCTGACCAAGGCACCGAAGGTCCGTCCGTCCGATACGGACGATGTCCCCGTGAAGACCGTCCAGGTCGGAGCGGAGACCTCCCAGACCACCCGCATCGGTGGCAACCTGGGAGAGAAATAGGAAAGCGCGCTCATCGCCTTCCTCCGGGCAAATGTTGACGTGTTCGCTTGGGAACCGTCACAGATGCCCGGGATCCCTAGGGAGGTGATTGAGCATCATCTGAAGATCCACCCCGACGCCAGGCCGGTCCGGCAGAAGCCACGCAAGCAGTCCATCGAGCGGCAAAACTTTATCCGTGAAGAGGTCCGCAAGCTGCTGCAGGCTGGTTTCATCGAGGAGGTCTATCATCCTGTATGGTTGGCCAACCCGGTCGTGGTCCCAAAGGCCAACGGGAAGCTTCGGATGTGCATCGACTACACCAATCTTAACAAGGCATGTCCAAAAGACCCTTATCCACTCCCGCGTATAGATCAGATTGTAGACTCCACCTCCGGGTGTGATTTGCTGTCCTTCATAGATGCCTATTCTGGTTTTCATCAAATCAAGATGGCTAGTGATGATAGGAAGCATACAGCTTTTGTAACAGTGGATGGTCTTTATTGTTATATAGTGATGCCTTATGGATTGCTTAATGCTCTACCCACCTTTGCTCGAGCAATGAACATCACTCTAGGAGATTTGGTTAGAGATATAGTCGAGGTGTATGTTGATGACATCGTTGTCAAGACTAGAGAGTCGAATTCCCTCTTAGGGAATCTAGCTCAAGTCTTCGACAAGTTACGGGCGACCTCCACCAAGCTTAACCCCGAGAAATGCGTCTTCGGCGTATCGGCGGGAAAGCTCCTTGGTTTCCTGGTCTCCCACCGGGGAATCGAAGCCAACCCGGACAAGGTCCGAGCGATCGAGGCAATGAGACCCCCGACACGCCTCAAGGATGTACAGAGGTTAACGGGGTCCCTTGCCGCCCTCAGCCGCTTCATTTCGAGGCTGGCGGAGAGGGCTCTTCCCTTCTTCAAGTTGATGAGGGGGTCCGGTCCATTTGTATGGACCAAAGAGGCAGAACGTGCCTTCCAAGAGATGAAGCAGTACCTTACTTCCCTGCCGGTCCTGGTCGCACCGGACCCAGGTGAGACACTGTTTCTTTATCTTGCAGCAACGACCGAGGTGATCAGCATGGTGCTGGTCACCGAGAGGTCCGAGTTTCTCTCGCAGGGGGCCTCTGCGGACCCCCCTGCAGGAGGAGGAGGTCCGGCCTCCTCCGCTCCAGCAACCGGCCCTACTTCGGAGGGTCCGGCCGGGTTCCGACCCGGAGAAGTGCTAAGCAGCTTGGGGGCCGGCGGGTCCCCAGCCCAAGTTGAAGGATCCAGTCCACTTGGCAGAGTCAGGACCGTCCAGAAGCCGGTCTACTACGTCAGTGAGGTCCTTCATGAGGCAAAGGCCAGGTATCCTGAGACGCATAAGCTCCTTTATGCTATACTTGTTGCGTCCAGGAAGCTCCGCCACTACTTTCAGGCCCACAAGGTTGTGGTGGTGACCTCCTATCCATTGAGGGCCATCCTCCACAACTCCAACGCCACGGGCAACGTCGCCAAATGGGCAGCGGAGCTCGCTGGGTTCCAGCTCGACTTCCAACCGCGTCACGCCATCAAGAGCCAGATCCTTGCTGACTTCATCGCGGAGTGGACGCCTGCACCAAGCGCCATCGGGGGTCCGGACCAAGGGACGGACCCCCCACGTCCGGAGGTCAGGGCTCCGGTCCTCACCGGACCTCACTGGACCCTCTTCTTTGACGGGTCCGCCCGTAGCAAGAGGGCCGGTGCGGGCGTGGTCCTCATCGACCCACGCGGCGAGCAGTTGAAGTACATGGTGCACCTCGATTTCGAGGCCACCAACAACATGGCGGAGTATGAGGCCTTGATCTTTGGGCTCACAGCGGCTCTGTCCCTGGGAGTCCGGGAGCTCCTGGTCAAAGGGGACTCCCAGCTCATCATCAGGCAAGTCCGGGGGGAGTGTTGCTGTAACAACCCTCAGCTCGCAGCCTACCTCATTCATGTGAAGAGGCTCGAGAAGGACTTCGATGTGCTGGAACTGCAACATGTTCCACGCGAAGGCAACACAGCAGCTGACGCACTCTCCGCGAGCGCATCGAATCAGGCGCCCGTGCCCGAGGGCGTCTTCCAAAGGCGTCTGCTGAAGCCTTCCGCCCAGCCTGCCGACCTGGGCGATGGGGGTCGGACTAGCACCTCGAAGCTGGCGGTCCCGGCGGCGCTCCATCTGTGGTGCCCGCCAAGGGTCGTGTGCCCCCTTGAGGGACCCGGAGACCTCAGGGAGCCACGCCCAGTTTCTCAGGAAGGTCCCGATGCATGGATCTCTAAGGTCCGGGACTACCTGAAAGATAATTACCTTCCTGAAGATCAAGCATCCGCTGAGCGCATTGTCCGGATGGCTAAGCGGTACACGGTGGTAGAAGGGGATCTCTATCGCCGTGGTGCCAACGGCGTCCTCATGCGGTGCATCACCCAGGAAGAGGGCCGCGACTTGCTTGCGGAGATCCACGGAGGCGAGTGCGGAAGTCATTCTTCATCCCGCACGCTGGTTGGTAAAGCTTTCCGGCATGGCTTTTACTGGCCGACAGCACTCCAGGATGCAGCTGAGTTGGTAAGGTCCTGCAAAGCGTGTCAGTTCCACGCAAAGCAAATACACACTCCAGCCCAGGCTCTGCAGATGATTCCTCCTTCTTGGCCCTTTGCGGTATGGGGGTTGCATATCTTGGGACCTTTCCCTAGGGCCGTTGGCGGGTACCGGTACCTCTATGTTGCCATTGACAAATTCACTAAGTGGCCGGAGGCAACCCCAGTGGTCAACATCACCAAGGCGTCAGCTACTGCTTTTCTCAGGTCAATTGTGTGCCGGTTCGGGGTCCCGAACCGGGTCATCACAGACAATGGGACCCAGTTCACGAGCCAGTACTTCCAGGAGTACTGTGAGGATATGGGCATTCAGCTCTGTTTCGCCTCAGTGGCGCACCCCAGGAGTAATGGCCAGGCTGAGCGGGCCAACGCTGAGATCCTCAGAGGGCTCAAGATCCGGACCTACTGTGACCTTGAGAAGCATGGCGCAAGGTGGATTGAAGAACTCCCAAGCGTGTTATGGGGGAACCGGACCACGCCTAGCCGGGCAACAGGGGAAACCCCTTTCTTCTTGGTTTACGGGGCGAGGCGTGCCTTCCCCCGGAGATCACTATGGGCTCTCTGCGAGTCCGGTCTTTTGATGAGGAAATGCAGGAACAGGAACGTCGCCAAGATATGGACCTCGTCGACGAGCGCAGATGGCGAGCGGCAGCCCGAAACGCACGGTACAACCAAGCGCTCCGGCGCTACCACCAACGGTTCGTGCGTAGTAGGAGCTCCGGGTCGGGGACCTGGTCCTAAGGCGGATCCTGAACCGAGAGGGCATGCACAAGCTTTCCCCCAGCTGGGAGGGGCCCTTTAAGGTGACAAAGGTGTGCCGACCCGGATCTGTTCGTTTGGCTGCGGAGGATGGAATGCAACTGCCCAACCCGTGGAACATTGAGCACCTCCGTAAGTTCTATCCCTAGGACCCGATTGAGTGGGAATTTTCCCTTTGAAATTGGTAGCATCAACGTGCGGACCGGGGCGGTGGAGGTCCGCCCTCATAAACCCGGCCCCTGGCGTACATCGCACAACGCTCCTGTACCAATTCATTAAGGGAAAGTTTGTTCTCGAATGCGTCCTTGGAGTCTACATTTTTTCGCTTCTTGATTACGCTAACCCCCCACATGTTCTCCGCGTCTGTGTCATAGCCAAGGCCTTTCTTAAGTTGTGTAGCTACGTCCCTGCCCCGGACCTCTGTTTCAAAGGAAAAAAGGAACCGGACCCCTGTTAACTGGCTCCAGGGAAACGCGCTCGCCCTTTGCTAGGGTCCAGGGCTGTGTAGCCGCTTAGCCTGGTTCCGCACCCTAAGCCTACACGCCCTGCCCTCCTAGGGTGAGCGCCGTTGCACCTTGAACCATGTACCAGGGGACCGGGACCCCTTCTAGCCCTTAAACATGGGTCCTAGAGCTCTGACTCGCTTCGCAACTTAGGAGGCCTCTGCTGGCCAAACCGAGAACCTGTGGGGATGTCTACTAAACGTCGATCGTAAGTTATGTGCAGGACCTCGGTTCTATGGCAGCTAGTCCCGACTTATCGCGACTACCTCCCAGGGGGCCAGGGGACCTCGGTGTACTCGAAAACAGCTAAGTTTTTCAAAAAAGTAGACGCACGAAATGTTTAAATGCATCACTGATAATATGCACAACATTACGAAGTCATTTTACAATAACAAAAATTATATTACAAAAGAAATAACAAAAAGATACTAGCACTACTGCTCTGGAGGTCCAGAGGCACTTCCACTCTCTGCAGGTTCGGGACGTCGCCGGAGGTGGGCCGCGACCAGGTCTACTGCCTCCTGGACTCCTTCTCGTGCGACGGCTGCCGTTGCCCGGAGGGGTCCGACCAGTACGGGAGTCAGCTGGACGCCAGGATCATGGCTCCGGAAGCTGGTGAGGATGTACTCCGCCATCTCCCGGGCAACTACTCGTCCTTCTGCCTCCAGGAGGTCCTGTAGGCCGGCCTCCGCATCTTGCAGCCGCCTGGCGATGGAGTCCAGCAGATGGAGTGCGGCGCCGTATGGTGAAGAGGCCTCCGGCATCCAGATGGGGTTGGCCCCGAGCGCCTCTAGCAGAGGGTTCACCGCGCCAACCCATCTTGTTAATCGGTTGGCGCCGGCGTGCTGCTCTGCCAGGAGCCCCTCCACCTTGGCCTCCCTCTCCTGGAGCGCTGCCTCGCGCTCCTGGAGCCTCTGGTACCCGGCTGCCAGCTCCTCCTCCACGGCCTTTTCCCGCTTCTGGAGCTCCTGCAGCCGGGCCACCTCCTCTGCCTCTAGGGCGGCCAGCTCTTCTTCTTTCTTCGCTGCCGCCGCCACCTGTTCCGCGAGGGAGGCCTGTTGCGCCTCGGCTGTTGTAAACGCTTCCCTCGCCGCCTCCGCCAGCTCCCGGGCAGCCCGCTCCCTGGTCGTCGCCGCCTCCCTCAGCCTCTCCGCGGCAATCTGCGCCTCGAGGGCCTCTTTTTCCCGCCGGTTGGCCGCCTTCTCCCGCTGGAGCGCCGATGCCTCTCGGTTGCGCGCCTCCTCCAGTCCCTCCTGAAGGAGCTCGCACTCCAACACGAGCTTGGCGCACTCCTTGGCGTGGCGGGCGGAGGCGGTGTTGATGCGGTCCCCCAGGCGGACCTCCCAGTCGGAGAGCCGCTGGCGCTCCGCCTCCAGCTTCTCCCACTCCCGGCGCATGCCAGCCTCTAGCTCCAGTTGAACTTGTTGGCATTTGGCTATGAGCCGGGGGAGTGGGACCTCAGCTGTGCTCGGGAGGAGAGGCCTCCCCAGCACCACCTCCGGTTCCTCCTCCTCCGCTGGTGGGGCGGCGCTGCTGGCGACTTCGGCGGCCTCCGGAGCCGCAGCCTCTGCAGCCTCCGGAGCCGCCACCTCTGCTGCCTCCGGAGCCGCCACCTCCGCTGCCTCCGGTGCCGCCGTCGCCGCTGCCTCTGGCCTAGCAGCCTCCGCCGAAGCAGCGACCCCCTCAGCTGCCGGTTCGGCTGGGGAAGGCCCGACCTCGGCGCCCGGCGCTGTGGCCGGGGCCTCTGCCGTCGCAGTGGGCCTGATCGCCTCCTCTGGGGGGCGGCTTCTGGACATGGCGGCATGGTAGCCTCCAGCTCCGGACCACTGGGTCCGGAGGCTTCTGGGGCTGCTCCTGGCGGAGGCCCTGCTGGAGCCGATGCCGAGGACTCCGGCGCTGGCTGGGGGCCGGGTCCCCCAGTTGAAGCATTTGAAGGTTGCGGCCTGCCGTACCACCTGTTTGGTTAAGCACCAGAAGCCGTGAAAGGAAATGAAAAACCTTGATAAAACCACTTACGGGAAGTCGTACCACTCCCATCTGCCCCGGGCGGCCGGGGGGACCTTCCTCCCTGCCGAGGACCCCCCGGACCTCTGGGGGCCGTCCCCGACCTTTGAGCCTCCTGGCGGCGGCGTTGGGGACGGTGGTCTGGTCTCGGACGGAGGCGGTGGTGTCGCTGGCCGCGGCCCTGGTGGTGGTGGCGGAGGAGTCTGTTGTCCCGGCGGAGGCTGGTACTGTGGTGGAGGTGGTGCAGCTCCGCTCTGCTCCTCCACTCCCGTGGTTTTCTGGCGCTTGGGCGCCGGCTCCCCCACCAAGGAGCCATCGCCTCGCTGGAGCCTCCGGGACTTGCTCCCTTCGGCTTGGCTGCGCCGCTCGGGTGCCGCCCCCTGAGCTTCGCCGCTCCTTTGGGCCGGGGCAGCACCCGCACAGTCTTTCTGCCGGTGCTCTGGCACCGGCGCTTTCTCTTTTCCCTTCCCGCCGGGGGCCGGACCTCTGGGTCCCGGCTCCCCGGCACCTCCGCTGGGGCGTTGCTGGCGGTCCGGTGTGGCGCCAGGGATCTGGAGCCCGCGGTTGGGGTCCCCCCCAGTTGCCGGACCGCCAGGCCACCCTCGTACAGGGTCGGCATCGACGCCAGGACCGTTGACCGCAGAGCCTGGTCCTCGCACAGGGCCTTCACCCCGCTCGGGAGGACCAGGGACTCTGGAACGAACGCCTCGCCGGTCATCGCCCGGATCGCCGCCTCCAGCTCCGCCCGGGTGAAGTCGCCGCCAGGCCCCCGCGCGATCCTGCAGCAGTCGTTTAGCCCCGTGTACACGTAGGCCATCCGGGACCGATGCTGCAGGGGGGCGATTCGTCGCTTCAGGAAGTCGCCCAGCACCATCATGGAAGTCAGGCCGCTCCTTGCCAGCTTCTTGATCCGGTTCAGGACTGGGTCGAGCTCTACCGGAATTGACGGCCTGGCCTTCCAGGTGCTCCGGTCGCTCTGGGGGCCCCCTTCCGGCAGTTCTAGGCGGTCGTGGGGGTCCGTCACCGCAATGACCCAGCCTTCACGCCAGTCCTCCCACTTGGAGCTGGAGAAGGCGGCGATGTAGGCGCCCGACATCCCGTGCCGGAGTTGGAAGTAGTAAGCGCCGATCTCGCCGCGCTTCTTCCCGGTCCCGACCAGGGAGTAGAAGTGCTTGAAGATGGTGGTGCAGGGGTGCACCCCCACGAACATCTCCATGAAATGGGCGAAGACCGCCGCGAGGAGAACGGAGTGGGGGGTGAGATGATGAAGTTGGAGGCCGAACTCCTCCAGGAGCAGGAGGAAGAAGGAGGAGATCGGAGGAACCAACCCGCACATAATGTACGAGTTGAAGAGGACGAACTCCCCCGCGGCAAGCTCGCGGAGGGGGACCTCGCCGGCCTTGACCTTCCCGACATTCGCCGGCGCGGTCCACCCTAGAAGGCGCCGCACCGCGTCCAGCTGATCCTGGGTCTGGAAGCGGCGCGGGAAAGGAAGTGAAGCCATGGAAATTGTTGGGGTGGATCGCGAAGGTGCAAGGAAGAGAGAGGTGCCAGGCGCAAGGAAGCTGATCGCGAGAAAGGATGTGGAGACGAAGGGGCGCTACGACGTCTGTTGTTGGCGAGAGCGAAAAGGTAGCCGTTCCCTTCGGCGCATACCTTTTATGCAAAAGACTGCTCCTCCCTTTGTGTCCCGCGGCGACCGAGGGGAAGCCGAGCGGTCGCCAGCGCCGCCTTCCCCTACCCTCACACTCAATGACCGGTGGGCTCGGGTCCACCAGTCATTGACATGGGCACTGGAGGATCGTGGGAAGGGCGCAATCCGAACCGCCCGAGCCGCGCGGCGGGCTCGAATGAGACAAGAATCTGAACCGTCTGATGCGAACGGTGCGCGCGGAGGACGGGTCCCTCGGGGTTCCCGCTACGGGCGAAAGGACATCCGTGCCCTCGCCTGGTGGGAACGAGCTATACACCCGGCGCGATGCTGGGATTTGGCCCCACCTGCGGGTTCATCCCTCTCCCGAGGTGGGCCCGGGGGCCTCTGTCGGTACATACAGATAGGGGTACCTCCTGCTAGGGTGTCCAGGCCCTGGTACTTCTCATAATCCACGCTCCCCCTCACCTCTGGGCCACGTGGCATACGGCCTCCGGGCCTGACAGCTGGGACCACGGTCTCCGGACCCTACCCGAGCTCCGTGAGGTCCGGGGCCTTTGCACACCCACGTGGGCGGGAGAGCTCTCGGGTAACCCCTGCGGACCCGGCCTCCCCTGGGAGGTCCGGGGCCGCCACGTGTGATGGCCAGACCATCACAGGTCAGCCCGCTCCGGCCGGCCACGGGGGCCCCGGACCCCTCTATCCCCCGGGAAGGGGTCTGGTGCCGCCATGTGCTGCCCGGCGGGAGGAGCGGGGCTGACCCCGCCGCGTGCCTGCGGCCGGAGGCCCCTTACGGGTCGCCTCTCCACCTACCAGCATTCAATGCGGTAGGTGAGTTGGGCGCGCCAAGGTCAAAAGGTGCGGCCTGCCACTGACACACGGGGCAGGTAAGCTGACACCACGGTAAGCCCGCCTGATCTGAAGGCGGCGCGTCGAATCACCACGCACAGTGCGCGGACTGTGTGCAGTCCCGTCACGGTGCTGCGCGCGTGATGATGGTCTGTAATAGGCGTGCTAAGGCTTGCGCTGTAACAGTGCGCATGGCATGAGTCAGCGCTGGCTCGCCCCCTGACTGGAGGTTCGATCCCAACAGTGACAGCACGGCTTCACTGTTGGGCAACGCTGACACCGAACACTGTACAAGACAAGGCTGTACACGGCCATATCCCGACTGTGGATACGCACATCAACTCCCCGATCGGGAGGACTACGGAGAGGAGCTCGAGGAGATGACCTCCATATCTCTCGTAGAACAAGCTCCTGTTGGCCGGACCCACATGTCGGGGTCCCGCTCAGTGTAAGCATCCCCCTTGGACTATAAAAGGGAGAATGCACTCGTTAGAACACAGGATGAAAAACACACACACACACACTAGACGTTTTAAGTTCCAGGTTGCACACACACAAGCGGTATGCTAGGCTTCATCCAGGCTTCTTCAAGCAATACAACACCAAAGTGGACGTAGGGTATTACGCTTCGGCGGCCTGAACCACTCTAAATCTCGGTGACCTTCCTGCGTTCATCTGTTCACCGATCGAGCGCTCCTAGTCTCCTCCAAACCCATCCTTAACTAGGATTAGGCGGGTGCTTTCCGCCACCCGGCAGGAGAATTCCTCCGACAGGTTCCTAGGAGAATGCAACTAGGGTTTCAAGCAATTCCTAAGAACTTAATGCATAGAATACGTAAATAGATATAGATTGCAGTGTAATAAAATAGTAGGTTATGTCCGGGGCTTGCCTTTACTGGTAGGGCTGGGGTTAGTCAAGTTAATAACGTCCGAATTTTGGTTCGGGCCTTCAGAGAATTCCCTGATGAAGTTCTTGGGATCTTCAGAACAACCTCCTTCTGTTCCGGGATTAGCTGTTAATTTCCACCGGCGGGAGAGATCAAGTCTACATGATATACAAGATGGAGTTCAATGGATGCACACACTTCCATCTCAATTCACGGTAAAGTTGCAATCCAAAAGCTACCACTCAAGAACTCATGGCATAAGAAACCTAAGTTCTGAATCATAAGCATTAACTCATGATTAAAGCATTAATTTAATTGAAAATAGAAATTAAGTATTCAAGTTTAAACTAAATTAAAATTTGAATGTGAACTCTAAGTAATTAGAGTTACAAAGTTTTGAAAACTTAAACACAGCTTAATGTGTATTTAAAAGATTTTAATTAAAAGATCTAATTAGATAAGCTTCACTGAAAAGATTTAGTTGATTGTATTATAAACAAATTGAATTAATCCAAGATAAATATTGAAACATAAATTAGGGTTACATTCAGATTTAGATTTGAATTTAAACTTTTTGAGTAAAGAATGTTATAAGAATTTGAATATTTAAAAATAGATTACTTCATAAACCATGATTAAGAGATCTATTTGATTAAAGTTTAAAAGGTAGGCTTAGCAAATTTTTGCTCAAAATAATTTGAAATGGTTATCTTAAAAGAAATTAAATTATATCATGAATTTAGATTTGGAGATTTTATATCACTTTATGTGTCATCTATAGGAATTTGTATATCAAAAACCATGATCACAAAATTAACCTATAGGGTAAAAATTGGAATTACGGATAAGATATTACATTTTCATGTCTTAAATTCAATATAGATTCAAAAATATTTTGTTTCATACCAAAGTTACTTAATAGAAGTTGTAGAGTTCAAAACCTAGTTTCAAACAAAACTGGTTTTGTAATTTTGGAATTTCCTACAATTCTCTATTGAATTTACAAGTCAAAAATATCACTCACATGAAATAATGAACACCTATCTATTTCTATTCTAAATACAGTACAAACTATCCATTTTCACAGCATGGTCATAAAACAAAAGTGATAGAATTTGAAATGAAGATTCACATGCAACTGGTTTTATATTTTTTTGAATTTTCTACGATTTTCTAGGGGTTTTCAAAGTTCAGCACATTAGAAGGGTTGAAAACTTCCATTTGGACCCTTGGAAAGATTTGAGATTTCGCAATTGGGTCCTCCTGCCATAGATGGCCGGAGCAAGCTCGGGTTCATCCCGATTCCGGCGAGGAAGTGGTGAATCCGCAAGGGGAAGGGGGTGGGGAGGAAGAGGACATTCGGGCGCACCGTTGGCACACTTGGGAGGAGAAGAGACGGACGGAGGTGGGCCGCCGGCGTTGAGGCAGTAGGGCGGCGGCGGGCGGCACTGGGGGCGGCACTCCGGCGAGGGCAAGGCGCAAAGGGGGTGGGGAACAGCTTCAAGAGGGCTTGGGGGTGCTATTTATAGGGAAAGAAGGGGAGGAGAAGGGCGGACGGCCGGGGAACGACGGCGGCACGGTGGCGCGGCGCTGGCAGCTCGGGCCGGCGGTGGTGGGCGCGTGGGGGTGCGAGGAGGTGCCACGAGGGCGGGCTAGGGCAGAGGAGCAGACCTAGGGCGGCGCCTAGGAGAGGGGGGGGGGAAAGGGGGGCTGCACTGGCCGGCTTGAATTCGAGAATTGCGGCGCCGGCACAGTAAAACAGGGGAGCAGGATAAACAGCCAGAGGAGGAAGAGGAATAGGAGAGCGCCAGGGACTTGTTTGCAATTTGCAAAAACTTCAAGGGCCTGAAAGTAAAACTAAATTTCCCACTGATACAGGGCTCTAATGGAGAAATGACCAAAATGAAAGTTGTACAACTTTTCAAGCTCTACAACTTTGCTTTAGGGTTTGATTTCAAAAACTCAAAGTATGCATCTTTATTTTGAAACTTTGGACAAATTTTAAGTTTTATAAGATTTTGTCTTTGCTACCTATTTACACACATAATTTTGGGCCTTAATGCAAGTTTTCAGAACTGTCATGATTACTTGCATTCTTATAATTTGGCCCTTAGTAACTTTTGAAAGTTACTTTTGTAGCTCATGCATTTTACACAAAAGGACTCGTATTTTTATAAAATTACACATAGGGTCTTATTGCTACAATTACATCCAATCTTATACATATCAACACATGCATTACATTTCATACATATTATGGTACAATTTGACACCTAGGGTGTCACAGCCCTCCCCCCTAAAAAGAATCTCGTCCCGAGATTCCAAAGGCGGAAAGAATCAGACGATTAAGTTTGGGGATTGGCTTTGAAGAATTTTGGGAAATTTTGTTGAAGATAAGATTCTGTTTCCCAGGTTGCTTCTTCTTCGGTGTGGTGATCCCATAAGATCTTGTACATCTTAACTGTCTTTCTTCTGGTGGCTCTTTCCTTGGTATCCAAGATTTGAATAGGTTGCTCAGCATAAGATAGATCGGGTTCAATCTCAATGGCGGTGGTTTCAATGATCTCCGTAGGTACTTTAATACACTTCTTGAGTTGAGATACATGGAAAACATCGTGAATGGCAGCCAATTGAGATGGAAGGCGGATTTTGTAAGCCACTGGGCCACAGACTTTAAGAATCTCAAAGGGTCCAACATACCGTGGTGCTAATTTCCCTTTTATGCCGAAACGCTGGACACCTTTGGTAGGGGATACTCGGAGATAGACAAAATCTCCTACTTGGAATTGCAAAGGTTTCCTTCTTTTATCTGCATAGCTTTTCTGTCTAGACTGAGCGGTTTTGAGATTGGCTTGAATAACCTTGACCCTATCTTCGGCTTCTACAACCAGATCGGGTCCGAAGATTTTGCGTTCACCGGTCTGAGACCAATTTAAAGGGGTTCGACATCTGCGACCGTATAACGCCTCAAATGGAGCCATCTGAATACTAGATTGATAACTGTTGTTGTAAGAGAATTCAGCCAAAGCAAGACATTTGTCCCAGCTTGTACCATAGTGAATAACACAAGCTCGGAGCATGTCTTCAAGAATTTGGTTGACTCGCTCAGTCTGTCCATCAGTTTGGGGATGATATGCAGAGCTTCGAATCAATTTAGTTCTAAGAGCAGACTGCAACTGTTCCCAGAAGCGTGCAATGAATTGGGGTCCTCGATCAGAAATAATAGTTTTAGGAACACCATGCAACCGAACAATTTGATCCAGATAGACTTCGGCATACTTTTTAGCTAAGTAGGTGGTATGCACGGGAAGAAAATGAGCTGTTTTGGTAAGTCTATCAATAATTACCCATATGGAGTCATGCTTTTGAGATGTATTGGGAAGACCAACAATGAAATCCATACTGATGTCTTCCCATTTCCATGACGGAATGGGTAGTGGCTGAAGTGTACCAGATGCTTTGAGATGAGTGGCTTTGACTCTCTGGCACGTATCACACTCAGATACATACTTGGCAATTTCTCTTTTCATTCTGGTCCACCAAAAATTTTGTCGAAGATCTTGATACATTTTGGTACTACCAGGATGAATAGAGAATTTGGATAGATGTGCCTCATCAAGGATTTGCTTGCGAAGCTGATGATCTTTAGGTACAACAATTCGATTGTTGAACCATAAGGTTCCTTGATGATCAGTGTGAAAACACTTATATTTAGCTTCTCCCTGTGATAGCTTTAGCTTGATATTATTGATACCCTCGTTATGTAGTTGAGATTTGTTAATTTTATCTCGAAGGGTATTCTCAAGGGATAAATGATTTAGACTACCTTGAGGAATGATTTCTAAATTGAGTTTCCTCATCTGATTGCAGAGAGTGTCATTGAAAGCCTCAACGAATAAGCAATGACATCGTGCCTTGCGGCTAAGGGCATCTGCAACCACATTGGCCTTGCCAGGATGATAATGTACCTCAAGATCGTAGTCTTTAATCAATTCTAACCAACGCCTTTGCCTCATATTCAGATCAGCTTGAGTGAAAATATACTTGAGGCTCTTATGGTCAGTGTAGATGTTACACTTAGCACCCATAAGATGATGTCTCCAGATCTTGAGAGCATGAATAACCGTTGCCAATTCAAGATCATGAGTTGGATAATTTTGCTCATGATTTCGAAGTGCTCTGGATGCGTAAGCGATGACTCGGTTGTTTTGCATAAGAACACAACCAAGGCCAGTTCCAGAGGCATCGCAATAGACATCAAAAGGCTGAGTATTATCCGGCTGAGCTAATACTGGGGCAGTTGTCAAAAGTCTTCTCAAAGTGTGGAATGCTTCATCACACTTAGTATCCCAGCAGAACTTAACTTCTTTCTTCAGTAGCTCAGTCATTGGTTTAGCTATCTTAGAGAAGTCTGGAATGAATCGACGATAATATCCTGCCAAGCCAAGGAAACTTCGAATTTGATGGACTGAAGTTGGGGGCTTCCAATCCATAACTTCCTGGACTTTAGTAGGATCAACCGATATGCCTTCACTAGAGATAGTGTGTCCCAAAAAATTTCACACTATCTAGCCAAAATTCACATTTCGAAAATTTGGCATAAAGGCGATGATCACGTAGTCGTTGAAGCACGACACGTAGATGATTAACATGGTCTTCTTTAGTCTTGGAATATATCAGAATATCGTCGATGAAGACCACGACGAATTTGTCAAGTTCCGGCATAAAGACTGAATTCATAAGATACATGAAATATGCCGGTGCATTGGTAAGCCCAAATGACATAACCGGATATTCATAAAGTCCATATCTGGTTGAGAAGGCCGTTTTTGGAATGTCGCAAGGCCTAATCTTGATCTGATGATAACCAGAGCGTAAGTTAATTTTTGAGAAGACCTTAGCTCCAGCTAACTGATCAAATAATATGTCAATGCGGGGAAGAGGGTACTTATTTTTGATGGTGACCGCATTGAGTGGACGATAATCGACACATAGCCTTAGGCTATTGTCTTTCTTCTTTACAAAGAGAGCAGGACAACCCCAAGGTGACGCACTTGGGCGTATGAAACCTTTATCAAGGAGATCTTGGAGTTGGATTTTTAATTCAGCCAATTCATTTGGAGGCATGCGATACGGCCTCTTCGAGATAGGAGCTGTGCCTGGTTGGAGTTCAATAATAAACTCAATATCTCTGTCGGGTGGCATTCCAGGCAAGTCGTTCGGAAAGACATCGGGATACTCACAGACTATTGGGATATCTTTTACTTTGACGTCTGTGATGGCATAAGTGCAAGAGTGCAAATACTCTTGCTGAGGCAGATAGAGGATAATAGCTTCTTGATGTGGTGAGTTAATCTCAATAACTCGGGATGAGATGTCTAACAGCACTCTATGTTCTGTCATCCAATTTGTCCCGAGTATCACATCAATACCCTCTAGATTTAGCAGTACTAAATCAGTCTTGATTAGTTTACTGCCGAACTGAATTGGCACACTTTTAACCATTTGGTTAGAAGTAATCTTTCCTCCAGGGGTAGAAATCATATATGACCCCTTAGTAGAGCAAAGATCAAGTCCTATTCGGGTACCACAGTTGTTACTGATGAAACTATGAGTTGCTCCAGAATCAAATAATGTAACAACTGTTTATGGTGTATAAAGAATGTACCCGACATAATAGGAGCGCCATCCAAAAGTTCTGCAAGGGTAGTGAAATTAATTTGTCCTTGCCGGACTTGCATCATCGGCCTCTTACCCTTGTTCTGATCATTCCGACCTTGATTAGATCTCTTGAGTTGCGGACAATTTCTAAGGAGATGATCCGCATTTCCACACTTTAAACAGCAATGAGGGTTGCTTTTCTGTCGAGCTTGTTGAATATTCGGCCGTGGGCCAAATTGTTGTGGTTGTTGTAGGAGTACAGGAGGTTGACACTCTTCTTGTTGTTGAGGCGGCCTAAGAACCAGTCTGCCAATCGGAACGTCTCGCTGTGGCGCTTCAAGCAATATATTCTGATCAACTTGATACCACGAGGGTTGAACACTCGTGGATCCAGTGGAAATCTTTCGCTTCTTTTCGGCACGGTGTGCCGTAATGCAATCCTCCTGAGTCAGTGCCATATTGACCAACTCGCTGAAAGTATTCGCCTTGACAAGGTTCAGATGTTCTTTGAGCTTAGTATCCAAACCTCGACGAAAGCGATCCTGCTTCTTGGCATCACTATCAGCATGATAGCCCGCATACTGGCACAGGTGATTAAAAGCCTGTGCATACTGCAGTACAGTGCGGGTGCCCTGGGTAAGTGCCAAGAACTCATTCAGTTTCCGCTCCACCAGCCCTTCAGGTATATGATGTGCCCTGAAGGCATTACGGAATTCTTCCCAGGAGATAACATGGCCATCAGTCTGCATAGCACAATAACTATCCCACCAAATACGGGCAGCTCCGTGCAATTGTTGGGCAGCAAAATGAGCCTTGTTGGAGTCCGCACATGGAATCGTAAGAAGAGCAAACTTAGATTCAATGGTGCGGAGCCAAGCATCGGCATCCAAAGGCTCCTCTGCTTTGCTAAACAGCGGGGGCTGAGTACTGAGAAAATCTTGATAAGTTGCCACCTGAGGTTCATCACGACCTCGTGACTGCTGGTGTTGTTGTTTCGTTTGTGCTTGTACCAATAGGTTAAGAAGTTCGGTTTGCCGAGCCATAACCTCGGCTAGATGTGAAAGTGATGGAGATGGTGGTTGGGAATTGCTGGATCGATCTGCCCGGGATCCTTCCGGGGTTCCACGTGTAGCCCCAACCATCTGAAACAAAGATTCGGATGATAGAATTTATTTACCCTGCTGAAGACTTACAAGGCAAATAGGACGAGATAATTGATTTTGATATAGCAAGGATTGGAAAGCAGGAAGATACTTAAGAGACTTAATCAACACTACTACAAGAATCCCACTAACCACACCAAAGATCAACATTCTACCACACATCCTTGAAAGAACCCAAACACACATTATATGATGATGAATTATGCATGCACGTTCTACTCGTCCTCACAAACCAAAAACAACTGCCGAATATCTTCGGACTTACGTGGTTAGTTTCGGTGGCATAGTACATACGTCTCTCACTATTAACTAGTCGATAAACCCTATCCGTCCTAGTTTCGTATTCATGGTTAGTGTACCTGCAGAAAACCACAATATATATCCAATGAACCTTTCATGCCAGCATGTCATGAAAGCGTTCCCATTCATTACTGTTCACTATAGAAACAGCATCTGTACAATTACCGCCGTACAGACAACGTTAGCATATGTTATCGAGATAACGTATTCACGGGGGTACCGCAAAATGCGGGGATATGAACAGCGATCGCCATATCCTGCGCCGAACCATATACTCCCAATGTAGTCAACCGAGGTTGGTACATTGGCAGCATCTCAAGTAGGCCACTGCTTGAGAAACAGCGTTCGGTTCGCATCACCGACGGGAAGGCCAAGCTCCCTCAGTTGGCTGAGGATCCTTACCTTCTTACCTCACGATCGAAGATGTCGTTACAGAAAATAAGGTTGAGTTGTGCATGAATTTAAGTTTTGACAGAAAAGTAATGCTGGTAGTTAGGAGGATATACATATATAGCCACCTCTATTTCCCTCATAAACATTACCCTAGGGCTTTACGTACTAAGCACGATCCTTAACGAATCCAACGTGACTTTTTCAAACATTTTATTGGTCAAATTTTTATACTAAAAGCATTTTTAAGGTAAAATGTATCTCCAGGGTAACCTTATAGCTCTGATACCAGCTGTGGCAGAACCAACCTGAATTATACCGGCTCAAGTACGCGAGTCCACTCCAGAGGGCTCCAACGTGCTTCAAACGGTATAATCCCTTGGCCTGTCGGGTAACGTCCCGATAAACCACCGATACACAGGATCAAATAAGGTTACCTCACACGAAGGTGAGTCCAGAGATACAATCACCATCATATTTTACATCATAGAGAATTACATTACAAGAGTTTCCAAAAAGAAGTATGAAGTTTCAAATTTAGAGAAAAGATTACAAACTGTAAAGCTAGGGTTAAAAGCAGCGGAAAACATACGCGAAGAATTACAACACGTCGTCAAGGTGGATGTCATGCTAAGCCCAGACACGACATCACTCGAGATCATCAGTATTGGTCGGGGACGGATCCCATTCCTCGGACCAACCTTCTGAAAGAGCACAGGGCTAGGGCAAGGGAAGAGTAGGGTCTTCAAAACATTACCTGCAAAACATATAACTAGCAAGGCTGAGTATACTAATACTCAGCAAGGCTTACCCGGGATTGGGTATATCTTAGCCCATAACTAGACTTATGAAAGCTTATAATGGTTCTGGGTTTAGTTTCAGCTGAAAAGCAACAAAGAGTAGATCCTTAACTTCAAGTTTTAGCTTTCAGATTCTAATTAATTATCCATACTAGGTAGGCACCTATAACTAAGCAAGCATGGTATAATCTTTGGTCAAACATCATCTTTGATAACCATAATATTGCTCTTGTTACTCTATGTGGAAAAGGGATCAAGAAGTCTCAATCTTCGTGAGAAGCGGACGATTCGAATCGAATTTAACCTTGCAAGGTAAACCTAACACACACGCTTGGAACACCACAGAGTCATTCCAAAGCAACCGTTTGCCTTTCATTCCGACTCGTGGATCAGATCCACCACAAGCGACTGCAGAAACATACGCACACCCAATGTGTGCAGGACATACGTCTGTAGCGCGACTACAAAACCCGTATTCCTGGTTGCCCTTGCAACACGTATTTCCCCAGTCAAACCAAGTAACCAAAAGAACCAAATACATGTGGTGGGAGGTATGTCCACTCCTCGGGCCGATTGGCTACTAGGCTTACCGCTTACCCATAACTCACGGTATGTGGCTAGTACTTTCAAACACTTAACCCGCACTTCCACACACTGCGACCTTATCAGATTCATCAACACAGACGGGGTATCATCTCAACCATGATACCGCACAAAACTCCCATCCGGCATCCTTATAGTGATAACAGGAATGTAATCATTACAACTCCTATATCGCGCGAGTGACAGGAAATCACCCGACTTCTACCGGCCCTATTAGCATAGCGGCTAGTCGGACTCAAAAGCTAGTATCCATCACATTGGTTCCTAGGAGAATGCAACTAGGGTTTCAAGCAATTCCTAAGAACTTAATGCATAGAATACGTAAATAGATATAGATTGCAGTGTAATAAAATAGTAGGTTATGTCCGGGGCTTGCCTTTACTGGTAGGGCTGGGGTTAGTCAAGTTAATAACGTCCGAATTTTGGTTCGGGCCTTCAGAGAATTCCCTGATGAAGTTCTTGGGATCTTCAGAACAACCTCCTTCTGTTCCGGGATTAGCTGTTAATTTCCACCGGCGGGAGAGATCAAGTCTACATGATATACAAGATGGAGTTCAATGGATGCACACACTTCCATCTCAATTCACGGTAAAGTTGCAATCCAAAAGCTACCACTCAAGAACTCATGGCATAAGAAACCTAAGTTCTGAATCATAAGCATTAACTCATGATTAAAGCATTAATTTAATTGAAAATAGAAATTAAGTATTCAAGTTTAAACTAAATTAAAATTTGAATGTGAACTCTAAGTAATTAGAGTTACAAAGTTTTGAAAACTTAAACACAGCTTAATGTGTATTTAAAAGATTTTAATTAAAAGATCTAATTAGATAAGCTTCACTGAAAAGATTTAGTTGATTGTATTATAAACAAATTGAATTAATCCAAGATAAATATTGAAACATAAATTAGGGTTACATTCAGATTTAGATTTGAATTTAAACTTTTTGAGTAAAGAATGTTATAAGAATTTGAATATTTAAAAATAGATTACTTCATAAACCATGATTAAGAGATCTATTTGATTAAAGTTTAAAAGGTAGGCTTAGCAAATTTTTGCTCAAAATAATTTGAAATGGTTATCTTAAAAGAAATTAAATTATATCATGAATTTAGATTTGGAGATTTTATATCACTTTATGTGTCATCTATAGGAATTTGTATATCAAAAACCATGATCACAAAATTAACCTATAGGGTAAAAATTGGAATTACGGATAAGATATTACATTTTCATGTCTTAAATTCAATATAGATTCAAAAATATTTTGTTTCATACCAAAGTTACTTAATAGAAGTTGTAGAGTTCAAAACCTAGTTTCAAACAAAACTGGTTTTGTAATTTTTGGAATTTCCTACAATTCTCTATTGAATTTACAAGTCAAAAATATCACTCACATGAAATAATGAACACCTATCTATTTCTATTCTAAATACAGTACAAACTATCCATTTTCACAGCATGGTCATAAAACAAAAGTGATAGAATTTGAAATGAAGATTCACATGCAACTGGTTTTATATTTTTTTGAATTTTCTACGATTTTCTAGGGGTTTTCAAAGTTCAGCACATTAGAAGGGTTGAAAACTTCCATTTGGACCCTTGGAAAGATTTGAGATTTCGCAATTGGGTCCTCCTGCCATAGATGGCCGGAGCAAGCTCGGGTTCATCCCGATTCCGGCGAGGAAGTGGTGAATCCGCAAGGGGAAGGGGGTGGGGAGGAAGAGGACATTCGGGCGCACCGTTTGGCACACTTGGGAGGAGAAGAGACGGACGGAGGTGGGCCGCCGGCGTTGAGGCAGTAGGGCGGCGGCGGGCGGCACTGGGGGCGGCACTCCGGCGAGGGCAAGGCGCAAAGGGGGTGGGGAACAGCTTCAAGAGGGCTTGGGGGTGCTATTTATAGGGAAAGAAGGGGAGGAGAAGGGCGGACGGCCGGGGAACGACGGCGGCACGGTGGCGCGGCGCTGGCAGCTCGGGCCGGCGGTGGTGGGCGCGTGGGGGTGCGAGGAGGTGCCACGAGGGCGGGCTAGGGCAGAGGAGCAGACCTAGGGCGGCGCCTAGGAGAGGGGGGGGAAAGGGGGGCTGCACTGGCCGGCTTGAATTCGAGAATTGCGGCGCCGGCACAGTAAAACAGGGGAGCAGGATAAACAGCCAGAGGAGGAAGAGGAATAGGAGAGCGCCAGGGACTTGTTTGCAATTTGCAAAAACTTCAAGGGCCTGAAAGTAAAACTAAATTTCCCACTGATACAGGGCTCTAATGGAGAAATGACCAAAATGAAAGTTGTACAACTTTTCAAGCTCTACAACTTTGCTTTAGGGTTTGATTTCAAAAACTCAAAGTATGCATCTTTATTTTGAAACTTTGGACAAATTTTAAGTTTTATAAGATTTTGTCTTTGCTACCTATTTACACACATAATTTTGGGCCTTAATGCAAGTTTTCAGAACTGTCATGATTACTTGCATTCTTATAATTTGTCCCTTAGTAACTTTTGAAAGTTACTTTTGTAGCTCATGCATTTTACACAAAAGGACTCGTATTTTTATAAAATTACACATAGGGTCTTATTGCTACAATTACATCCAATCTTATACATATCAACACATGCATTACATTTCATACATATTATGGTACAATTTGACACCTAGGGTGTCACAGCAATCGGTCTCCAAGGTACAAATAATGAACACATGCAGCTCAGCAAAGGTAGGATTATGAACACATCGTCCACATAAGTACCATCGACCTAAGACCATCAACAGCATCCACATAAATATCTCTGAACACACAACATTCATGGAAATTAATAGTTGAAATCCACGCACAGACACCACAAAGTTCAAAAGACAATGCAAAGATAGAAGGGTCTAGTCGACGACCCTAGCGTAGTGCTCAATAAGAGCCTTCCTTCCATGCGGAAGGGAGCGCAGGAAAAAGTAAGATGCACCCTTGTCCTGAGCAATCTTGAGCACACCAATCCATAGCTGCGCATTGTCCTCGGTGACACCACAGTCCCTTGCCGCTTCCATTATGGTGTCAAACTGTTTCTCCATCTTTGCTTCCTCGGCCTGCTTCACCTGCAGCCTCTTCGACATGAAACCTTCCATGGCTGCATTCCTTTGGGTTTGTATCTCGTTGTGCAGCTGCATTTGGGACACCATGGCTTAGACTGTGGGGCTCTTCGTCTTCTTGTTGGGGCTCGTAGCAGTACTGCGTAGGCTTTGCGAGCTGTCTCGTGTCCTATTGCTTCCTGTGCTCTACGGGGTCTGGAGGCCATGATCGTCCTCTGAATCTTCCTCTTCATTATTTGGGGTGACGTCCACAGGATCCTCATCTCCAGGCACATATGAACTCGACCCATCAACGGCAACACCCATGAACATGCGGTCCAACTCGTCAAGGTAAATAGGCCAACCGGACTGCAGTTTTTTCCACTCAGGATGGCCCTGCATTGTGCAATATGAATCATTAGTGTCAAATCAGTGTGTTCATTCTTGTAGTACCAGAAACTTGAATTAATAGATTGCATAGGAGAAGTACCATTGTGTTCGCTTTCCACCAAGCCTCTGTGGCAACAACAGATCCATCCGGTCGGCGGCCAAGCCCTGAATCAGTGCGCAGTTGCTGTATGAACTGCCACAAACCCCTGAGCTGCCTATATCTGTTCCCAAACTGCTCTCTGTCATGCCAAAACCCAGTGGCGGCATAGAATCTAGACTGGATCTCTTTCCACCCATACTTGTTCATCACACCCCTCACGCAGTTTCCGTTATCGATTTGGCTGCAGTAAATACGGCAAAAGGCTTGGGTATGTTCTGGACTCCATGCAGCCCTGTTGGTGTCGGCCTAAACGAAGCGATTATTAGCACAGTTGTAATGCTAATGCACGCGTACTTCCCCTGTCAAACCTACATATATTCGACAACTAACAACCCGCGCAAATGGTGCTCCAAAATCAGTCAAACAGTACAAAACAGAACGTGCATTGGGCACTCAACAAACCCTCGCTATTGGCGCACCAAAAACTAGTAAAAGCACTGATAAACATAACCTACATAGGGCAATCAACAGTCCGGACTAATGTTGCACCACAATTTCGTAAAAATAACACCTAATTAGTGATGACAAAGGTAAATTTACCTGCACGGCACGACGACGGTGACGGCCACCGCCTCTGGTTGCTTCGTCGGATGCCGACGTTTCATGTCGAGGGGGACGGCACCCTGCAGGCAGGTCTGCGGCGCCAAAGGGTGCAGACCCGCCACCTTGTGCATATGGAGGTGCGGTCCCTCCACTGGTGCCTGATCTGCGGCGACCGCTGGCCCCGGCTCGGCCTCCTCCGCGGACGCTGCGTGGCCCGCGCAGGCCGAGGGTTCGGTTCTGGCCCCGTGGAGGAACACGAATGGGACGAGGACGGTCACTTCCCTGGACCTCGTCACCGTGGAGAAGGTCTTGCACCTCCGACCACCCGTGCTCCGCGTTGAGGTCGAGGCCGTCGAAGTGGAGGCGTCTCGGCCGTAGGCTGCTCGATCCGCTGTGGGGGTAGGCGCCGGCCGATAAGCCGCCGTACCCACCGTCGGAGGACGACCCCGGGCCCATGGACAGGAAGTCCCGGGTTCCACCGCCGCCGCTAAAAAGGTCGTCGTTGCCGTTGCCTCCGGCGTTGCAGTCGTCCTCCAGGCCGTAACCGCCGGCATCGTAGGCGTCCGCGTCGTAGTCGTCCATGGCCGCAGAGGTGCGCAGGTAGTCGTCCACGGCACTGCGGCGGGGGAGGGGGGGTGGGGTAAGGGCCCTGTTGGGACCGGCAGGCGGCGGTGCTGGAGCTCGGCTGCCGCGGCAGGGGAGGGGCGGACGGCACGGCGGCGGCAGGGGGGGCGGCCGGGGAGCAGCAGGCGGCGGTGCTGGAGCTTGGCTGCGCCGGCGGGGGAGGGGGCGGACGGCAGGGCGGCGGCGGGGGAGAGGGGAGGGGGACGGGGTGACTGGGGAGCGAGCGAGATAGGGTTCGGAGTCGCGGAGCGGGCCGAGTGGAAATGGACGCGGGGCGCGGCGAGGGGGAGCTCCAAAGCACTGCGGGAGAGAATGCACGCGGCCCGATGCCCAAACGCAAAATTTCACGGACCGGCCCGTTTAGATGCGTAAACGCGAAAAGGCCGTAATAGCGAAATTTTTTTACCTTTACGGCCGATCTAAACAGGCCCTTTTTCCCCTTTCTTCTGGTGGGGTGGCTGATGATGCTGATTCATGCAGCGGACCCTCTGGTCACGATCGTCAAACACCGTTTTTAGCCCGTTACGGTTTACGAAACTGAAGATAATACGAGACACCAGTCAGCAACAAGTGGTATCTTTGGTTGTTGGGATTGTTTGACCATTTGGAAGAGCTCAAAAGGACCTAACATTCGCTTTCATCCGAATCCCCTGCTAATAAATAATTCACCTGTGCTGCTGCTGCGGAGAAGCATGGCGTCGGCTCCAGTGCTCCACGTCATGGTAGGCGTACAACTCGATCGATCGTCGCTGACGTCACGTGGTCATCGACTGACGCTGCCCCGATCCGTTGGTCACGGTTCGTGTCAGGCATCGCTTCGTGGCATGTTGGGCAATTCCATGGTTCAAAAAGATCTGCATGTTGTTGTTGAAGCTGTGGACACTTACATTTGGTACCGTCAAATTTGAGCATGAAGATATAAAGATTAGCCTTAACGGAATCAAAATGCAGAAAGAAGATCACCAATTGATAGCCCTCGTCGAAACGATCGAAATGGATATGTCGATGACCCAAATCGGACTTCGGATGAGGGAGTTATGACTGATGGAAGATGAAGTGCTACAATTAATAGATTGATTCGGTCAAAAGTATCGGACATAGCAGAGGATGAATCGGTTATTACAGAGCTGAAACTGAACCGATAACGAGCTGAGCCGATGAGCACCGGTTGATTCCTTCAAAAGCATCGATCAAAGCAGAGGATGAATCGGTCATTCCAGAGCTGAATCTGAGCCGAAGTTGAGCCGAACTGAGGAGCACGGATTGATTCGGTCATTGGTTATTGGCATCACAGAATGAGTCGGTCAATGTCCGAATTTGCGGATTTCGATGAGTTTTTGAGAATATTCTCGTGTTTTACTGGTTTGGGATTTTTTGGTGTGTTTCTTAGTTGTTGGACAAGTCCATACCACCTCATATATAGTTGAGGGGTGTAGGCCGATTGAAAAAACCACAATCGAATATCAAACACAATAACTTCCTTTTCTCTTTGCCCTTAATTTTCCAACTCTAGCTTCTGTTCATTTTTCATCTCGATGGCGATCTATGACGCCCTAGCTAGCCTGCCGAGCCTAGGGCACTCCATTGACCGCCACGCTGTGACGGGATCCCTCCTTGGCGCGGCGTTCTTCAGATTCAAGACCTTCGATGGTATGCCTTGCTTATCATGCTCGCTGTTGAAGGCACACGGTGCATATTCAGTCTAGGATACATCTTTTTGTCAACAGAAGCGTGACTTGCAGGCAGAAATTAGCAGCGTGCTCTTTCTTGCCCCCTGAAATCGCAGCGTCGGGCCTGAGTGTGTTATTTGCATGTTTAAATCGGAGCTAATATAGCCTTCCTATTTGGGAATCCCACTTTAGGAAGGCTCGATTCGACACTCCTTTTTCTGTTTTAATTTGGCTGGTGTTCAATTTGACACTAACATAATAAAAAGTTTCCTGCTCAAACTGAACACATCAGAATTCAGAGCTTGCCTTACTTCTGTGGTGACCGGATAGATTTCATAAGACACTTTATTCAGATATTATCGATCTGCAAAAATTCAGACTCTTGAATAACTGAGGCTCCGTTTGGTTTCCAAAAGCTAAATTTTAGCCCCGCCACATCAAAAAGAAGAATATTAAATAAAATTTGCCAAATTTTTTTACACATATGGATGCTAATTCGCGAGACGAATTTAATAAATCTAATTAATCCATAATTTGCAACAGTGATGATACAGTAACTATCCGCTAATCATGGATTAATATATCTCATTAGATTCGTTTTTCAAATTAGTTTAGAAAATTCTACAATTAATTTTATACTTTATTTAATATTTTAAATGACAAGAATTTCTTGGATGTGATATGGCCTGAGTACGAACATTTGCTTCAGAATTTCCACACAAAGCAGGCTTCAATCGCGGAGGAGACGCCTACCCAGCTGGTTACCGTATTGCAAAAATGCGTCTACAGAGTTGGTTTGCAGCTCTTGTTGCCCAGTCGGCCACTCCCCACCGGCCCACGCCCACCCGTTCCAATTCATCCTCCGGCAAATCCCAACCACAGCGAGCGCGCGCTCAGCTCCATGGACGCCCCCCACTGCCCCGTCCGCCGCCATCTGCCACCGCCGCTCCAGCTCCCTCCCTTCTCGTCTCCAACTCTCGGGTACCGACGCCGCGTCGCCACCGCCGTGGCATGCTGCTGCTCCGCCGCGGCGGGGGGCCAGCACCAGCACCAGGAGCGGCCGTGGGAGTCCTACGACCGCGACATCCAGTCCCACGCCGGCTCCGACCTGTCCCGCTCCCTCGGCCTCCTCGCCGACATGCAGGCGGCCGGGGCGCGCCCCAGCGCCGCGGCGTACGCGCGCCTCATCCGCGCGCTGGGCCGCGCGGGGCGCACGCTCGAGGCCGAGGCGCTCCTGCTCGAGATGCGCCGCCTCGGCCCTCGCCCGGACGCCGGGCACTACAACGCGCTCCTCGAGGGGCTGCTCGCCAGGGCGCACCTCCGCCTCGCCGACCGCCTCCTCCTCCAGATGGCGGACGACGGCGTCGCGCGGAACCGGCGCACCTACATGCTCCTGCTGGACGCGTACGCGCGCGCGGGCCGGCTCGAAGACTCGTGGTGGGTCCTGGGCGAGATGAGGCGCCGGGGGATCCGGCTTGACACCGCCGGGTACAGCATGCTGGTGCGGCTTTACCGGGACAATGGCATGTGGAAGAAGGCAACCGACCTCGTTATGGAGATGCAGGAGCTCGGGGTGGAGCTCGATGTCAAGATTTACAACGGTTTGATCGATACTTTCGGCAAGTACGGGCAGTTGGCGGACGCACGCAGGGTGTTCGACAAAATGCGCGCAGAAGGGATCAAACCGGACATTTCGACTTGGAATGCTCTGATTCTATGGCATTGTCGAGTTGGGAACATGAAGCGTGCTCTGCGATTCTTCACCTCAATGCAGGAGGAAGGGATGTACCCGGACCCAAAGATATTTGTAATGATCATCAGCCGGTTGGGGGAGCAGGGGAAGTGGGATGACATAAAAAGGCTGTTTGACGGCATGAAGAATCGAGGTTTCAAGGAGAGTGGCGCAGTATATGCTGTATTGGTTGACATTTATGGGCAATATGGCCATTTCCGTGATGCACACGAGTGTATAGCTGCTCTCAAAGCTGAGAATACGCAGCTTTCGCCTCGCGTCTTTTGTGTCCTTGCCAACGCTTATGCTCAACAGGTCAGTCAAACTAGTGAACATGTACGGAATAAACTTTTACCTCGTCATATCATATTTTTTCCGCTATTTTAAATTGAATATAGTTGCAAATGTCTTTTCTTGCA